>NC_134585.1:115543899-115852649 GCF_037038515.1 Microtus pennsylvanicus
ACCTCCATAGTCTGGGATTAAAGGTGTATGATTCCCAAACACTCTGATTAAAGGTGTGAGCCATCACCACCTAGATATGTTTCTAGCCCAGGGTAGCCTTGAACTCACGGAGATCCATCTGCTGCTATCTCCTACATCCTGGGATTGAAGGTGTATACCATCACTCCCTGGCCTCTAGTGGTCTAGCTTTGCACTCTGATCTTCAGGCAAGCTTTATTATTATTATGATTAAAATACAAATAAAATATCACGACAGTTCTTGTCTTTGGTTGGTTGGTATTCTATCCTTTGATTTCTGTTGCTCCTTCAGGCTCCTTAGAGAGTGTGGAGTCATCAGAGAGATGCAAATCAAAACAACTCTGAGATTCCATCTTACACCTGCAAGAACGGCCAAAATCAAAAACACTGATGACAACTTATGCTGGAGAGGTTGTGGGGAAAAAGAAACATTTCTGCATTGCTGGTGGGAATGCAAGCTGGTACAACTCCTTTGGATGTCAGTGTGGTGATTTCTCAGAAAATTAGGAAACAATCTTCCTCAAGACCCAGTAATACACTTTTGGGCATATATCCAAAGGATGCTCAATTGTGCCACAAGGACATGTGCTCAACTATGTTCATAGCAGCTTTGTTTGTCATAGACAGAAAATGTGAACAACCTAAATGCCCCTCGACCAAAGAATGGATAAGGAAAATGTGGTACATTTACACAATGGAGTACTATACAGCAGGAAAAAAAAGAACGACAGCTTGAATTTTGCAGGAAAATGGATGGTGCTAGAAAACATTATTTTGAGTGAGGTAACCCAGACACAGAAAGACAATTATCACATGTACTCACTCATAGGTGGTTTTTAAACATAAAACAAAGAAAACCAGCCTACAAACCACAATCCCAGAGAAGTTAGACAACAATGAAGATACTAAGAGAGACTTACATAGATATAATCTACATGGGAAGTAGAAAGTAGAAAAAGACAAGATCTCCTGAGTAAATCGGGAACATGGGAACCTTGTGGGAGGATTGAAGTGAGGAGGGGAGAGGCAGGGAGGGGAGCAGAGAAAAATGTAGAGCTCAATAAATATCAATAAAAAAGAATAAAAAAATTAAAATCATGATATTTTGACACTTTAGAGTTTTTCTCAAAAGGCATCTTAATGCAGTTTCCTTGGAGACTTTACATGTTGAATAACCAGCAGAGAGGATAGGGTGGGGGGAGAGAAAGAGAGACAGAGAGAGGGGGGGTAAGAGAGAGAGAGAGAATAAGGAAGCATTAGCTCCATCTATACCCAGCGCATCTATTTCACTTCTTTTCTTATTTTTATATACTTATTTATTATGTATACAATATTCTGTCTGTGTGTATGTCTGAAGGCCAGAAGAGGGCACCAGACCTCATTACAGATGGTTGTGAGCCACCATGTGGTTGCCGGAAATTGAACTCAGGACCTTTGGAAGAGCAGGCAACGCTCTTAACCACTGAGCCATCTCTCCAGCCCCTCTATTTCACTTCTTAGAGATCACTAAGATTCCCACCCTGCTGAGCAGAGGCCTGAATTTCTCCTTCCAGGACCTATTTCCATTCCCAGCAATGTCCTGGACGAGAGACTAAATGACATTTAGAAAAAGGTCAGAAGATGGAAGAGAATGAGACAAACAGAGCTGAGAGCTGAAGACCAAACACTTGGGAAAACCCTCTTTCTACCTGAGCACGTGTTGGAATTTCCATCCTAGAAGCCCAGGAGGGTATTTCACAAACTTCTTATTCTTCTTTCAGTGCAAACCCTCTCCAGAGCTACAAGTACTAAGCCTAGATCATCCTCCTTTCCAACTAAAGCCTCCCTGAGACCTTAGCAATAGGTTTTGCTTTCACAGTCCCTCCCAGGGAAGTTGATCAGCAGATTCTGTCGGTTTGCATTGTCCTTTCTCTCTGATCTGTAGCCAGTCTAGCTCAGAGCATGTTCCTTGTCTGCAGTTTACACAAATGTTCCTAACTCCGCTGCCTCCTCCTGCCATCGGTAGTTGTTGGTATTTCTGAGGACCCAGGTTTGTTCCTTTTGGGCTAACAATGGCAGGAATGGCTCAGTGGTAAAAGCATTTGCTGTTCTACAAGAGGACCTGCGTTTTATTCCCAGCATCCACATCAGTGGTTCACAACCCCTTGTAACTCCAGCTCTAGGAGACCCGTTATCCGCCACTGATGTCTGCTGGGATGGAGGCAGGGATACTGATGTGAGTGATGGTGAGAGAGAGTGGGGGAGAAGTCTGCATCATCTGCTGGAGATGAGGGAGAGCAGGGGAGGCCACAGCAGGTGTTCTGCTACAGAGCTGGGGGTGAGTCGGAGGAGAGCTTTAATTTCAAACGTTAAAAAAGAACTATTATATAAAAAGAAAGGCAGGAAAGTAAAAGAGAAGTGATACAAACTAGCTTTGTGTGTGTATCTGTGTGTGTTGTGTGTGTATCTGTGTGTATACGAGTGTGTGTATGTCTATATGTGTGTTTGTGTGTGTATGTGTGTCTATGTGTGTCTCTGTCTGTGTGTCTCTCACTGTGTGTCTATGTTCTGTGTGTGTCTGCATGTGTCTGTGTGTCCCTATAGATAAGGGTATCTGAGGCTATGCCACAGGAGTTACAGACAGTGGGAGCACGGCAGTATGAGTGCTGGAAACTAAATTCTGGTCCTCTGCAGGAACACTCTCAACCCCTGAACCATTTTTTCCAGGCCTGGCTTGGTTATTTGTATATGACTGGAAATCGAAGGAAATAATTTTAATTAGATAGATAGATAGATAGATAGATAGATAGATAGATAGATAGAGCAAAATAAGTCTTACATATAGATGGATATAGAATGGAGAAAAGAAAATAGATACAGGAGGCAAGACACAAACAGAATATTTTTTATGTAGGAAATTGCCTAAAACAATGAATGTCCTCTGATAATCCATGGGAACAGGAACAAGAGTTGATGGCAACTTCCCACTCAATGTGAGTTGGGAGTTAGCACTGGTTTATTTTCTGTTTAATATAAAAAGTGCATGACCCCACATGACTAGGAGCAGGGGAATGGACAGCCCAGGAAGTGTTGCTGTTAGTGTGTGACCTTTATCAGTAGGAAAAGTCATGAAACTGCTTCACAAGGTTGATTATCAACCAGGCGAATCTGTCATCTAGTCAATGGTGTCCCTGTAAATCCTAGATAGTTGGCCTACTCAGTATCGGGGCTCTTGTTGGTCAGGCAGCTACTGTGACAAGGTGACACAGAACAACGCCAAATGTAACTGTAGCAGTTCTGTAAGACAGGCATTTTCTCTTCATTTCATAGGAAAATGGAAATGCAGATCTGGAAAGTTAAACTCATCTATCTCCTGATGGAATGTGGACAGAGCCCAGATCAGAGCACGGCTGTGGCCAGCACGCTTGAACCTCACATCTACCCTAGAAAGTGGATGGTTACAGTTAGGAACTCTGGGTACCCCTTTCGTTTTGAAAAGCCACAGTTCAATTTCAATGATGCGAAGCTGATGCTGGTCTGGTGTGCAACATCTTCCTTTTTAAGAATTTTTAATTGATCTGTAATAACCATACATATTCATGAAGTATGCTGTGGTGCTTTAATATATGCATACAATGTGTAGTAATCAAATTAGAGTAACTTGCATATCCATTACTTCAAACATTTATGTCCTATCTCTACGCACTTCAGGTCCCGGTCTGCTCAGCATTCACGTCATATCTTCATATCTTGTGATAGTTACATCATATTTTGTTCTAAGGACTCTCAGAAATCAGTTGTAGCATCCAGAAAATTAAATCAAACTATGCTGACAGGATATAAGCATTGCAATTTATCAACTGCTTCATAATAGAGACCAGAAATCTCACTATCGCGAAGGGTATTTTGTGAAGATCTGGCTCAGTATGGGAGCAATTAGCCAACAGAGTGTAAATAAATCCTCTGATTACTCTCAGGGATAGATGGTGACTCGTTACAAAGGCGCTCATGGAGAAGCTGGTGGCTGCATTTGATCCTGCACAGGGAGCCTGCTGTACTGCCTTCTACATGCGCTCTGCCCTGAACAGTATTTCAAACTTTGCACAGTGGGCTGTGGGTCTCAGGAACAGGAATCCATGTCATGTCAATGGTGTCCAAGGGAGGAAGATGTCCTAAGAGGACACCTTCAAAAGATCAGTTTGTAGGTTTACCATGGTGTGAGCTGTTCTTAATAACTAGAGACTGTGAGCTATTAAAATGAAGTCAGATGACCTCTGAGAGTGGAAATATACCCAACTTTGGTTAATTTTTTTCTTATAAAGTTAAAAATCCACCTACCCAACTGCCCAGCAATCTCACTCTTTCGTTCATTTATCCTTGAGAAACAAAAACATGTTTACCAAAAGTTGGGCAAAAGGTCCATAGAGACTTTATTCTGAATGGCCATCCAAACTGGAAAGCATTCAAATTCCCAAGACCAGCTGCAAGGATAAACAAATTTGAATCACAGTTTTATAATAGGACAATATTAAAAATGAAAGCGCACTCATGCTAACCACATGAAAGAATCTCAAATGCATTGTGTTGAATGAATGTATGTAAAAATAAACAAAGAAATATGTAATGAAATAAATATTTAAACAATTTGAAGTCATAGCATAGGTGTCTATTCTGGCAATAGAAATTCAAACAGCGATTCTCTGTGGAAATGAGAAAACAGCTGGGAAGAGGCCAGGAAGCTTTCCCAGGTGACGTAAATGTCAAAATTGTACACTGAAAATGTATAAATTATTCTCCAGTCAAACCTGTTTTATTCAGGTAACAGAAGACCAAACTCTGCCCTCCTCCTCCCCTTCTTCTTCTTGTTCTCAGGTTCAGACCACCAGTGATGGTGAATCATGCAGTCAGTCTTCACTGGGAGAACACCACTAGAATGGGGACCAGGGCCAATGGGTGACCTTTGATGTCTTATACAAACACACGGTCAATCCCTGATTCTGATGTGGCTCAACAATATATGAAGCACTACTAATTAAGGAAGTAATTCCCTACCCCAGGCCCTCGTATTAAATTGATACTGAATATAGGTTTGAAAGTTCATCCCTTAGAAATCCAAACCTAAGACACAAACACTACAGGAAGAATGCAAGGTTTGGCTGGGAGTGCTAACAACTCAGCAGGAGACAGACTGGTGTCTCACCCTTCCCCTTCAGATGTTTAGGGAGGAGGGGGAATTATGTAAGGACCAGAGAAAGAAATAGAAAGTGTGAAGTTTTTCTCGGCCTGATAAGCCTCTCTGCCAACACAATAACCCAAATCAGACCAAATTAAACCAAATTAGAAAAAGCCCAGGTTTAATGAATGTCAGCACTCCAGGGTGGCTCTTCAGCTCCCCCCCACACACACACACACATGGGAGGAAGATAAGAAAACCACGGAAAGGAGGAAAGAGAACCAGAGAGATCTGGGGGGGGGGGAGTTTAAATAGCCTGTGGGAGTGGTCTTGACCCTCTCTGGGGAGTGGTCAAAGGTTGGCAGGCTTTCTTGGAGGTGGAGTTTGGATCAGGGGAGGGGCTTGGGATGGAGCTTTCCACTCAAACATTCAGGGGCTGGGGTGACTCTTCCAACCAAACATTCCAGACTTGATGTGGGAGTGTCATATCAATCTGTTGATTTCATTGGCTAAGCAATAAAAAAACTGCTAGGCCCATTGGATAGGCCCACCCTTAGGTGGGTGGAGTAAACAGAACAGAATGCTGGGAGGAAGAGGAAGTGAGGTCAGACCCGACAGCTCTCCTCTCGGGAGCAGACGCCATGCTACCTGCTCCACGGAAGACGCACGCTATGAAGCTCCGACCCAGGATGGACTTAGGCTAGAATCTTCCCGGTAAGACCGGTGCTATACAGACGATAAGAAATGGGCTAGTCCAGGTGCGAGAGTTAGCCTAGAAGAGGCTAGATAGGAATGGGCCAAAGCAGTGTTTAAATGAATACAGTGTCTGTGTAATTATTTCGGGGCATAAGCTAGCCGAGCCGGAGCAGGCGGCTGGGGTATTGGGGACGCAGCCCCGCCGCCGCTCATATTACTACACAGACTCCTTGCATAAAGGGGTGTCAGAGAGCTGAGGTGACGTTTCCAACCAAACAGAAAGGAGTGTTGCCCAGGGCTTAAGAGAGATAATCTGTGGACAAATGGAGATGGTAAATGGCACACTCTGGTGACAACCCTTTATTGTGTGCATAGGACATTCTAGTTTCACATTGTATATGATTATTAGACAGAGTTCCTAAAATCAATCCAGAAAAACAAGCAAGATCATCTTGGCTGGCAAAGACATTTTCTAAGAAAGAAAATGAGAAAAATAGGAAATAGACTACAATGGAGTTACTGGCAGCAGCCTCTTACAGAGGAGCCAGGAAGTGTGTGTCTTATGAGTCCAGGGAACAGCCCTGTGGTGGTTTGAAAGAAAATGGCACCTAAAGGGAATGGCACTATTAGGAAGTGTGGTTTCGTTGGAGGAAGTATATCATTGTGGGGGCAAGCTTGGAGGTCTCTTTTGCTCAAGCTTCCCTCACTTTGACAGTCAGTTAACTTCCTGTTGTCTGCAAGCCAAAATGCATCTACCACATCTGCCTGCATGCCACCATGCTCCCCATCATGATGATAATGGACTAAACCTCTGAAACTGTAAGCAATCCACCCCAATTAAATGTTTTCTTGTCTCTTCTGAGCAACAGAAATCCTGGGACAGAAGTAAGTGCCAGGAGTGGGGTATTGTTGCGATAGGCCTGACCATGTGTTTGTTTAGAAGAATTTGGACTTTGGTACTTTGGGTTTGGAAAGCAGTGGAATGCTATAAGCACTGCTGTTGAAGGAGATCTGGGGCCCTTGTTTGTCCCGGCCACCCGGCTAGCTCACACCCAAAATAATCACACAGAAATTGTATTAATTAAATCACTGCCTGGCCCATTATCTCTAGCCTCTTATTGGCTAACTCTCACATCTTGATTTAACCCATTTCTAATAATCTGTGTATCACCACAAGGTCGTGGCTTACTGTAAAAGATTCAGCATGTCTGACCAGGCAACTCCATGGCAACTCTCTGGTTCTGCTTTCTTCTTCCCAGCCTTCTCCACCTATTTAAGTTCTGCCCTATCAGCAGGCCCAAAGCAGTTTCTTTATTAATCAATGAAAGCAACACAAATACAGAAGGACCTTCTACACCACACTGCTTAATGAGTCATACAAGTAGGAACATGGAAGACAGGGGTTATTTAAACTGTCAGGAGCTCACTCAAGAGGTTTCAGAGGAGAAAAATTCTACTATGTTGCTTAGAGATCATTCTTGTGACATTTTGGTGAAGAAAGTGACTGCCTTTGCCCTTGTCTGGCAAGTCTGCCTGAAGCTAAAGTGAAAAGTTTGGATTAATTCCATTGGCAGAAGAAATCTCAAAACATGTATAGACTCTGTCATGTGGGTATTAGTGGTTAATTCTAAAGCAGATTTATAATGGAAAGGAGCAAGCTGAGCAGGGTAATTTATAAAGAATAAATTTTGAGGAGAAAAAGAGCACCAGGAAGTAGAATAGAGCTAAATCCCTTTTAAGAAGAACTGGAATAAAGGGAGTGGTGACCTCAGGGCAAGATCACACCCAGTTAAATTTCCAAACTTGTGGAAAGAAACTAAAGAAAATCTTGGTAGAGCCCAACTTTAATGCCAGCCAATATGTATCTATAGCCACATCTGCCTGCATGCCACCATGTCCCACCATGATAATGGACTAACCTCTGATACTGTAAATGAGCCACCCCAATGAAATGTTTTCTTTATAAGAGTTGCCATGGTCATGGTGTCTATTCACAGCAATGAAAACCCTAACTAAGACAAGTCCTGAGCATATTCAGAGACATTTGGGAGAAAAACTAGATGCAGTGTCAAGGGATAGATATGCACTTGGAGGCAGGCCCTTTACAGAGCCAACACAGGCTTTGAACATCAAATGGACCAATAGGCTTATGTTTGAACACTTGGTTCCAGTGGATGGCACTGTTTGGGAAAGTGGGGATGGATCATCTGGAATAAGGCACACAAAGTTACTGGGAGGGGCAACAGCTCTTCCACAGCTGCTTTGGTAAAGAGGCACACCACTGAGTCTCAGAAACGGGTAGGAGGAGCAAGAAGAGCAAATAGAAGGCACAGAAACATGAAATCAATATGCTTTGGTGCAGATAGAGGCCAAAGTTACCCAGTCAATCACTAGCTCTTTTTTTTTCCAAGAGAGAAGAAACTTTATTTACATGTAGTGCATGCAGCATGGGACAGCTTCAGGGAACAGGAACTGAAGCATTGGACCTTCAACAGAGGAGCAGCTGATTGTGGAGAAATGACACAAGGGAAAGCAGCCCCAGTTTTTCAGAGGTGGACATCTAGCGAGGCAATGTGGGAGAGAGCCCCTGGTATCATTGCAGGGTTGCACCAAGGATCAATAAGATTGTACATCATCCTCTAGGGTGAAGGGAGAACTCAGACCTTTTATGAATGTAATATATTACTGTCCTACCTTAGGCCAGGCCTTCTTAAACTCCCCCCTCCCCAGTTAACCTCTCCCTCTAGAGAACCAGTGAACCAGAGAACAACCTTGGGTATATAGGTAAAAAAAAAAAAAAAACAGAAATACAAACCAAACACTTAATAAACCATAAAGTAATCTATTTTAGAACAATTCTTTGGGATACATATGGTTTTATTATTAACAATATGCTTGTTTAGCATATTACAAATTAAATTAAACCTTGAATATGTATTTTATAATGTGGGATATAGAACATCATCAGTATTTTTCATGTTTGATAGCTATTTTGATTTTGTTATCATCAATGCTAAGATTAACATGGCATAAATACCTACTGTAACTTATTAGAAGTATGTTTAGGGCCATTTCAGAAGTGGTTGGAAGTTCTCTCCTAATTTCTGGGCAGAATTTATTTTATGATTTTTATATTAAGCAATACTCAAACAGGTTTTTTTGTTTGTTTTTGAGACAAAGTCTCTCTTCATAGCCCCAGCTGTCCTGGAACTCACTATATAGACCAGGATGTCCTCTAACCCACTGAGATCTGTCTCCCTGCCTCTGTGTTTTGGGATTAAAAGTGTGTGACATCACTCTGCCAATCAATAGTTTTACAATCAAGCATTCTAATCAAATGTGCTACTGAGTTGCCTTGTCCAGCCTGAATATGTGTTGATAGAGATTTCTGTCCCACCTGGTCTTATAGCCGGTCAGTTCCAAAGAAACACACAGAGCCTTACATTAATTATAAACTGGTTGGCCTATTAGCTCAGGCTTCTTATTAATTCTTATAACTTACATTAGCCCATAATTCTTGTCTGTGTTAGCCACGTACGTGGCTTGGTACCTTTTATCAGTGAGTCATTCTCATCTTGCTTCCTCTGTGTCTGGGTAATGACTGCAGACTGACCCTTTCCTCTTCCCAGAATTCTTCTGTTCTGGTGGCCATGCCTATACTTCCTGCCTGGCTACTGGCCAATCAGCATTTTATTAAAGTAATACAAGTGACAAATCTTTACAAGGTATAAGACTACTGTCCCATAGCAAATATGAGGGTCTTTCTGTGCCTAGCCTTTTTGCATGTTGTTACGTGTTGATATCTTGGGAGACTTACTCTTTTCTAAAGGGAAACAGAGGAGTCATAGATCTGTGGAAGAGGGGAATTGAGGGAGTACTGGGAGGAGGGGAAGGAAGGGAGGTTATAGTCAGGATGTATTGTATGAGAGAAGAATAAAGAAAAAACAAGGTGTGATAGTCTTTATGATCACCAACAATAACATGTGAAAGCATTTCTTCCACTCCCTCAGCGATTATTCTACAGAGCAATTCACAGCAGGTTAAATACGTCATACTTGGTCAAACGAACTTTCCTAAGGTAAGTGACACAGAAAATTTAGATTTAATGCCCTAGAGAATCCAGGATAATTATTCTGAAAAACCACTGTACTGTGGGTGTCTATTAAAGACAGGATGTCTGCTTTCAATGCTTCCAAGATGAGTTTGAACTTCATCAGCAGCATCAATGTAAAATAAATACAGCAGGGTGTGTGTGTGTGGGTGTGTGTGTGTGGTGCAGAATAGAACAAAACACTCCTTGTGCAACTAGGACAGCATCTACAGAAATGCAGACAGGGAGTACAACTTGAACTGAAAATCCCACTTCTGATGAGCAGAATTAGCCCAAGATGTTTCATTCTAAGCTCTCCAAGGTGCTAATTTTCTAATTATACACACATGGGCTCCCTAATTATACGCACTGAGACAAGAATATCCTGATGGAAAGAGAACCAAACCCATCTTCCTTAACCCATAAAATTTTACAATTATCTTGTAAAAATTAAACAGACCTTTCCTCTGGGGTACCATCATTTCGATGCAGGACCACAGTGTGGAAACAGACACTACCCAATTCCCCAGACCTTTGTCCACAGCCAAGATGAAGATTTTTCTCAGTTGCCCAGCTTTCATAGCCACGTGTGCCTCCAACCAACCCCTCCTTTAAAGATGTTCTTCAATCTTCCAGAATTTTAACTGAAGGCATCTGGCATGCACCAAGATTTCTTTTAACCTCCCAGATCTCCGTGCTGTAGCTTCGGATTTATGCTGACCCCTCTGTGCATCTCCAGCATAGATCTGTCTCTATGACCCCAGATCCCTGCCCACAGAGAGAAGGGTCCGGTACGACTCATAATCCAGAGAAACTCTGGAACCAAATTTCAGAGCAGTCACTAATTCAACCCAAGTTATTAGGAGTGCAGTCAGGCATCATGAAATGACTTCTCCCATCTCTTGGTGGCCTGCTTCTGTCAACAGAGTAAAGTCAAGCCAGGATAAAATACCACTGCCCACTGATTCTCCTGTTGGCAGGCAAAGTAGCCACAAGCCATCTGGGTGGCCAATTTTGTCACTGAAACAGGTTTGCCTCTTAGTAAGTACAAAGTCCGTAAGTTCAGCGAGGGCCACAGCATCCATAGGTGACTGAACCTCAGCCTATCCGTCTAGTTGCCAGCTGTACTAGCTCTCATTTAAGGCGTGTTTTCTGCTACCACACACAGGGCAGGCCCTTTACATATCCTCTCATTGCTGAGCTGTGAGGCAGTCTGCTGTCTCTGCACAGAATTCCCAGTACAAGGTGGCAGGGGTTGGGGGGAAGTACGCTGCTGCTTCTTAACGAAAGAACGTTCTTTCCTGCTCTAGGCATTGGCTCCTGACACTTGATTTGCATTTAGTTGAGTTTGATCCTGGATCCTCACAAACCTCTTGATAAACCCAAACTCACTCCAAAATGCCCGTGGCTTTCACATCAATGGATTTGAGGAAGGCTCAATACGAGGTCCAGATGCTTCATTTCTTTCCAGACTGATCTGGCCTATGTAGTGAACTCAGCAGCAAGAGGACAATTTTGACTCTCTAAGATAAGGAGACATAGTGCAATCTATAACAAAAGTCATTGTCTGTACCCAAGATCTCCAGCAGTCCCTCTCTAGCCTTTCTTCCCATATGTCCTTGTAGCTCATGCCATGCCTCTGGCCCTACCAATAACATAGCCACAGTTGAAGGTTCATAGCCCCTAATGGGATCAGAAATATGCAAACTTCTCTTGATGTGACTTAGCGCTATCCATGACTGGTTGCCTTCAAAGGTCAAGTGTCACTCTAAGCCTCATGGTCTTAAGGCATGCACAACCAAGTCCAGGGTTCATCCTGACTTGCAAATCTATCTCAAGCGAGACACACCACAGAACAGAAGCAGAAAGATCATGAGGACCAGACGGTCCCTCATCCATATTTATTGAACTGCCCAGGACTCCAGCATTTCATGATGGACAACTGCTTCCTGCCTGAGTCACAACTGCTTAGGATGCATCTTCTTCTCATCACTCAAACTACACAGGCACGTTGTTCAACAGGTAGTAATGGTTGCCTGGAAAAGAAAAATACCACTTCCCTGTTGCATTCTAAGCACACTCAAATCCTATTGACTCTGTCTGTAGAACCCAGATGGATCCAATTCTGGCTTGTTTTGCCATAGACCAATTCTCTAGAACTTAAGAGGTGTTGTCAAGCTGCCACCCCAAATGGCTCTATCTGTGATCTTATAGTTAGCCACTAAGATTAATTCCCTTAGGTGAGGGCAGGGGATACTGATATAAAATGTTCCATCTTGGAAGAAGGATGGTCCTTGGCTCAGTTCAATGATCTTATTCCTAAAGGATATAGGATGGTAAATAGTTCAAATTTGGGAGTCTCCCATGAGAACTCCCTCTTCTCTATCTGCTACCAGTACTTACATACATTGCTCATTTGCTTCTTATGCCAGTTAGATTTTTGTCAACTTGACACAAGCTAGAGTCATCTGAGAAGAGAGACTCAGTTGAGGAAACATCTCCATCAGATTGGCCTCTAGGCAAGGCTGTGTAGCATTTTCTTGATGAATGACTGAAGTAGGAGGGCCCAATCCCCTGAGGACAGATGGTTCTGTGCTGTATTCAAAAATCAGGGCAATCAGGGTTCCCTGTCCTGATTGCTTTTCGGGCTGAGGAGGGGGGGGAACTTAATTGGGGGAGGGGGACAGAATTGGGAGGCAGTGGCGGGGAAGAGACAGAAATCTTTAATAAATAAATAAATTTAAAAAAAATAAAGATGACACCTGAGGAAAAAAAATCAGGGCAAGCAGGCCACGAGGAGCAAGCCAGTAAGCAGCACTTCTTTGTGGCTACTCCTTCAGGTCCTGTCTCCAGGTTCCTGCCTTAGCATCCCTCAGCTATGGATTAGAACCTGTGAAGCCAGAATGAACACTTTCCTCCCCTCAGTAGACAGAAAACAAACTAGGACCCTTCTCATCACAGTGCAAAAAATGTCATGAAGAAATGAGACACAAAGAATTCAAGTGACGTGAAAAGGTCACTAAACATGTGATATAAATTGAAACTTAACAGTCATCTTCCCGGGCTGGAGAGAATGCTCCGAGGTTGAAAGGGCTGGCTGCTCTTCCAGAGGTCCTGAGTTCAAGTCTCAGCAACCACATATATGGTGGCTCACAGTCACCTAGAATGAGATCTGGTGCCCTCTTCTGGCATGTAGGCATGCATGCAGGCAAAACACTACATAATAAATAAACCTTTTTATTTTTTTTTTAAAAAAAAATCATCTTTCCATAAGCTGCTTTATGGAACAGAAGATTGGGTCCAAGATGTAACAGGAGATGTCAATCAAAACACTGCCTACAGTCCAGGTAATATCAGAACCAACCACCGCTATACTCCAGAGCTCTTTACAAAAGGCTGAAATTGCTGCGGAAAAGAAATTCCCAGATTAACAGCAGGCTGCTTTGAAAGCATTTTTAAGATAGGATTGCCATCTAGTGGTCAGAAAGTTACCATTTCCCCCTCCAAGCAGATAAAGGGGAAAACAGGTAAAGTAGGGAAAGTTTGGGAAAGCCAGCAGGAAATGTTTCTTTTTCTCTCACACTGCAGAGGCAGAAGAGGGTCCGGTCTCACTGCCACGACCATCAGAAGATCTTGAAGTTTTGCTATGACTGCGTGTGGGAGCAAGGTAGGTTTGGTGCCCAATTTTGTTTACTAGTGTCCGTATCCATCACTTTTTTCCCCCATTGCTATGATAAAATATCTGACAGAAACAATGTAAGGAGGGGAGGCTTTGTTTGAGATCACTCCCTAAACAGGGTTACATTCCATTACAGTGGCAGCAGAAGGTGGTTGGTCATGCTGTATCCACAACCAGGAAACAAAATGGTGAATGCTGGTGTGTTTCCTCTCTCTCTCCCTCTCCCCTCCCCTCTCTCTCCATCTCCCTCTCCCTTTCCCTTTCCTTCTCCCCCCCCTCTCTCCCTCTCCCTTTCCCTCTCCTTCCTTCTCCCTCTCCCTCTCCCTCTCCCTCTCCCTCTCCCTCTCCCTCTCCCTCTCCCTCTCCCTCTCCCTCTCTCTCTCCCTTCCCCCCCTCTCTCATTTGGTTTGGTTCTGTTCTGTTCTGCTCTCTTCTTTTTGAACAGGGCTTTACACTGTTGCTATACAAACCTTGACCTCACTATGCCGTCCAGGCTGGCCCTGAACTTCTGACAACCTACCTGCCTCGGCCACTGGATTACCTACATTGCAAGCAGGAGCCACTACATCCAACTTGTTTTCCCTGTTTGACTGAGTCTGGGGTCACAGATCTCCAGCCTTCTGGCCAGATCCATTCACGTCACTTAAGCTTCTGGGGAAGCACCCATATACACACACACACCCAGAATGGCATCGCCCAGGTGACTCTAAATCCCATCCAGTTGAGGGTCAAGATTAATCTCAACACTGATAGATGATTATGAGCAGGTTAATTAACTTCCTCTATTGTTCTGAGAAATGGGGAAAACAACCACGTACCCGGTGAGGCAATCAAATAGAACATTTCATAGAATGTGTCTGGTATATTGTAACCACTTAAAATGGTACAAGCGCCCATGATACAAAAACAGCTCATACAACTGGGGTGGAAGAAGCAAAGGAGGACATGGGCAATCGATAAGTTAATAAATCTTGAGCCCCCCCCCAGGACTGTTCTGAGGGAATCAGCCTTTCTTTTCTGAATACAGTGTCATTTCCTCCTCCAATCTGTCACCCCGCTTCACTGAGTCATGTTGTCCGCACATGAGTCTGCCCTGTCTGCTGCATTAATTTGATCGTCTGGTTCAGTATGTAGAGCTCAACACTGTTCTTCCGTTGCTCCGTCCTGGATCCTCACTATCTTCTTGCCCATAGGAAGCTATTATCTGCTCTCCTATCTGCCTACTACCTCCCAGGCAGAGGCCTCCTTTCTCCAGTGCAGGTTTTTTTTTTAAAGCCTCTCCCTGTAATCACCCTCATCTTTCCACTAACCATCTCTGAACAAGTGCTTGAAAGCAAACAAGCAAACTTTATCTCAAAGTTTAATCTTACAACGCATTTCAGGATCCTTGTAACACTAGTAAACAACTAGTTTGGGGAGCAAACATTACAAAACCACTCGAGATCACGTCAAAGTCAACTTTGATCTGGACTAGTTATTTAGTACTTCCCTGATAACTGTTTCACCAAAAGGTTAATATTTATCCTTGAATATCCTTTACCCCTGCACTGGGCAGTGAGCCACCATACCAGGCTCTGCATGGCTACCTCTCCATACCGCTATTCCTGGTTATTGGAAGACCTTAGGATCAGGTTTGTCTTGGGTTATTGTCTATGTGCTTGGAATCTGGGGAGAAGACAGCATAGCAGGTGAGATTCTACCGAGAGTTGGCGTTTGTGGGAGGCATATTGAGAACTTGGCAATGAGCGGAACATGGAGATAGGTGGTGGGGTCCCTTCAGGCATTGCCAGAGGAAGCTGTAGCATCAAAGAGTCTATGGGCAGAAAAGGTTCAGTCTGGTTAATTTAAACTTGGAGATGGTAGAATGTGTATGTACCCTAGGGACAAATCAATCAAAATATGTTCACGTAAAAGGGTTCTGATAACCCATAAGGTCCTTGTCCTTAGATGTGCTTAGGACATGGAACATTGGCCACACAGTGACAAGAATAGCTTGTTTGGATTGCACTTATCTCCCAAATAAATCTACAGATCAATCTTGGAAGAACTGGAAAGAACAGGAACCAAGACAGGATGCTATTGGCATATAGATAGCCAATAGTTGAATGGAATTGATGACTCGGGGAACAAATCAAAAGGAAAGGGGGTTTTTGTGTTCTTCTGTATTTCCCAGAATACAATCTCCCAAAGCCTTTACTGGGGACCAGTGTGTAATTCTGTATTTTACTAAATTCTTTTGCTCTCACGAGCACCCTGAGGTAGATATTGATGTCCCGATTTTATACCTCAGTAACTACCGGAACTTGTACAAATGATAGTGGCCATCACCCGAGGTCCCATTTGAGAAGCAATGGAGATTTCCCCCACATGTCCAGTAGCTTCCCCTCGGAAAGAACTCATATTAATCTCTAAACTGAGATGAAATACTGACTCCCATCTTCAACCTTGACTGTAAATGTCTTGAGAGCTGAGATAGAAAAACTACAGTTTTTCAATTTAATTCCCAGTACTTAGGACAGCTCTTAGATATCTAGTTTAAAGCTTGCTGCTATTATAAAATATGTTCTGAAACATCAGTGAAGTAACACGAAAATGTGTATGTACAAATAATACATATTTGTTTGTTTAAAATTATCTAACATACAAGGTTGCCCCTTTCCAAATAGAGATTTGGAAACCCAAATCTCTGCCTTTATCTCAAAGCTGTGGCTTTGGAAGATGGGGCCTCTTCTTGGCTGTCTAGCAGCAGAAAAGAAGTGTACTGAATCTTACCAGAGACCTAGCACAAGTCATGCCCACACCAAGCCTGTTTGGCAGAGCTAGCCATACAATCCCAACTATTCTTAAACAACTGGGAAATGTTACTAATCTAGGGAGCAATAAATGATACAGATACGCTAGTGGAATATTAGTGGATGCATTATAGGACACCCTGGGGGTGAATGTCAGATCTAAAAATAAAGTTCACTTGTACCTCGTTCATAGTCTGAAGGTCATTTCGTACATTGTGGTTTGACCTGCATGTCACTGTATGACATCGGGAATGGAACGGCATCGTGTTGACTGTCAGTTTTAGGTTTTGGAGCATTTGGGATTTCTAACTCCTCCATCTATGATGAAGAGAAACCATTTGTGTAACTTCTGTCTGTTTGCATGCCCTATCCTGAGCAAATAGAGGCCAGACAGTGATCTCATGGGGTCACTGAGGATACCTCTCCCAGTGGCTTGAGTTTGTAAGAATTGACCAAGTTCACCACGTGCTAAACAGCAGGTGCCCTGTTTCCTCCATTTGCTGGTCCACGTGGCTTCAAGGACAAGAGGAGAAAGTCAGTTTTTGAGATCTACAATTAAACTCTTACATCATGCTGTATCGTGAGCATCAAATGCTGTGACATGCGGAAGAAGGTTTTGTAAGGTGTTGAGATGGATCTGGATGAGTGTTTTTGTTTAGTTGGTATCTTGGCAACTTGTTTGCTTATCTAGTAGCTTCTACTTCCTGGTAGAGTTGTGATGTTGCCAGCCGAAGTGAGATGCTGTGTTTGACTATGACATTTCAAATATCTAATCAGTGAGTTACATAAAGTGTACATAAAGCATATGTGTACAAATAAGGTATTCGCCGACACCTTCACTATAAACCACTTTGGCAACAGACATTTTCTTCTTTTCATAGTGATCAGCAGCCAGGAACTGAAGTAAGAACAAGCTGCTAGATGTGTGGTTCTGTATGAAGTCTTTTGCTTTTTCTCTCACTTGCAAAATGGAGGATAATAATATTTTCTTTTGAGAATAGCAAAAAGTATTGAAACACCAGTGAATATTAGCTACTCACACAGTGTGCTGAGTGTCATGGAGCGCTAAGCAAACCACTGCAATGTATTGTCAACATCATCATCGTTGTTGTTGTTGTTGTAAGGAAACCATCATGATGTTCCAAACACGCACAATAAAATTCTCTCATTGCTTAACTGAATCAGGAAATCCCCTCAACATCCTAAACACGCTATCTGTGTCTCTAATACCTATAGGAAGCAAACAGTTAACAACATACCTGGACATCAACGCTCTACTTGGGAGATATTCCTTTGGAGCTAAGAACATATTTTCCCATAGAGAAAATGATATTAAAATAGTGATTGGATTCTAAGTGACAGAAAACACCCACTTGATTAGCAAAGTTTCTGAAAATGGGCATAGTCGCAATACAAAATGCTACAAAGCAAGGTCGTTATGTTGGCAATCATTATTCAACATGGGAAACTATAAAAATTATTTTATACATAATTTATTTTATTTCTCATGAACACCACAGAGGGAAGGAGAAGTTAACAGAAAGGTAAGTAAGGACTGCCAAGATGCTCCTGAGAGAGTGTTCTAGGGCTCTGGGTTGAGCGTGTCCCAGAGCTGTGATATGCAAGCCCCTAGAGCTGCACACAAGCATGAATCAGTGAGTTCGTTGCACCAGTGCAGAGAGAATTCAGAAACACCCAGCTAGCACACTCTCCGAGGCAGCACATGGTCACAGGACAAGAAAGGAAGTGACGTGACAGAGAAGGTGTACAAAACAATGAGCGTGGTTGAGGGTCACTGGGGCGAAGGGGAGAAAGTACCGTCTTATAAAACAAATGAGCATCATGGCCTGAGAGGGTCCTGTGCCTTTAACATGAGGGCCCGGAGATTCGACCAGAACTGCTTCTATGCTCTCTGAAACCGCTGACTTAATGGATACCTCTGTATCCTCATTCTCAAACAAATGTGACATTCTGTTTCTCAAAGCCCCCCTATGCTGGAACACCCCTTCGCTGTTACTACTCTGAGGGCAGACCTGTTATTTATCCAGTCCTTCTCCTGTTAGTTACTCTCCTGTTTTCTTGTCCTGAGGCTTCCCCTGCCTAGTCCCAGGACTATTATCCCTTATGATCTTGTGACCCACGCTGTTTCCCCAAGGGATCAAGCCCTCAGTCATAGGGCCCTTGTACTGAAGGCTTGCAGAGCTCCATTCTGCTATCTTCTTCCTAAATAACTCAGCCATGAATTTATTGCTGCTCTTTTATAAGATATCTGCTGTGGATAAAGGCTTTGAAGCTCACCCTGCCTTTTGCAACATCTATCCTTGAGGTTGGGACAGAGTTTTAGCCAACCTTGGACCCTATAATCTTCCAAACTGCAGCCTTGATTTTATCTTTGACATTCTAAATCTTGGCCTAAATTCTAAATTCCAAGAGACCAGGCCAAAGGACCTTGAAGGACAGTTCCTGAATTACCAAAGAAGCCTTCAGTGAGGTAAACTGTTCCCCCCCACTCTCTCACCCCATGCCTCTCAGTACCCCCATGATTCTAATCTTGTTCCCCACAGAGAACCCCAGAGTTTTCTATCCAAATGCAAAATCTGACACTCCGCAGTCTCTCAAGTAATAGCAACTCATAAAATCTTTATAAAATCTTCAGAGGCGTTGTCTAGGATGATTGACTCAGTTCTCAGAGGCAAAAGACGCATGGTCTAGGGTATGGAATCAGCTTCCATTATCACCCTAACAAAACAAGGTCTTCCTCCTCAGGAGAGTCAGCTCAGTTGGCATCTTGGGTCAGGGATCAGAGTTTGAACATCAAACCAAGCAGCAGGTACCCTGACCATCCTTGCTCCTGGATTCCCATGTCGTCACTCATTTCTGAACTGTTTCTCTCCAATTTTCAACCCTGAAAGAGCTTGAAGAAGCTCCAGGAGATAAAGTCCCTGAAACAACTCATGTGCTGTAAGAGCTGGGCGCGAAGGCTTTCCTTGTGCCCAGCCTGCTTCTCAGGACAAGAGAGTGGAAAAGAACAAAAGCGAAGCTTGCTAATGAGGTACAGGAAATGCACATGGAGGAATCACTAGGTGACTAGAACCCTCCCTTCAGCTTCTGGTTTCAGCTCGGGTGGGAAGCAGATTGCAACATGCAGAAACATCACACAAAGTGCCTTCTCAAGTTCGGGAAACGCTTTGGATGGCACAGTATGCCAGATCCCCTTCAACTGTAACCCTCTCATTGTTCTTTTAATAAGAATAATGAACTCGGCACTCTACCAGTCTTGACATATGTCATAAAACGGAAAATGAATAATTGTATCTTTATACCTCCAACATTTTCTTAAATGTAATTTAACATGTAATTTATTTTAGACTCAATTCATATTTTAAACTACTAAAACGACAATGTTGCTCTTTACTGTTGAATTGGAAGCGAGCATCTCTCTTTGGGGGACTAGCAGGAGATACAGTTCCCAAGTCATTCCCTGCACTACTTTACTGTCTAATCATCCACAAGTTTCCTATTTTCTGAGCCTCAGTCTGTCTGAATCCAAAAGAAAGAGATTAATAGCCCCTTAGCTTTGATGCTTCTGTCTCCTCAACAGAGATGCTGACAGCTCGTAGTAGACAGAAAGATCAGAAGGGTATGTGAAACAGACAGCTTTGCTGACACTGAAGGATGCTGAGACTAATGTGTCATTGTCAAACAGTTTTCAAGTTCCATAGTGACTGTACTATAAACAGGTAACAGAACTGCTTCTCTTGGATTATACTCCAGGTCTGTGCAGTTTCTATGCTAGATATGTTTACAAGAACACGGCCATGGGCATTTAATGTGTAAGATGCCAACCGTCAAAATCTGCTGAAATTTTACACCCCCATCAAAGCAGAGACATGGCTCACAGAGGGATTCTAAATTGAGGTAATTTTCAGTCTACACAGTAATTCGGTGCCGTACTTTCCTAAAGCCAAGAGGTACAGTACGTAGATGAGTGGATTCGCCAGGAGAATTCACAGAACTCAGCATAGAGTTGAGGATTTGGGTTGTTTTAGTGAAAAGAAGCAAAGGGAAGTTAGTTCAGGGAAAGGTCTGGAAAAAAAATAAAACAAGTATAAAGATCCAAAAGGTGCATTGAATCCTCTAATGCCAGGATGAGATGCACTCGGGATCAGCCTACAGGTTCATGTTGGGGGCTGGTCATATGATCACCTTCCGTTCCAAAGTCCTAGGTTCCTAGTAGGAAAGCAGGTGTTTAGCATAAATCATTGTAAAAACAGTTCAGACACACTAAATCTCTCTTATCAGGCCTTGCTGATATAGAAGCTTCTAGCTAGCCATAAACCAAGACCTAACCTTGAAAGCAGGTCTTCTGAGCAATAACATTCTAGGGGGCTGCTGTCTTCACTTTTCTATGCACGCAGAATTACGAACAAGAAAATGCAAGATAGTTGGGTGTTAATGAGTAATTCATCGGCCTAGGGTTTCTGGACTGTTTTTGTATGTTCGTTTGATACATCAGTGAGTGAGGTAGGTAGGGCTGAGTTAACTGTGGCTACTGAATTTTGTCGGATTAACTCGTACTAAGTAGCTTCCCACCCATCCACTGACAAGGTCAGCTATGCAAAGCTCTCTGAAGGCCAGTGCCTCTTCCTAACCTCCATCTAACGCTTCCACTTCCCTGAGACCCTGGTCTTTGTCACAAAACTTCTCTTCAGCCCCTTAGGTAGGAATTAGGCAGTACTTTACCAGGCTTTTTCCTGACTCCAATTGCCCTCAGGCCAGTTCTGCCTCATTTCAACCCAAGCCAAGGTATTCAGCACCCCACATTTTCATCTGCCTTTTTGGTCCTTTGCCATTCTGGTTGAAGAGTGAGTTTCTGAGAAGTATACCTTTCCCCTCAGCCTATAACTTAAAAGTCCTTTGGTTTCTTCTTTTAGGCTTGGGGTAATTTTTACACTGTTGTGTCCCACACTAGGGTTGGCTAGAGCTTTAAAGTTTGCCTTTCCCCTCCTTTCCTTCTAGAATCTTCTCACATGAGAGCCCTGGACCAACCCCAGAGTCTCAGCATCTATGCAGCTATTGATCTCACTGTCCTTGCTCCTATTGGAGAAGTTACTGGAGCCCCTTAAACTCTGTACTCTCCGCCCCTCCTGTGTGTTTGTATCAGAAGTACCATGTACTGTTTGCAGGGTTCAGATCATGGATGGCAATAAATGGGAGCAAAATGTCTCCTTGGCAAAGAGGTAGAAGGTGGAGACACTTTGGCAACTTCCTAATCACCCAGGCAAGAAGTAACCGGAGTCAACTGCTTTCATTACGGTTGTCCACACCTTGGGTAATTCAGATATCCTGGGATTCCTGGAAGTTCTCACTTGATATCAGCTCAGACGGGAGTTTTCAAACAGTGTTGTGAATGCCAAACAAAAGCAAGGCCACTGAGATGTGAAGCTAATCAGGCTGTTAGGAGGCAGTTCCTGGTCAGGGCAAGTGAGGTGAAATCGGCACCTGGAGACACCAGGAATGCGAAGAAACTTCCATTTCAGGAAGACCCCAGCCACCTGGAAGGAGATGAGGAGGCATGAGACTCTTGGAGGAGGGTGGTAATCTCTTAAGACGTGGGACAATCTCAATACAATCTCTGTGTCAGCCATGGTAGACATTTAGAAAAAGGAATAACCCGGTGTTGGGAGTGGCCCTGAAAGCATGGAGGTCTTCCGGTTGGGGGGTCAACAGTAAAGACATGCAGTTAGAGAAGACCAAAATACAGATGTTACATCTAGACAGCTTCACACTCTGATCCCCCTTTAGCCTCCCTTTTATGACCAAAGTGTTCTCACTGGCTTTGTTCGGGTTCTGTCTTTTGAAGGTCCGGAAATGTCTTTTGTGTGCTTGGCAGACTTTAAGGCACACGCACGTGAGCAGCTAGCGAAGTCATCGTGGGACTTTATTGAAGGAGCAGCTGATGAGGGCATCACATGCAAGGACAACATCGCCGCATTTAGAAGGTCTTCCCTTTGCCCTTTCTGTTGTCACCCTAATGTGCTTTGCTGGAGAGCTCCTTAGATGGTGACCACTCTAGTGTCTGCCTTTAGCAACACAGCGTATTCAGGAACTCGGCTGGCTTCTGTGCTGGTTTATTGTAGCGTGGGGATGAGGCATAGGGAGCAGGGGGGAGATGTTTTTTGGAGACAATCTGTCTTACAGCTAGGGGAAGTGAGTTATCAGTTTTCTGCATGCCAGCAGCTTTGTGACATGTCAAAATGGAGCAAGACCTGCCAGCGTGCCCAGCAGGGAAACCTACATATAGTTCCAGCACTCTCGAGCTCCTAAAACCTCCCCGCCTTGGAGGATGAAAATGAGAAAGATGGAAAAGGTCTCAAGTTTGGAGAAAATAAGATGAAGGGGTGTCTAGGGATGATGAAAGATTGCTTCCGGTGAGAACTGGACTTGCAAACCAAGAGCAGGAACGTATGTCAATGGACAATAGCTAAAGCCAAGTTTCCATTTGCCCTAAAACAATGTTTTAGGTGTCATTTGTGAATTAGTCTACCTTCCCTAAAGCAGTATATAAGTCAAATGAATTAGTTGTGGGGCGGCAGGGTGGGGGGATGATAACATGATTGTTTTCTAGGATTTGGATGCTTTTAATTGCCTTGTGATGCCTAAAATTCCTCCCCTCCTTTTCTTTCCCTGTCTAGTCTTTGCTGATAAAGACTAAATTAAGTATCTAAGCACTGAGTGGCAACCCAGCCACAGAAACAGGACTCTTAACAGAGCAAGACAGGCTAAGGGGGACTCTGGTTCAATGGCAGCTCAGGAGTTACCGAGTCAATGTGGGGGAAATGGTTGCTTGGCAACTAGTCTCCTCCTGAGCCTATACTGGCTTATTCAAAACCAGCCCACTGATCCCACCAAGATCTAAGCTCCAAGTCTGCTTAGGCCTGCATTGGGAATCAGGGTCCCAGCTGCAGAAAGCATCACCATGCTAGAGAATAATCCACCACATTGTCTGGTGCAGAATCCGCCTCCGCCCCCGATACCTGAGAGATGTGTCAATGGTGGACACCAGGACCACAATCCAAGGGCAGGAGATCCAGGCTCCCATCTGCATCTCTCCCACAGCTTTTCACTCCATTGCCTGGCCAGATGGAGAGAGGAGCACAGCCAGAGGTAGGAATCATCCCATAGGAAGGCTTCCTTTCCAGGAGGCCACAGGAGGCCACAAGAGACTGGGGGATGGGAGGACTCACCCAGAAGAAGTGTCAGGGAGCATCAAAACTTCTTACAAAAAGGCCTTAGGGGCATCAATCTTGTTGGAATTAAGTGAGAAATGTCTTTGATCCCAGCTCTTGGGAGTAAGAAACAGGAGAATCTCTGTGAGTTCAAGGCCAGCCTAGTCTACAGAGTGAGCCAAAGCTACACAAAGAAACCCTGTCTTCAAAAAAAAGGGGGGTAGCAAAGGGATTGCTTAAGCCATTATATAACATTGCATATAGATTGTAAAAATACATGCATTGGCATTAATTTTTGATTAGACCAAATTCTCTAGCCAGTGATATAACTTCATAGTAAGATTACCCTACTGGAGAGACACCTGGAAATGAAGACAGTGGGAAGTGAGAAAGAATAATTCAGTAGCCATGATGTGTATTAATACCTTTCCATTTGACAAATAAAGCCACATAGAAGAGGAGGAGTGGGGCTGAGTCTTCTTCCTCTCAGATAGGCGTGTCTTCCACTACAAAGCATGGGATTTCACAATTGAGCATCTTCCAGGTCTAAATCGCCTCCCTTCCACAAAGGGATTCCTAGGAGGTTTGCTTTCCTGCTTGAAGGGTATAACACACCAAGGGCAGCTCTGGGGGATTCATTGACTTCTCCTGCTAGAAAATTCTCATTCTTATAAACAAGATTTACAGAGCAGCCTATGCAGAAGAGAACACAACACCAGGCCTCTCCATTGACCCAAACCCTGTGGGGAAGTAGAATGAACGGGGCAGTCTCTCCACTCACAGGGAAATCTGGCCAGAGGCTAGTTCAGACAACTCTGCTTTCCAAACTGGGTCCCACCCCCTGCTTTGCAGCTGCTCAGGAAGCCAACATCTGCTACGTGACCAGCACTTATGCCAGCTGTCCCCTGGAAGACATTGTTGCAGCTGCCCCTAGAGGCCTCCGATGGTTCCAACTCTACGTACAGTCAGATTGGGAGCTCAACAAACAGCTGATTCGGAGAGCAGAAGCCCTGGGTTTCAAAGCTTTGGTGATCACTGTAGATGTACCAGTAGGTGCCAAAAGGAGACAGGACATAAGAAACCAACTCAATTTAGTGGCAAACTTAATGCGGATGGACCTCCGATCACCTGAAGAGGTGAGAAAGCCATCAGACCCAGAGGGTATTACTTCTAAGCAGTGTTTACAATAAGAAGAACCCCTTATTGTCCCTCCCTTTTCTTCCTCCTCCTTCCCTTGCTCCTTCCTTCCCTCACCCATTTCTTCCTTTCTCCCTCCTGCTTTCTTTTCCATGAATATTTTCCCCTACCTGCCTTGTTGTGGGGAAGCAAGAGGGGAGCAGTTAGAGACTTGGTACTTGGTTTTAGCTGCCCACAGCTTCCAGGCAGAATTGAAGACCAAATGCGCATCTCTGAAGCTGTTCAGGCTGCGATCAGAGACTTCAACTAGGCCTGATGTTGGGAGATTGGTGTGTGTGTGGGGGGGGGGGGGAGTCTTAGAGAGTTGTGCAGGAACTGGAGAGCTCACTAAAGTAGTCATCTAAGATTTTCTATTTCGTGTCAGAAAGTGTTTGTTTGGCACGGAATAGACAGACAAACCGACTCTCGGGAGAGGACCCCCACGGCACAGGTTCACACCTAGCTTAGTCCAGACAGCTGGGACCCCAATCTGCTGCCTTGAAAACTTCCAACTCCTCCAGAAGCATTAGGGCACTGCAGCACGTGTTTTGGAAGCCTCTCAGTTAAGGACGACAAGGGACACTTCCTTCGTTACGTCCTAACTATCGAAAAGGATGTCATGCCCTTGAGAGTGAAAATCAGGGCCACAGCGATAAGGGCCTTTTCAGCCTGTGGGCAGCTCTGATTCCTCTGGGTGTCCTTGGATCAAGAGACACGTCAAAACTTAAGGAAATCTGCTGCACGCCGAGAACCAAGGCCAGATAAAAGGCAATGCCTAGTTTAAGGTTCTTATTGCTTTGGTTTTATTAGTTTTCTTAGCTCAACCATAAAATGTCAAAGTCTCTCGGCAGTGGTGGTGCACACCTTTAACCCCAGCACTCAGGAGGAGAGATGGGCAGATCTATGTAATTTTGAGGCCGGCCTGGTCTACAAAGCAAGTTCCAGGATAGCCAGAGTTGTTACGTGAGAAACCTGTCTCAAAAAAAAAAAAAAGAAAGAAAGAAAGAAAGAAAGAAAAGAAAGAAAGAAAATCTCAAAATGACCCATACTGTTTTTCTTTCTTATCCATCTCACATACTAAACTCCACACCCTTTTAAAGTATAGATTTGTCTTATCTGTCATTGTGTCTCCAAATCCTAGAATAATCATCAAGCAAAGACATTGATTAACGGTCAGTGAACACGTCATTGAAGCAGAATTTCTTCATACAACTTTTGTGAGAAGAAGGAGCTAGAACCAGAGCTGGGTAGCTTTGCTCAGGTCTCACAGCTTACAAATAATATTGCTCCAAGGGCACTCATCTTCTGAGTGGCTCTGGTGGTGTGATCATTTGGGACTAATATTCACCTTCCTGTTCCCTACAGAGAAGTTCCACGCTTCCTGCCCCCACGTCTTTGCCAAGTACATCTTTCTGCTGGAATGACCTCTCCTCCATTCAGAGTATAACTCGATTGCCCATTATCCTCAAGGGGATTTTAACGAAAGAGGATGCAGAGTTAGCAGTGAAACACAACGTCCAAGGCATCATTGTTTCCAACCACGGTGGCAGGCAGCTTGACGAGGTTCCTGCTTCAGTAAGTAGGGTGATTTCCGAGGGGTGTGTCTGAATGCTCTATGCATGCCTACACCAAAGCCCCCTACTAAATCTGCTGCACATTGTCCCCCTTATCAGGGCTAGTGCCTATACATTTGAAGGATGGTGAATAACTAATAACAGCCTAAGATACACATGACTATTTTTGTAAATTGTATGTGTCACATACCTAAATTCTGTGACACAGCTGCAAAATAGATATATCCTAATTTTACAGTTAGGATACAGGAATTTACAGACATCAGCTAACGTGTAAAGTTCACAGTAGCGAATGAGATGTTCCAAAGGCATTGAGGCCCCTGTCATCGGCCAGCAGTGATCCGATTAAAACGGATGTTTCTTCATGGATTTTTAGAAATCTCAAGACATCCTATCTGACACAGTGTAGGAAGGAGCAGCACCTCACGTGGACACAAAAGTGTTTTCCAACATGGATCTGAAATGTACTGATTCACTAGTGCATAGCACAGGGACGAATCCTTTATGCAAATCTCTAGCAGCTTACACTGGCCCGCAAATGTGCTCGAGAGAGAGAAAATGAGAAAAGGGAAATAGGGAAGGAGTCTTTAAATGGAGAGCAGCTGTTAATTTGTCTTGGAAGAGCTATTTACACTCTTTTCCCCAAAGGCACTTCTCATTCAACAGAAGGAAAACTTTTTCCTCCCCAATTCCTTTTATCTCTTATAAAACATCCATGAACAAAAAGAAATAATTTTTTTAAAAAAACACCCCTATCAAGATATCTTTCATTGCTCTCCCACTCCATCCCTCCCCCAACCAACCATCCCATTCCACATCTTCTTATCTCCTGTCCTTTCCCTTTGCCCCCACCCAGTCCCCAGTGTACCCAGGAGATCTCATCTCTTTCCCCCTCCCAGGACGATCAGTGTGTCCCTCTTAGGTTTACCTTCTCTGGAGCTGTGGATTGTGGTCTGGTTATCTTTTGATTTACATCTAGTATCCACTTATGAGTGGGTACATACCATATTTGTTTTACTGGGCCTAGGTTACCTCAATCACGGTGATTTTTTTTTCTAGTTCTATCCATTGCCTGAAAATTTCATATTGTCATTGTTTTTAGCAACTGAATAATACTCCTTTGTGTAAATGTATCACATTTTGTTTATCCATTCTCTGGCTGAGGGGCATCTAGGTTGTTTTCAGGTTCTGGTTATTAGGAATAATGCTGCTATGAACATAGTTGAGCAAGTGTCATTGTAGTATGATTGAGCATCCTTTGGCTATATGCCCAAGTAAGGAATTTCTGGGTCTTGAGGTAGATTGATTCCCAATTTTCTGAGAAACTGCCACACTGATTTCCAAAGTGGCTGTACAAGTTTGGACTCCCACCAGCAGAGGAGGAATGATACCCTGACCCCACATCCTCACCAGCATAAACTGTCATCGGTGTTTTTGATCTTAGCCATTCTGACAAGTGTAAGACAGTATCTCAGAGTCATTTTGATTTGCATTTCCCTGGTAAAAATGCTGAACAGTTTCTTAAATGTCTTTCAGCCATTTGAGATCCTTCTATGTTGGGAGCCACCTTTTTGGGGTAACTTCTGCCGTGATCCTAGCCGCAGCTGGTTGGTATGTTCCAGGGTAGGAGCTTGAGGATTAGAAATGTTATGTGAGAGGAAGGGAGATAAGAAAAAACACAAAGGCCAGCGTCAGGAGGGTCACTCGGTGAACACTGAACTCGGGGAATACTCGCCTCATTTACCCACATGCTTGTAATCCGTCACTCCAAAATGGGAGTGGGGGAGGCAACAGGCTTCGTGACCGTGAAGCAAGGAAAAGCCTTGAATTCGCCAACCTTTGGTCCAGGTGGAGCAGATCTACTTCAACACTCAAA
Organism: Microtus pennsylvanicus; assembly: GCF_037038515.1. NCBI lineage: Eukaryota > Metazoa > Chordata > Mammalia > Rodentia > Cricetidae > Microtus > Microtus pennsylvanicus. The sequence goes on from NC_134585.1 coordinate 115,572,182, forward strand.
GTACTAATTAGCGATTCACACCCTCGGCCAGAATCGCTCGTCTGTAACCACACCTGTTGTTAACAGCGTTGAGAGAGCAAAAATCAGCTCCAGCTCTTTCACTTTCAGACAAGGTGGAATCGGCTCACGGTTTGGGGTCTCCACACTTCTGCTGAGATTTCTCTGTTTCGATCTGTACTCTGCTTTTAAATAGGATTATTTAGTATTTTGATGTCTAGTTTCTTGAGTTCTTTATGTATTTTGGAGATCAACCCTCTGTCAGGTTGAGGAGTGGATGGGGGTGGGCTGGGGGAGGTGAGAAGTGGGGGAATTGTGGTTGGTATATAAAATTGATAAAAAAAATTAAGAAAAATAAATAGATGCATGACCATTGATGCAGTGTGAGGAAGGATAGACTGGAATTTGATTTCTTAAATTGTTGCCAGTCTGGTTTTCTCTCTGGAAAAGCAAAATTGAATCAAAATTAAAATGGCTCTAAATTTATATGCAGAAAATAAATAAAACTAAAGAAATGTTAGTTAAAACTGTTGTAAATCTACATGAGCGTAAGGAATAGAATTTCAAATTCTACTTCAAATGGAATTCATAGAAGTTTCTTCAAGTGACTTTCACTTTCTTCTCTTCATAGGCTTTGTTTCCAGTAAAACAAAAATATAAACACACAAAAAATAGAAATAATAAAATATCTAATAAAAATAGATCTTTTGCTTTAAAATATGTATACATATTAATATGTTTCATAATTTCCTTCTATTCAGTTGCCCGTTGTATTAGGCATGTCTCTCTTCTTTTTAATGTTGTGTCATGAGCGGACAATTTATATAATCAACCCCTTATAGTTGAACATCTGCATTGATTCCAGTATTTCCTACTTTGTTTCTTTTGGTTTGGTTTGTTTGTTCTTTGATTGAGATAAGGTTGCACCATGTAGCCCATATTAGCTTTGGATTCTCTGTCTTCCCACCTCTGTTTCCTGAGTGTGGGAATTACAGGCATGCACCACTATATCTGGCATCATTTTTAAAAATATTCTAAACAATACATCAAACACACTTAAAACCTGAAGTGTGTCCTTGATTAATTCTTTGGAAGATATATTCTAAGACTGGGGATCCCAAAGCTGCTCTAGCTGGACTCTGGGACTTGTGGAGCCGAGTGACTTTAGCTGCCCATCACTCCTTCCCTAGCAGGCTCTGCCTATTGAGAACAGTGGAATGCCAGGCCTGTGTGGAGAAAGGCTCACTCTGCTGGGCCTCTCAGTGAAGCTGATTGAGAGGTGTAGCTGTACCTTTCAAGTCAGGAGAAGATGAAGGGAGCAGGGGACTGGAAATGGGCCCTTCACTTCCAGGATCTGGCCTGCAAATCTGGCCCACTGGCTGAGTGAATAGAGCTTCATTGTTAATAATGGGTGGGTTTGGTGTCTGCTTTTTCCGATTTCTCCTCATATATTGACATTCAATGAGCAAAGTGTTTGACGCAAGTAAGCAAGCCAAAACCTCAGTGGAGATTGCCTTGAGATAACACTCCTCTCTCTGAGCAGTGACTCAAGCCAAGAGTGCTGAGCCAACAAGGAGATCAGGTTAAGGACCAGAATGTAGCTTTGGATTTTAACCTTATCAACACTTCTGTCTCATCAATAATCCTGAGCAAGGCCCCTCACAATTGCATCTTCAAAAGAAAATACTTCAAAGAGATGAGTAAGCCTGTTCTGTGAGTCTCCGTAGAACACACCGTCCTTGTCCCAAACATTTGAGACAAATCTCAAATGGCTGGAAGACACATAAGGAAATGTTCAACATCCTTAGCCATCAGAGAAGTGCAAATCAAAACAACTCTGAGGTTCCATCTTACGTCTGTCAGAATGGCCAAGATCAAAAGCATAGATGACAGCTTATGCTTGAGAAGATATGGGGTAAAGGGAACACTTCTGCATTGCTGGTGGGAGTGCAAACTGGTACGGCTGCTTTGGAAATCAGTATGGCAATTTCTCAGAAAATTAGGAAATAATCTACCTCAAATCCAGCAATACTACTGTTGGATATATACCCAAAAGATGTTCAATCATACCACAAGGACATGTGCTCAACTAAGTTCATAACAGCATTATTTGTAATACCCAGAACATGAAAACAACCTAGATGCCCCTCAACCAAAGAATGAATAAAGAAATTGTGGTACATTTACACAATGGAGTACTACATAGCAGTAAAAAATAATGGCATCTTGAGATTTTCAGGCAAATGGATGGATCTAGAAAAAACCATATTGAGTGTGGTAACCCAGACCCAGAAAGACAAATGTAATATGTATTCACTAATAAGTGACTTTTAGACATAAAGCAAAGAAAAACCAGCCTACAATTCACAACCCCAGAGAACCTAGACAACAAAGAGGACCCTAAGAGAGACATACATGGATCTAATCTACATGGGAAGTAGAAAAAGACAAGATCTCCTGAGTAAATTGGGAGCCTGGCAGTCACAGGAGAGAGTAGAAGGGGAGAGGAGAGGAAGGGAGGGGAGTGGAGGAAAATGTATAGCTCAATAAAAACAATAAAGAAAAATAAACCCTTTCCTCCCCCCCATCAAAAAAAATAGAAAAGAAAACACAGTCTTTGTGCTTCCTCTTGGAATCAAGACACAGCGTTTTCAGAGGAATTCAGTAAATGGCCTATTCTAACATTAAAAATGGACTATTCTAAACCCTAGGCTAAAACCAATTTCTACTGTTATTATTTCATGTATTTGCTTTTTAATTTAGTTTTTACATTTATTTATTTGTTTAGTGTGTATTTGCTCATCTGTGTATATGTGTGTGTATGTGTGTATGTTCACCTGTGTCTGTGTGTGCATGCTCACCTGTGTGTATGTGCGTTTATGTGTGTATGCTCACCTGTGTGTATATGTGTATGTGTGTGGGGGCTCACCTGTGTGTATATATGTATGTGTGTGCGTGCTCACCTGTGTGTATATATGTATGTGTGTGTGTGCTCACCTGTGTCTCTGTGTGTGCACTCATGCTCACCTGTGTCTGTGTGTGTGCACGCATGCTCATCTGTGTCTCTCTGTGTGTGTATGTGTGTGCATGCTCACCTGTGTGTATGTGTGGGTGTGTGCATGCTCACCTGTGTGTGTATGTGTCTGTGTGTGCATGCTCACCTGTGTCTATGTATATTATGTAGCCCAGGCTGACCCTAAATTCCTGGTTCTCTTCGCCTCTGCTTCCTGAGTTCTGGGCTTCCAGGCACTATCTCTCTTGGCTTGCGCTCTACTTCTCAATTACTATCAGCTGCTCTGCTGCGGAGGTCTAGAGGGGATTTTATAAATACACTTACTTCCTTTTCTACAGCATCATAAAAATATTCCAGATCATACTTGGACATGAGTTTTCTCAAGTTATTACATAGGTCTAACATACATCCTGTGTTCCCTCCATACCAACATCAAAGTACAAAATTCTTTCATTCATTTTTTTAATTATGTCTCTGCTCAGACTTGGGCAGTTTTTGATGGCTTCCTTTCATAGTGTCAGGGTCTGGTCATATTTATTCTTCTAAAAAAAAATAAAAAGACTTGGTATCAAAGCAGCAGAGGACATCTCTGACTTTGACATCTTAGAAACAAAGATGAGAGAAGGAATCTGAAGGACAACAGGTTCCCTAGGGCCAAGTGAATCCCATGACTGGGAAGATGACCCCCGAATATATAATCAGGAACCAAGCAAACTGTCCAACCTGGAGAGGATTGCCAGAAGTCAGAAGCTAGACTGGAGGGGAGATGAAAACGGCTGCAGGGACAGTGAGCGGAACTCTCGTCTGGTCCTCAGGAGGCTCCAGGCCTCAGGAGACTGCAAGGACAGTTGGAGAAAACAGTGAAGGACTTAGAGTTTGCTCGGATGGCCTGGTCCTCTTCTACTTTGGGAGGACATTCATCTCACGATGCCACGAGAAGCTAAGCAGAATCACCTGAACCCGTGTGTCTTTCTTTCTCAGATCGATGCCCTGACAGAAGTGGTGGCTGCTGTCAAAGGGAGAGTTGAAGTATACATGGATGGTGGGGTTCGAACCGGCAATGATGTGCTGAAGGCGTTGGCCCTTGGGGCTAAGTGCATTTTTCTCGGAAGACCAATCCTTTGGGGCCTTACCTACAAGGTAGGATTGCTAGCAAGAGATTCTGTACTTGGCATTCATTCCCACGGGTTTCTGCAACCCAACTTCCAGTGAAGACGCTTGCAAAAAAGTTTCCGGTGGCCTCCCCTTCAGGCCTCTGCAGTATTGCACAGACTTCACCATCCCTCACCCTTCCTTTCCTGCTTTGTTTTCTTTTAGTCTCTACATAATTCTGCATTCATTGATTCTATCCTCTCTGCAACAGTACTGACCATACACACAGTTTGCCACCAACAGGCGGTCAGAATGTTCTATCAAAGCTCTGTCTTTCCCCTCCTACTTTTTAGGGTGAACATGGTGTTCGGGAAGTCTTAAATATTTTAAAAGCAGAGTTCCACACTTCCATGGCCCTTTCAGGTATGTATTCTGTTCGTTGCCCCTTGCTCTCCATTCAGAGCTTTGGGTGGCTGGCTTACAGACGGAAGCTGAAATCCTTCACTCTGCTTAACCCTGCTTTGGTTCTGTAGTTGTCTTGAAGGAAGAACAGGGTAGAAATTGGTAAAAATTGGAGAGTGCTCTCTGGGAGTGGAAACACTGTGCTGGTCTGTAGGTCATGGTCAGTTGCTAAATTAGTTCCCTCTGTGGCTGTCTAAGGCTCTCACCCCTGGTGTGAAAGTCAACCGTTTCCTGACATCTTTTAGGAAAAGTATCTCTCGGTGGGTACATTTTTGTGGCACATATGGATGGAGGTGAAGGTGGCTACATCAAGTTCAGTACCACACAGCCTCTTCCTGAATTCTCTCAGGCTTGCCATCACCAAGGACTGCTTGATGCCCTTTCTCGCAGCTCCCCAAACCACCATGCTGGCCCTGCTGTCTAGATTTTTTCTCAATCCCCACGTGGAAGCCAGCTCTAGTCTTCATGGTACATACTAATTAAGGTCTTCCAATAAAGAACGCTCTTTCTTTGGCAGAAACTTCCCTAGGAGGCAATTGGTATATAGGGTACTCACCCGAACTGCTACAATACCCTTGAGTCTATTCTTCCTCCCAGAGGAGTACATACTGCCTAAGTATACCCACCTTCAGAACTGAGCTAAAGACCAAAGACGGCTAGTGCATGCTGTTAGGTTTTTGGTGCTAAAATAGAGATTGTGTGTGTGTGTGTGTGTGTGTGTGTGTGTGTGTGTGTGTGTGTAGTCGTCTTATGTTTTGATCTGGTTATGTGTAAACTGTGAGCAACTTGAGATCATTGATTCCCACTGCAACCATACAAAGAGAATTCCAGTATTTATTCAATATGAATAACACTTTAGCAAGGTAAGCACAGAGATTAAAGTCTTGTAGCTGCTGCATATCTCATTCCTATGGAGAAAGAGAAATGAGGTGTGACAGAGAGAGGAACACAGACACACATGCAGGCACACAGACACATGTGGGGGAGACAGAGACAGTGAGAGAGATCGGAGACACACACACACACACACACACACACACACAGGGGAGAGAGGATGTGCAGGAGCAGGTGTGAAGGCAGCTGCTTCTCTCCAGCTCCTCTGTGGAACGTACATCCAGGCCATCAGATCTGCATCCAGGGACCTCTCCCCGCTAAGCCCGCTCTGCTGCCTGGCAGCAGGCTCACTACGTGATTCTTTCAGGCTGCCGGTCAGTCGCCGAGATCAGTCCAGACCTGATTCGCTTTTCCAGATTATAAAGAACTACTGAGTTGCCTACAAGGGGAAGACAAGACCTTGACGTGATATGCAAGGCTTTTCTTCTTCGGCCCCATCCAATCTAGGAATTTGAGCCCCGTATCCTCAAAAATATAGAGGAATGGAGAAAAGAAAACTAACAGCTCTCACCATAGTGTATGTGGATGAAGGAATAACATTAAATGTTCTATAGGATGCCTACAGTTGACAACAATTAATTGACTGTGTAAAATAGCCATGTAACAGCAAGAAAGGAGATAGTTAAGTCTAATGTGGCATACCAGTTATCTTCATCTGATTATTATGTACATTATACATTATTAAAATGCTATGTTGTACCATAATTGTGTGCAATTACTACGTATCAATTAAAATAACAATATATGTTCAAAAAGATATGGGACAGGGTTATCATGATGTCATTTTATTCATTTCATCCTGCAAGATATATTGGGAATTTTTAAACTTTAATTCATATAGTCAAGTCTGAAACATAAAACAGCAGAGACCAAATGAATGTTTGAATTATTCAAGGTTCTGACACAGGATATTATGGAAATTTTATGAACTATTTCCTAATGTCCATTCTAGTTAGTAACTGGCCTCCAAAAAAAAATAGCAAAAGGAAGATTTTGAAACTCATTTTCAAGACTCTGTGACTAAATTAAAATGAACTATTCCAGTCTTTCACCAATATCTTTATTCTGGCCATATTAGTTTTGTCAAATGAATGTACACCTTTTCAATAAAGTTTATAGACATAAGATAATTGCAAACATTAAAGTCTGCTACCCAAACTCATGCATAAGAAACCAGCCTCACTTATTTCCTGGAGGATATGGTCAGTAGTTTTGATTATTTTAAGCATTAATTATTTTGATTCATGCATCTGGACCATGGTTATATGTTGCTAAGTCAAACATGACTGTTCTAGGGTAGAGGGCTAAGAAGATACACAATGAAGTCACGACAAGATGGTGTTACTTTTGTCACTTAAAAAAATACATATTATATCTCAGAAAGGGACGTTTTAAAATGTAGAAGTACTCTGCATCACAATATGACCTGATATAAAGTAGACAAAAGACATGATCAGATATTTCACTAAGGGAAGTATGGAGATAGAAAATAGACACATAGAAAGATGCTCAATGCCACGCGTATTTAAGGAACTACAGATTAAAGCAACAACAGGATACCACAGTATACCTACTGGAATATGGAAAAGTCAAACTGCTGCGGGACAATGGTTTCACCCTGTAAAGATTTGTTTCTTGTACTTGTTTAATAAAATGCTGATTGGCTAGTAGCCAGGCAGGAAGTATAGGCAGAGCAACCAGGCAGGAAGTATAGGCAGAGCAACCAGGCAGGAAGTAGAGGCAGAGCAACCAGGCAGGAAGTAGAGGCAGAGCGACCAGGCAGGAAGTAGAGGCAGAACAATGAGAACAGGAGAATTCTGGGAAGGGGAAAGACGCAGTCTGAAGCCATCACCCAGAAACAGAAGAGACAAGATGAGACTGCCTTGCCAAAAAAGGCACCAAGCCATGTGGCTAACAGAGACAACAATTATGGGCTAATATAAGTTATAAGAGTTAATAAGAAGGCTGAGCTAATAGGAAAACCAGTTTATGTAATGTAGACCTCTGTGTGTTTCTTTGGGACTGAACAGCTGTGGGATCAGGCAGGACAGAAAACCTCTGTCAACAGTCAAACCACCACAGACGCCAAATGTTAGCAAGGATGTGTACTGCTGGTGAATATATAAACCAGCACAGCCACTCTGTAAAACAGTTCACCCGTTTGCACAAAACTAAACATCTGAACGAACTGACAACTACAAGCTATGGTGTTTACCCAAAGACATTTAAATATACATCCATATTCATAGAAAACAATTGCATGAGTCTTCACAACAAGGAACTCCATTGGCAACTGCCTACACTTGGTAACTGCCATGATGTTCTTTAATAAATTCTCTGATAAATGTTGGTACCCCTGGACATTATTCAGTTCCCAGGAAGAAAAAAAGCTACCAAACCAGGAAATGACTGGGAGAACCTTAAAGGTATGTCAGTAAGTGAAAAAAGCTGGTTATAAAAAGCTCAATATTGTAAAATTCCAAATGTGTGACACCGTGGAAAAAGCAAAACCTTGGAGACAGAGGGCTAATGCAGACTCACTGATGTAACAAATGCATTCTTTGAGTTCAGGATATTGACACAAGGAGGCTGGACATTTATAGGCTGTGCAGCTACAGGAACCCCGGACCTCCTGCCCAATTTTTCTCTGAAACTCAAATTGTTACTTAAAATAATCTACGTAAATATTAATCCCCACTGGAGGAACATAGCTCAGTGGCAGAGCATTTGATTGTTGTGCCTGAGGTTCTGGGTTCAATCCCAGCTGACAGTGGATACATGGGTAACATACTTGATGCACAGTGACAATACATACTAGATGTATTACGGTTCTCATGTCAAGATTTTTATGGGCAAGATGACTCTTGATCTTCTTAGAAATATTTGATTTTGTGTGTGTGTATGTGTGTGTGTGTTGTCTCCAGATGACAGGAAGGGTGTTGGACCCCCTAGAACTGAAGTTCCAGACAGTTGTGAGCTACCATGTGGGTATTAGGGACTGAACACAAATCTTCTGCAAGAACAATAAATGGTCTCAAACACAGAGCTACCTCTTCAGTCCTTCTTGGCTTGATCTGAACAATCTACACCTTACATTTTTGAGTGGACTCCTTGGGTCAAGTAGGTGATTATTTGAATTATTTTTGTCAGACACAGACTTGCTTCAATTACAGTTCCCACAAATCGAAAACTTGTCTTCCCATAGCTTCACCAACCCCTAATGGCTACAACTGTTTATTTGCAAAACTAGCTATAGTTCTCGAGAACCTCGTTTGAACTAGGTTTAGTAGAGGCTTAATGTGCTTTATAACTCAAAAGAAATCCACAAGAAGGGAAGGGAAGTGACTGGGAGACATGACAGTTTACTGTCTTCTTTTCAAAAGAGTAGAATCAGAAGAATCAGAATATTGGCATATAGTGATCATATCTGTGTGTGTGTGTGTGTGTGTGTGTTTAAACTTCTCATAAAGTCAATTCAATATTATTTACAATTACTTAATAGTAAGAATATGAAAAAAATGAGCTAAACTTTCAACAATAAATAAAAAGTTTTTACTTGTAGTATATCAACGTGAGGGACTATCACAAGACCATGCTATCAAAGAATATCAATAATATGTGAAGGCACTTTTTTGCTTTTGTTTATCTTTTCTGAGAAAGGGTTGCTCTGTGTAGCCCTGGCTGTCCTAGAGCTCACTTTATAGACCAGGCTGGCCTGGGACTCCCAGAGCTCCACCTGCCTTTGTCTCTAGAGGGTTGGGATTAAAGGCGTTCACCACCACCACCCAGCAAGAAACCACTTTTAAGTATATCCAGGAGCCACAAGCAAGATATAACACTCTATCTGCCATTATCTCAGTGCAACACACCCACACAAATACAAATGCACGTGTACAAGTCCACAAACTCACCCAAGAGGTGAGAAAGAGGCACACCCATGTGCGAGCAATGCTATCTTGCAATAAGACTTTGCTTTTTTACTTTTCTTCTTTGTGTTTTTTTCTCATCTCTAAAGTATTCTCAAAAAAAAAAAAAAAGAAAAGAAAAACGTACTGAAATATGCTACAACCTGGGTAAATCTTAAAAATTACACTAAACAAAAGAAGTTGGCAAAATAAACAAATACTGTATAAATCCCTTTAATATGAAATGTCCAAACAGACAAAACCACGGAGACAACATTTGCCCGGTAGGGATGGAAATGGGGAGCAAGTAACAGCTACTAATGGGTGTTTGCCATTTCTATGGGTGAGAAGCATCCTAATTTATGGAGCGCTGATAGTTACAACCATAGATATTAAAAGAAATAGAATTTTGTATTTTTAATTATGAGCCATTTGGTTCATAAATTATGTCAATAAAGTTGCCTAAAGAAAAACACGATATAAGCTTTGTAAATAATATTCTGCTAAAAATATTCTTTCTTTCTTTATTTTTTTAATTTATTTATTTATTAAAGATTTCTGCCTCCTCCCCACCACCGCCTCCCATTTCCCTCCCCCTCCCCCGACCAAGTCCCCCTCCCTCATCAGCCCGAAGAGCAATCAGGGTTCCCTGCCCTGTGGGAAGTCCAATGGGACCTGCACTCATGTACATGGGCACACATAGATATGCACAATTAAAAATTTAATAATGAAACAAAATCTTTCAAGGCCAGAGGAGGAGTTGGAGTCTTTAGACCTGGAGTATTACTCATCTGGAGATTACTCATCTGGCTGTGAGTCTCCAGACATAGGGGCTGAGAAGCAAGCTGTAGTGTTTGCAAGAGCGGTAAACAGTACTCCCTTAACCCGCGAGCCATAGCTCCAGTCTCTGAAAATATTTTTAACTTTCTTTTGTATTTATTCTTTGTGCCTTTCACATCATGCATCTCCATCCCATTCATTTCTCCATCCCTTCGAATCTGCCCTCTGCCCTTGCAACCTCCCCTCAAAATAAAATGAAATAAAATTTAAGAGAAAAAAAAAAGGGAAAAAAAGAGAAGGAAAATCAATCTCTCCACGAAAGCTGCAGTGTGACACAGAGAGTCACACAGTTTACCCTTTCAGCCATAAATCTTTACTTGCAAATTCTCATTGCAAAGAGTCATTGGTCTGGTTCAAGACCTCTGATTTCTGTCACATTATCCATACCGGAACCTCATTGGAATTCCTCTTGGTTATTCTGTTGTGGCCCTGTGTTGTGGAAATCCTGCAGTTTTGGGTCTACAGGACCAGTCCCTTCATGTGCTGTAGCAGATCCCTGATGGTGTGAATGTTGGGGTGGGCCAACTCTCAATCCTGGTCAGCCCACGAGCCTGCCAGCTTTCCCCTATCCTCACCACCACGGTGAGCTCTCCTGCCTTCCCCTGGCTAGTTCACCCCTTGTAGTGATGAACAAGGGGCTGGGTCAGGTCTCTGGCTTTCAAGTCTTCAGGGTTGGTTCTCCCCAACCTACACCTTCAAGGCCAGCTCTACTGAGCTGCCCAGGCATAGTGTCGGGGCTACTTTCCCTAGTGCTGCAGTCAATGAGGGGTGGGAACAGCTTTTCAGCTGTTGACCTCAGGGCCAGCTCTCCACTTGCCTTAGGCTTTGACGGCGAGCATCTTCCCTGCCACATGTCCAATGAGTGATAGGGACAGCTCTCTCATGCTCACAACTTCAGGGCTGGCTCACCCACACCTCTGCCAACATGGCTCCCTATGTTGCCCAGGCGTGGTACAGGGCCTGCTCTCCCAGGTGTTGCAGCTGGTGGGGAACAGAGGCAGCTCTCCCACCCCACCCGCCTGAGGCATTGATGGATGGATGGTAGGGTGGAGGTGGGGGAAGGTATCTCTCCCCTGCCCATGCTGCCACTTGATGGATGATCAATGTGGAGGTGTGGCTGAGCCAACCCCAAACTCATCTGTCCTGTTGTAACAGGGACAGGAAAGAGATGCCCTCCCCCACCCCACCCCAACCCCACCCATCAGTACCTGAGGCAGGTAAAAGGACTGACCCCCAAGGCCATATGCGATGGAGTGCTGCCCCAGTCCCTTACCAGCTGCAAAAACTCTGGCAGGCAGGTCCTGCACCCCCCCTGGGCAGCACAATAGAGACAACCCCATTGGTAGAGGTGTGGCTGAGCCAGCCCCAAGGTTGTGAGCACGGGAGAGCTGTCCCTGTTACTCATCTGTCACATGTCAGGGGAGATTCTTCCCATCAATCTTATCTGTCATGTGATGGCTAGGGAGAAATCACCCTCATCAATACTTATCTGTCATGTGATGGCAAGGGAGAAATCACCCTCGTCAATGCCAGAGGCAGGTGGGAGAGCTGGCCCTGAGGTCGTCCGAGCAGGAGAGTTGTCCTTGTGCCTTTTCAACTGCCACACTCAGGCTCTGCACCTCCCACCCGGAAAGCACAGTGGAGTCAATCAATCCTGAAAACATGTTTTAAGAAAGGAGGAGTAAAACCAAAGATGGAAACAAGAGCCAGGGGGACAATGTGACTACACAGCTACTCCGTTCAAAATATTAGCCTAGCCTTGACCCAGGACCAGAGGAGGCAGCCCTGTTGTTTCTTTAGGGAGCAAAATTTAGACGTGTTCTCCGAGAGCCCCTCTACCCTGATATGTGGGCGGTTACCCATGAAAAGGAGCAGAAGTAACCAAGCCCTGAAGACACCTAAGACACCCTGTCTGCTTAAGCAATGCACACGTCCTCAGACTACCCTGTAGAACTGGAGCTAGGATAATCGTGGGCAGGACCACGTCCTGACCAGGACTGTTTGTTAATTATGCATTGGTATCATCCCCTATCCCAGTCCTTTCTCTACTTAAACACAAATTCCATGTCAGTATCCCAAAGATAAACAGAATCACTGGATCCCATTGTGAACTGAAGTTCCAGGAAAGGAGAAGAGGGGCAGGGGAGGTTGGAAAGGGAACAGGGAGAGAAGCTAACCTTGTGTTAAGGATTCTGAGATCAAATGGCTAAATCTCAAGAGTTACAGAGAGTTAAAACATTACAGACCAGAGTCAAAGTATCATTGGCTATTTTTGGTTCCTCTGAAAATCTGACATTTCTCAAATATGTATGAACTGACATCCTTGTGATTCTATACAAAGAAGAATTTTTGAAAAAGTCATGGGGAAACTTACCACTGTATGACGCTTGATCAACTATGTTCATAGCAGCCTTATTCATAATAGCCAGAACCTGGAAACAACCTAGATGTCCCTCAGCCAAAGAATGGATAAAGAAAACGTGATACATTTACACAATGGAGCCTTACTCTCTTGTTAAATGACATTATGAAATTTGTAGCAGATGGATGGAACTAGAAAATATCATCTTAAGTGAGGTAACCCAGACCCAGAAAGACAAACGTGGTGTGTACTCACTTATAAGTAGACATTAGCCATAAAGTAAAGGAAAGTCATGCTATCATTCACAGACCCAGAGAGGCTAAGTAACAAGGAAGGCTCAAGGGGGGACATATGAATCTCTCTGGAAAGGGGAAACAGAATAGATTTTGTGGGTAGACTTGGAAGGTGGAGATGGGAACAGGAGGGATCAGGTGGGGGTGTGAGCAGTGGGGTGAGTGAGTACTGGGAGAGATGACTGGAACTGGAGGGCATGTGGAGGCAATGGAATCCAAAAGAGTGACCCTAGTGAAGGCTCCTAGGAGTGGGAAATATGGAACTGGTCATCTTCTGTATAACCAAGCAAGCAAGGCTCCTCGCAAGGGACTGAGACAACAACCCAACCACAAAACCTTTGTCCTACAATTTGTCCAACCTGCAAGGTGAGCTGGGGTAATGGTGGTACAGAATGTGTGGGAGTGGCCAACCAATGACTGGTCCAACTTAAGGCCCACCCTGACACTGCCTGAATGGCCAGGAACCAGGAGTAGGACAGTCCGGAGACCCAGGATAGAACCAAGCACAACTAATAAAAAAATCAGTCAATGAAATTGTTCCTAATGATATTCTGCTATACTCATAGATCATCTGTCAGCAGAGGGCTGTCACCCATTGACCCACAGCCAAATACTAGGTGGAGCCATGGGAACCCCACAAAAGAGGGTGAGGAAAGATTGTAAAAGTCAGAGGGGTTGAGAACATAGCCCAAATAATCAACTAACCTGGGTTCATAGGGGCTCACAGAGACTGAAGCAACAAGCCCAGACCCTGTGTGGATCTGAGCTAGGCCCTCTGCATACTCCTCATGGTTGTGTAGCTTGGTCTTCTTGTGAGAATCCCAAAAGCAGAAGTGAGGGGATGTCTCTCTCTTTTGCCTGCACTTAGGACCCTTTGTCTCCTTCTGAGTTGCCTCAGCCAGCCCTGATATGAGGGTTTGTGCCCAGTCTTGTATCTTGTTAGGCCATGTTCAGAGGGCATCTCTGGAAGTGCTACCTTTTGATTTTTTCAAAGGAAAACAGGAATAGATCTGGAGAGAGGGGAGGTGTGGGGAGAGACTGGGAAGAATAGGGGCAAGAGAAACTGTGGTCAGGATGTAATGTATGACAGAAGAATAAAAGTTTAGGAGAGAGAGGGGGAGGGAGGGAGAGAGAGGAGGGAGGAGTCATGTAGAAACCTATCACATTAGAATCTTTCTGAAGCACACACTCAAAGAGGAAGGAGAGAGAAAACTGGTTGAGGTGCAAAGAATAAAGGATTGCAGAATATCCAGCTCTAAATAAAACAAACGTAATGCACTCCCTCCTAAGTTCCAGCGTCTACTGCAGAAGAGGGGTGGAGAGAGTGGGAAAGCCAGATGCTTTGATGACAAGGAAAGAGTCCTTTGCACACAGACGGGCAGCTGCGTGTTTGAAGTCAGTGGTTGTAGCAGCATGCTCATGACCTGCACAAGACCAAATCCCAGGCTGGAAATGGGATGTGGACACAAAAATCACCTCTAGCTGAAGAGCTATTGGCCTCTGTTAATGTTTGAAGATGGAGGAACAATTTTCTCTAAGAGTATAGCTCCCGGTAAGTCTACCATGCTCCAGTGGAAGGCCACACTTTCAAGAATATTTGGGCAGCACATTGGTCTTGATGGATTAAGAAGAAAAGAAAAAAGGAAGAGGAAGAAGGATGAAGGAAAAAGGGAAGAGGAGGGAAGAGGAGGAAGAAAAAAGTTGTTTTTGCTGCTGTTGCTGTTGTTATTGCTGCTGCTGCTGTTGTTGCTCCTGCTCCTGTTGTTGTTGTTGTTGCTGCTGCTATTGTTGTTGCTGTTGCTGTTGTTTTTGTTGTTGTTGTTGCTGCTGCTGCTGCTGCTGTTTGGTGGGATAGAAAGGACGGTAGATCTGAGAAAAATTGTCTAGGGAGCGGGAGCTGACTATGACGACAACATGTCTTGTGAAACTCTCAAAGAACTAATAAAAAACATTTTAAACTATTTAACTCAAACTTTATTTGGGTTATACATGGATATTAAATGCACTCTTTAATAAAAAGTTACCTTACAACTCACACTTAGCAGACTACGAGCTTTCACCAGCCCGAAAGCTAAGAACGCCTTAATTTCTTTGTTCTACAGCTAATAAAATCCCATGTAAATACTTCCATGGCAGAGTATTGGTATTCAGGAAAACTTGAATCTTTATTCCTTGGCCATGATCACTGGTTTATGGTTCTGAAGTCAACTATCTCTTCAAGCTTGCTTTCTATTGCTGGGATGAAACATTATAACAAAAGCAGCTTGAAGAAGGAATGAGTTTATTTGGCTTAGACTTCTATGTCACAGTCACATTGTAGAAGTCAGCGAAGGAACTCCAAGCATGAACCTGGAGGCAGGAACTGAAGGAAGGACCATGGAGGATACTGTTTACTGGCTTACTTTCCATGTCTTACTCAGCTCGCTTTTCGTATGCAACCCAAGACCACCTGTTCAGGTCTGATACTGCCCACAGTGAGCTGGAACCTCTTATTTCAATCATTAAGCAAAATTCCTCATAGGCTTGCCTACAAAGCAATCTGATGGAAGCCTTTTTCAACTGAGGCTTCCCAGATGATTCTAGCATGTGTCAAGTTGACAAAATTAACTATCATGGTATCTTTTATTCCTTTGAGGGTTAAAAAAAACTGTCTTTACAATGACTCTTCATTTTACTTTAAAAGAAAACCATATAGTTCTTGACCCCCTCTTGTAAATGGAGACTGCTCGTTTGTTTCTTGGCAGCTCAAACCCAAATATTCACAGAGAAACTATAGTAATTACATACTGTTTGGTCAATGGCTCAGGCATATTCCTGGCTAACTCTTATATCTTAAATTAACCTATCGCTATTAATCTATGTATTGCCACGAGGTTGTGGCCTACCAATAAAGTTCTGTCCAGTGTCTGCCTCCTTCGGCAGCTATATGGCATCTCCCCAACTTTGCCTATACTCTTTCTATACCCCTCCTCGGATTTCCCACCTGACTTTACTCTGCTAAGTCATTGGCCAAAAGAGCTTTATTAATTAACCAATAAAAACAACACACATAAAGAAAGCCTTCCCAAATCATTGTCTGATCAAAACTGAGCTGTGGCTAGATGATGGGGAAGCTCAGCCAATCACATTTGGCTAGGGTGTGGCTGCCTGGGGACAAGGAAGAAGGACCTGGGGATCCAGGTGCCCTCCCCTTGTTTTTCTCTCTTTCTCATCTGTGCGTGGTGCTCGCAGGACCCCGGTCGTGTGAGTTTCTCCTTTTCCCAATTATTAAATTATATTCCTTGTTTTTGAGCTGGTCTGGTTAATTCTAACTACCGGTCTACCACGCCCGTCAGCTAGAGCCTTAAAGTCTGCTCTTAGCCTGCATCTAAGAGAAGCATGAGAGCTGGACTGGGGGATGATAAGAGTCACAGCCATGGCCCTCTGAACTCTTTTCAGTCACTTCCCCTCTCCCACAGCAAAAGGAAAATTATTTTTTCAGTCAGGGCTAATGATAAAACTCTGACCTTATCAGTGGTGACCAAGTACTCTGCCGCTTTCCCATACTCCAACCTCAGCAGGAACATTTTTGATGGTTTTATAGAGAGAACAGAAATGGGGAGACGTAGCCCCATCAGAAATAAAGAAATATGGTGGTGACTGTACAGCGTAGAAGTTTCCATTATGAGAAAACTTCAGGCCACAGATGAGATAGTTTATCTTGGATACTCAGAATGCTTGAAGACTGGGATCAAATAAGCTCAGTGTTCGCTATAAGTGTAACCACAGACAATTGTTCCCAATAGCTAAAATGAATTCTCAGGTCTCTCAGAGCTATGAATCCAAGCTTTGAAGTCAACAGAAGAGTAAACACTACAAGAGGAGGGGACACACAGAGAGATCAGTTACAACCATCAGCTCAGCATGCCATCTTCATCAATGATTCCTCCAGTTCCTCCCATCCCATTCCCCCAATGCTGACATCAGCAGATGCTCCTCTCTCAGTCCCAGAGGACTGCATGTTCTCATCACCCCTTAGTCCCACATCAACCCAGCCACAGCAACGCCATGCAGAGCCCCAGGGTTATTAAAGGGAAAGAAGTTGATTTATATTCAACTTGTAGAAATTTTAGACCTGGCCTTTTGCTATTACTTCTTGTGTCTCCCCTACCCAAAGCAAAAATGTGCTAGAAGCTAAACTCCAAGCACAACAGTGTTGGGAGATGAGGCCTAATTAAAAGTGATTAGGCTATGAGGTCTCTTCCCCCATAGATGAATTAGTGTCACTATTTTTGGAGTGGGTCCCTTACCAAGGCAGTAGTTTCTTTACGCAAGGTCGAGTCTAGCCTCCTCTTGCTCTCTTCCCACCCTTTTTTGTTATTTCTACTATGCAATGATGCAGTAAGCTAGACCATGCCAAATGCAGCCACTCAATCCTGGGCAGTCAATCAGGCTGCGACACGTTTATATTCATTCTAAATTACCCCATCTCTCATATCCATGTTATAACAGTACACATCATGCTAGGACACCTACAAAGGCACAGACAGAAGCATCTACCATCCACACGTTTACCACTCATTCATTAACATGTGCAACACATACCCATTAAGCTTCTCTATACCATATATTCGGGGTTGCAAAGTTAATGAAGCATGACCATATCCCTGGGGAAGCTTAAGGACGATGTTTGCCAAGTAAACCCAAGGATTCTGAGTAACATCATGAATTAAAGATCAGATGGGTAGCTGAAATTGGTATGTAACTCTCAACCCTGGTCCACAGAACAATTCTCATTAAAACCTCTAGAAATTTTATTTCTTTTTTTTACTAGATTTTCTGGGATTTTCAGACTTCCAAATTAATTAGTTCATATTTTAGATGAAACCTAGGTAAGGTCTCACTCTAAAAGATGTCACTGAACATGACATACCCAAGACCACATCTAGAATAGAATCAATAATTCAACCCAGATCTTTCCTGACTTAATACTCTTAGGATTTTACTCTGAATCCCTCATAGAGAAAAAAGATGAGTGTGATTCTACAGTGATCTCTTTATAATGATAGCTTCTGCTTGTGCTCAACCACCAGATCAATAGTCCATCTTCCCCAAAGACTCCACCTGCATTGGTTTTCTACTGTTGTGTGACAAGCTGTGTCAAGCTCAGCACACAGTTGCTACTACACATCTCTTCGCATCAGACACTGTTGTAAAACTTTTCCAGTGCCTTTGCTCTAGGGCTTCAGACCACAATCAACAGGATACCGTGGGTTGAGACCTTATCTGAAGACTCAAGTGGAGAGAGATCTGTTTCCATGCTCACTTATGTGGTCACTGGAAGACTTAGTTCCTTGAATGTTATTGAATAGGAACCCCCATTCAGTTCCTCATTGGCTGCCAGCTAGAGGCTAACCTCAGTAGCACCCTCCCTGTAGCACCCTCCACAATACAGCATCCCACTTCATCGTAACTAATGCAAGAAAGGTATCCAGCACGCTAGAGGAAAGTGACAATCCTTTCTACCCTCATCATGGAAGTAGCTTTTTTTTCATGTTCACCTCACTATATTCATTAGAAGCAAGTGGCTGAAGTCCAGTCCATGCTCAAATGGAAGGGATTACATAGGGTGTGAATATTAAGAGGTAGAGATACGGGAGCCACTCTAGCAGCTGGCTACCACACAATCACGCTGAAGCACACACTTAAGAACATCCATGTCTTCCCCAGGGAACTAGCAGGCAGAGTCATAGATGGGAGACAGGAACTAGACCCACAGCCTTCCCTTCCCTCATGCCCAATTCCTTCCTAGCAAAGGCAACCAAGCTATACACAGGGAAGTTTAAGAGACATGCCCCTAAGCCTCCCTTTTCACTGACAGGCACAATGCATCCTCCTCTATGCTAACTCCTCTATGCTATCTTCAGACAGAGTTCAAATGTTGATGCTCTACTGACGACCGTCTTAGAGGTAGGAATGAAAATGCTTTTCTTCCACAAATTATTTTTCCCTCAGACAGTAGTTCCAGTCAGCAATTAGAATGGAAGTCTTGAAGTCTTGGAGTATTTTTCTTTTAAAACTCCAAGCTGACTAAATTTGGTCACTGTCAATGTCATGCATGTGTATAGTGCATTCTGTTCACACTAATCTCTCTGCTCTTCCCTCCCTCCTTCCCACCTTTAGTACCCCTCTCTTCCCTGTAAGTCCTTTCCATGGCCAAACCTTTTGTATTTGTTTTGTGAGTCTGGTTTAACCAGTGCTGTCTGTGTGGCAATGGGTTTGGAGCTATACCCATGGGAGCCTGGTGAAGTCACCATTTGGTCCACAATTAAAGGCCATGACTGCCTACTCCACAGAATCTATCAAGTGACAAACAGCTAATTATGAAGCCAGTACTTTTTATTATTTTTGTTGCACTTCTTTCTTCTCTTTACTCATAATTGTTAGTGCACAGATTTAAAAAAAATACACTATTATGGGGGCTGGAGAGATGGTTCAGCTGCTAAGAGCATGCATTCCTCTTTCAGAGGGCCCAAATTTTGTTCCCAGCACCCATATGTCTGATGACTCTCAACTCCCTGTAACACAAGCTCCAGGGAATCAGACTTCGTCTTCTGGGTTCTTCAAATGCCTGAACTCACATACACATAGCCAAGTACAGATGCTCCTAATAAAAAATAGAATAAAATCTTCTCATAAGAGAAGGAAGACATTCTAGAGTTCTTGATTATTCACCCACCTTCCTATTGACACAAGTTGGAAAAACTTTCATTGAAAAAAAAATGCCTTTATAAGATTTGGCTTTAAGCAAGCCTGTTGAGCATTTTCTTAACTAGTAATTGACATGGGAGGACCCAGATCATCAGACCGCTTTCTTATAAAACCCAGAACTACCAGCCCTTCAATCAGTACCTTCTCCTGGGCTCTCTTCAGGGACTCCCGTCCTGCCACATGGTGTCATACATCACCTGTTCTCCATAAATCCTTCATGCCTTTAAAACCAGTACCATCTAAGTGACTCTTAACACTTAGCTGCCAGCAAAAGATACTCTAGGCCACCCTTAGGACACAGCTTCTGTGTGCTCCTACAAGTGTTTACCTCAACCATGCATGTCTCTTCTTAACCACTGATAATTTCTCAGTTCCAGATGCCCATTGTCAATTAGCCAAGCAAAGCAAAGGTTTCACTTTTGTGGTTCTGGTCTCTTGCTAATCTCAGACAATTCTTCAGCCCCAGCTAACCAGAGCCACAGATTATCAAATTTCCCACTGGGATTTCGTAAGCCAGCCTTCCCTATCTGTGTTTCTCTCAACACTCTTATCTTTCAGGCTCCAACAGAACGACTCATCACACTTGGAACACGCAATAGCTTTTGCAGCCCAAAGTTTCAAAGTCCTTCCACCATCCTCCCCAAAACATGGTCAAGTCTGTCACAGCAATATTCCACTATACTGATACCAATTTCTGTCTTACTCAGGGTTTCTATTGCAGTGATAAAACACCATGGCTAGAAGCAAACTGGGGAGGAAAGGGTCAATTTGGCTTATACTTCTTCAGCATTGTTCATAATCTGAAGGACGTTAGAGAAGGAATTAAATAGGGCAGGAACCTGGAGGCAAGAGCTGACGCAGAGGCCACGGAGGAGTGCTGCTCACAGGCTTGTTCCTCATGATTTGTTCAAACTGCTTTCTTATAAAACCCAGAACTACCAGCCCAGGGGTGACCCACTCACAATGAACTGGGTCCTCTCAGGTCAATTACTAATTAAGAAAATGCCCAACAGGCTTGCTTAAAGCCAAATCTTATAAAGGCATTATTATTCAATCAAAGTTTCTTCCTGTCAGATGACTATAACTTATGTCAAGTTGTCTTATAAACTAGCCAGCACAACATCCCAAACATCCAAGACTTGCAGAACAACCTTTCATGGAAGTTGTTGCTGTCAAATTACTAATGAACATGCTGTTCCCAAAGCCAACATTCCCTTTGTGTTGAATTCATTTTGGCCACCTACAATACTAGGAGCTAGGTACTGGTTAAAAGAATAGCTCAGATTTAAAAGCTTCATGATAAGAACAAAACTTTGACACTTTGGCCTTCAAAAGTTTTTTTTTTAAACCGAGATCTTCAACATACAAATTGTTAAATCAGATTTTTGTGCATTTGTTCATTTCCTTCATTTTTTTTATCTGCTCCTCCTACCCAGATAAATTTGTTGTTGGTTTCCAAGTGGATTTCACCCCAACTTCTTGAGGACATTGCTCTAATAATGAGCTTGACATTACCTAAACCAACAGCCAATTCTGTCTTCTTGAATTAGACACCTTAATGACACCCAGCACACTCCTCTTAGAGACACTCTTCCTTTCCCTAAAATTTACTTTATTTTATGTATGTATATTATGTGCATGTGCTGCTACATGTATGCAGATATACATGGAGGCTAGAATAGAGAACAGAAAACCCTAGAACGGGGTCACAGGACACAGTGACCCACCTAACATGGGTGTTACAAACCAAACTCAAGTCCTCCAGAAGATCACTGTACACACAGAAACACTGAGCCATCTCTCTGGCTGAAAGCACTCTTTTTTGTCTTGACTTCCATGGTGTTGTGTCATCTTCATTGTCCCCCACCTCCCACCTCCTATTCAGTCTCCTTGACTGGCTCTTGTGCCTCTGATCAGGCTCTGAATCTTGTTATGTCTGTCCAGGATTCTATCTTGAGATTTAACACTTTTATCAATGCCTATTTTTAGACTATTCCATTTAGTCCTATAGCTTAAAAACCTGTCCTAGATTGCTCCTTTCCAAATTTGCCTCTCTAGAGCATTAGAAGACAGGGACACAATCATTCAAAACCGATGGAGAAGAGGGAAAATTTTTCCACAAGTCTCAAGAACTCCAGATACTGAGTGCTACTTTTCCCCATATCTTCCCTGTGGACACCTAATACATGCAGCCCGGACTACCTAGCAGTACCAGCCGAAGTGTTCCTCTGTTAGTAAAACTTCTCTGGTTGTGCTTTCTTCATACAAAATGTAACAAAGAAGGGTAGTGCTCCAACCCTGGAATGCAGTAGGAGCTCAGAAGGCAGTACTGCTGAGAGTAACAGGTACCGTATGTAGAAGACCAGCTCAAGAGGTTTCCGAGGGGAGAAGTAGCTTAGATCTCCCAGCCTCTGACTCTGCTACAGAAATAATTAAAACTACAGAATTATTTCCCTAGTCTTAGGGCAACGGAGGAGTCTTTAAGGTACGCTATGACGTTAGCTATAGCTGGCAAAGGTGCAATTCACCTAGAGGGGTGCTAAGAAAGCCTGAAGAGGTCATCAGAAGAAAGTCCCTTAACTAACAGCTGCATGATACACAGGATCATCCTTCCCTGAGCAAGTGTGTCTGAAGCTCAGGGATTCAGGACCCAGGACAGAAGAGAAAAATATCGACAAAATGGCAAGAAGGTGGGTCCAAAGTAGAACGTGAAACTCTTCAAATAAAAGTTATCTCCAACCATTTCAGAAAATACATCCTTTAAAAAAAAACCTCAATAAGCATCAAAGAGTCAAAAAACACTCAGCAATCATGTTATGGTTACATGACTACTGAATTAAGAACCAATAGCATAAAGCTAAGAAAGCTCCTCACTTCCACAGCATAAGAAACACACTTGTAAACAATATCTGAGTGAAAGAAAGGACTACTTGGGACAGTAGGAAACAGATTCACTGAGTGCGGATTACAGTTGAAGAAGGTTTTAATCAGCTAAGGTATTACCGTAAGATGTCAGAAAAAAAGAAGAGAGAAAGTCCAAATTAAATCACCAGATGCAAATAATAAAAACAAAAGAAACAAATGAAACAAGGAAATAGACAAACTGGAGAAAAATCAAGTTTTCTTTTTTGCACTCTACGAACAAAGCTTCATTTTAGTTTTGTTTGTATATTTCAACATATATCAAAAATCAAAAGTAGCTTAGAAAAAAACTGTCAGGATATGGGAATATAATGAGAAGTTCATGGTCAAAATCAGATGGTCATCATCTCTGCAGTAGACTGGGTAGAGACAGTCTGCTCTGTAAAAAGGCAGGGAGGAGTTTTCTGGGGTAGTGGACATGTTCTCTCTCTCTCTCTCTCTCTCTCTCTCTCTCTCTCTCTCTCTCTCTCTCTCTCTGTGTGTGTGTGTGTGTGTGTGTGTGTGTGTGTGTGTGTGTGTGTATGTATGTGCATGTGTGTGGGGGAGGCGTATCCATGTGAAGACTGACCGACCTGAACAGCCTACTCTCTGGCCATTTTGCCGTGAGTTCACACCCACCAGTTCCAAAGGTAGAGAAAAAAGCCATGTCCTAAGTAGCACATGCAGGGTGCTGGAGTACTCTGAGCTGCGGGCTTCAGAAGTACCCCCACTACCTTCACTTCAAACTAGTACAAGCCCCCATGAGGAGAGCCACTGTGGCATAAGCGTACAATCTCTCTTGTGATCACAGCCACTTAAGAAAGTGGCTGCTGTTAACTCACCTCCTTCAATGAGAGCCCAAAGGTCTTGAGACGGAGATTTTGGAATCTATGTGCGTTACTTAATGAGTAAAAGTGCTACCATTGCAAGTTTCTAACGTTTGCAAGCAAGGATGGGCATTCCTTGTTGTACTCAAAGCTAGAGACAAAAGAATCTGCCACGGTTGGCATTCTTTTCAGACGTGCTTACTTCACGGAACAAACTCCACCATTCCATCTGGAGGTTTATCTATTTATTCTAGTTTAAGTTCACACCCTGAACTCCAGTCCATTGTGTGAACCATTGGCTTTTTTGTTGACGGAAAACCCATTATCTGTACTGGGAATTGGTCTACAAGTTAAAAAGTAATCCCCTTGATTCCCAGAATTCTTGAAACACAGGCACAGAACATTCCCACTGCTTTAAGTGAACTTATTATCTGTATTTTCTTGGATTTTTTCCCTCACTGTTTAAAGATTCCAAGATCCAACTCCAAGTTTACACAACCCTTGAAGCTGTCCTACCATGGTTCTGACCTACCGCGGTCATACTCAGACACTCCTTCGGGGCTGTCCGCAATTACCATTTCCTACAGTCTGAAGTGAGAAGTCTCTGTGTTTGTCCTTTCTAATAAAGTTTGTTAACTTGTAGCTATTTGTATGACTTAATAAAGTCATACAAATTATTCTAAGAAATAAATACTCTTAATAAAGAATATTAAAATAGTCTCAATAAATGCTTACTGGGATACCTTGTAGGTATTCATGAAACAAATTCAAATTCTGGTTTAAAAAACTTTCATATAATGATCCTGAGATGCCACCTAGTAATTGGTTGTATCTAGTCTAATTATTTTTGTTTGGTTCTTTTTGGTTTTGTTAGAGACAGGGTTATCCAGCAGGAACTCCTTCTGTGAATTAGCCTGGCCATGAATTCACAGAGATCCACCTGACTCTACCTCCAAAGTGCTGGAATTAAAGACATGCACCACCGTTCACCTCATTTTTTCTAAAATTCTTTAGTATTTTATGTCTATTGGTCCTTTGTATGTCGTCAATATTCCTGTAAGACGTGCGCGCATATCCAAGCAAAATAAAGTCTTTATCACAATATAGCCTTGAAGCAGGCTTTTCTTCCAGGGTCAAGCATAAAGGCCATAACATTTATCAGTCTCCAGCGGAGGAGGAAACCACAGAGAAAGACAGATAATGATCTCAAAGTGGGCAAGAGTCAAGGTAAGATGAATCAAGAGATCAGAGCATAAAACGCGGGTCCTGTGGGCTGAGACAACCAGCAGCCTAATTTTCCGCTCACTTATTAGCAGTATAGAAGGTTGGGGCACCACATTTACCGTAGTCCCTCAGTGCTGGTGAGGACATTGAGTGTCTGCAAAAATCGGATAGAGTGAATCTGAGGAACTACTGGAAAATGGGTTTCATCGCACCTCTCTTTCCAGCCCTTTCTAGGGTCTCCTACATCGCGCCTGCTCCCTCTGCGGTCTGCTTCCTGTGCTGACCATGCCCGGGTGGAGCTGCCTGGTGACGGGAGCAGGAGGGTTTCTGGGCCAGAGGGTCGTCCGCATGTTGACTCAGGAGGAGGAGCTGCAGGAGATCAGGGCCCTGGACAAAGTCTTCAGACCAGAAACCAGGGAGGAATTCGCCAGTAAGTAAACCAGAGGCTCTGTTTGTGTGACAGCAGTGAATGCTGACTGGGCATTGAGAGGGCTTGGTGTTTAGCAAATATGGAGCACTTGGAGCCCAATGCTTCTCCCGTGCTCACGCTCATCAGGAAGACTCACAACGACACAGCATAAAATACACCATGCAACAAGGCCGACATCTGGCTTGTCCCAGATCTACACAAGGTGGTTATGGGGGCAACTGATGGACCTCCAGGCCTCTGGCCTTCTTCTCGTTTGGAAATCTCACATCTGTTCTCTCTTTTTTAAAGTGCATTATAGCTTTGTAGATTTGTGCTACCGCAGATTTGCCTACGGCTCCACAGCATAAGCAATGTCATGAGGTTGGAGACCTTATAAATAGATTACTGCCTTCCTACTGGTCTTGGCTGTTCCTTTTCTCATTTTGTTTTACAGAGAAAAGCCATTTAGCTTTCTCCCATTGAATTGGAAGTGTGTGTGTGTGTGTGTGTGTGTGTGTGTGTGTGTGTGTGTGTGGAATCTGCGAGTGAAGGAGAGACAGAGACAGCAGAGAGTGAGAGACTACGGCAGAGAAAACACACACAGAGCAGTACAAAGGACAGAATCAGAACCTGGGTAGGGCCACCAAGGTCATAGGTGCCCCCCTGAATTCCTCTGCTCCTCTCCGCCCTTCATCTTGACAAAGAAAATGCCTGCAGACTTTGCCAGAGGAGCAGCTCTTAATTCTTTGCTGTTATCACGGTCCCTGGCGCAAGGCCAAGGTCTGGTTTGGAAGTGTAGCAAGATAACCCTGCAGGGAAGTAGAGGCTCAGTGTCAGGGATGGGTGTAGGTTGCCCACGTCCCGTTGCTCATAATTCAGCTGATGGCATGATGGCCAGTGTCATCCTGTGGGTGTTAGAGAAGCTGGCAGATACTGCCTGACCCGCTGCCCTGGCTTCCTGTCTGCAATGCAGGTCTCTTAGGGGGTGACTTGTGTGCAGTGCACACGTCTGACATCTGCCATATGCTGACAGTCATTCAATCACACCCATCATTGGAGCCCATTCTGAGTTCTGTCTTTGCCCCTCAAGTTTCCCCTTGTAATTGAGCTGAATCTCCTTTTGGACTCAGCACAGACTCAGAAAGCATTGAGTCCTATCAGGGTGGGCCTGAATTTTCCATCTTTGTGCCTCCCTCTTCTGGGTCCTCCTCACTGGAGCTCTGGAGGACACAGTCTGAGTAACCTATTCCGGGTCCGGGTCTTCATGCCTGGATATTCACAACCTGAGACCGCTGTTACAGCTTCCCACACAGGACTCTGCCTCTGCGTCTTCCTCAGTCCAAATCTACAAGTGATTCCCCTTCTCTGTCAATCAAATCCTACTTCTCCCTTTTTACGTTTGACTACCACCACTTCTCCTATCGGTTTAATGAGTTTATGAGTTTCCATAACTCTGTTTTCATGTGCAAAGCACAAATGACATCTTCCTGCTCGGATTCATTTCCACAAAAGGATGGGGGTGGAAACGATGCTCCCTCCTTCCCTCCAAATGCTGCATTCTGACTGCTGTGCATCTATTGTTCCTTCAGTAGAAAGGCCTCCTCCCCAGGATCCCCTCACTCTGGCTGCCCTTGAAGGCCTGGGCAACTGACACTGTGTCAGGAAACTTCCATTCAGGAGCAGGAGGGTTTCCCAATGAGCTGCTTTGTGTTTCTCAGAGCTGCAGACAGAAGCCAAGGTGACCATGTTGGAGGGAGACATTCTGGATGTCCAGTGCCTGCGGAGAGCCTGCCAGGGCATCTCTGTTGTCATCCATACTGCGGCCGTCATTGACGTCTCGGGTGCCATTCCCAGACAGACCATCATGGATATCAATCTGAAAGGTACAGTACCTCAGGAAGATGCGGAGTGAGTGGGAAAATGAAAACAGAAAAACAAGTTTGCCCGGGGGGGGGGGGGGGGGGGGAAGCGGGACCCTTACTTTGCTATCCTTGCTCACTTCTTTCAGAGAGCAGAGCCCATAGCTGCTAGTCTCGGTATTTTTTCCACTTTTTGTTTTATTTTTATTTTGTGTTTGCATGCAGGTCTGAGCACCATTTGCATGGGTGGGCTGCCCATGGGGTAAGAAAAGAGCATCAGATACCCTAGAATTGGTGTTATGGAGGTTGTGAGTGGCCATGTGGGTACGAGGAATTGAACTCAGATCCCCTGAAAGAGCAATCAGTGCTCTTAAGTGATTTGCCATCCAGCTGAACCCTAGTCCCTACAGTTTCGGTGAGGAAAACAGGCTGAAAGGAGCACAGTCAAGACCCCAGAGACAGTAAGAGACTGAAGATTTAAAGTCACACTTCTGTCCTTTCAACTGCCAGAAAAGCAGCTCTCCTCCTCCAAGCCAGCACACTGGACTCCAAGTCCAAATTCTTTTCCATCTGGCCCCCTTGTAGGTCAGATCCAGACCTAACAGGTGTTAGACAGCCCAGCATGTGTTATTTTAGTTCTGGGAGAGCCGCCCTGTCCACCTGAAGGAAGGTGTTCCCTGCACAGACTATAGGAAAGCTTCTCCACAGATGTTGGCAAGGAAGAATGACCCAGCACGCCCCTGGCCACTTTGTTTACTTAGGAGCCATTATTTTCTGTGTCTTTAGCACTAGTTTCTCAGGCCACTGTGGATCTCCTCTGGAGGACATGGGTAATTCTGCCTACTCGGTGGGCCTTTCTACATCATGGCTTTAAAATTTAAGTTAGGGTGAAACAGGAAAGTTTGCATAAGATTTCTCTGAACTGTTCTCACTCTGAGCTCCGAGGACCAATTTCTCTATGACCATTACACCCTCTGCAAAGTCCCCCTGTGTGTTCCTTATGCTGATTTTTCATTTGGTCGCTCCAATACTCCTTTACAAAAGAAAATAATGGATTTAGAATTTCCAGGAACATCTAAAAAAAAGCGTTTCCAGTTTAGAATCGACCTCCATGTCCCTGACATGACACACACATATGTGTAAGAAGGTGTCAAAAGCCTCTAGTGTTCCTCAACCATCTCTCACCTATAACAATTACCTTTTGCGTTTCCCAGCAGGAATGTGAAATAACGGGGCTAGTGATTAAAGCATTATTTTACTAAATCATTGTCACAGATGGGAAAAATATTTCACAATGAATGCTATCTACCACCCCTTCAAAAATTTAATCATCAAAGTCCAAATTTAATTAGGAAATATATTTAACTTAAGATAATGAAGTGATTTCTCCAGGAAGTCAAGTTGCAGAGGGACTTATTAATAAATGGGTAAATGGTAATAGTAATAATATCTCCTTGCCCAGGACATTCCTTCCTCACGGGATGGTGTCCTTGTCTCTCCTCCAGGATCTGCAGGTCTGCACTATGTCTATAGTATTCTGCCATTACAGGAACGACCAGCAGTAGATACACATTCTTTTTCAGTTCTCCAGCAGGCTCAAGAGAAAACAATGAAATGATACAAGCAACAAATTCTCATTCTTAAAGCTATGTTGCCAAAGTACAGAGTAGAAAGCCTTTCTTCTTCACCAGAATCAAAGTTGGCAGGCAGAGAAAGACAGAGATCTGTAAAGGCTGGAAGGCTAGAAACCAGGATGAGCAGATAGCACATGTCACCATTTTCCTTTTTTTATTGCTCGTGAGCCCAGGCCCCTGCTATCCAGGAACAGCAAGGAATGCAGCAGGGAGCTGGGATTAGGGTGGAAAGGAACAGGAATCATGTGGACTCCTTGGTTGATTTTGTGACCCTGACAATGTGTTGTCTGTGCTTAGGTACCCAGAACCTGTTGGAGGCCTGTGTTCGGGCTAGTGTGCCAGCCTTCATCTACACCAGCTCGGTTGATGTTGCAGGGCCCAACTCCTACAAGGAGATCGTCCTGAATGGCCATGAGCAAGAACAACGTGAAAATAAATGGTCTGATCCATACCCATACAGCAAAAAGATGGCTGAGAAGGCAGTGCTGGCAGCCAATGGGCGCACCCTGAAAGATGGTGGCACTTTGCATACTTGTGCCTTAAGGCCTATGTACATCTATGGGGAGAAAAGTCCATTTCTTTCTATCCCAATGATCAGGGCTCTCAAAAATAGTGGTACTCTGGATGTTTGGGGCAAATTCTCCATAGCCAACCCAGTATACGTAGGCAATGTGGCCTGGGCACACGTTCTGGCTGCCAGGGGCCTACGAGACCCCAAGAAGTCACCAAACATCCAAGGACAGTTCTACTATATCTCAGATGACACTCCTCACCAAAGCTATGATGATTTAAATTACAATCTGAGCAAGAAATGGGGTTTCCACCATGATTCTAGCTGGAGCCCTCCCCTGCCCCTGCTGTACTGGCTTGCCTTCCTGCTGGAAGTGGTGAGCTTCCTGCTGCATCCAATCTACAACTACCAGCCTCCCTTAAATCGTCACAAAATCACACTGTCAAATAGTGTGTTCACCTTCTCCTACAAGAAAGCTCAGCGAGATCTGGGCTATGAGCCGCCTGTCAGCTGGGAGGAAGCCAGGGAGAAAACTTCAGAGTGGATCGGGTCACTAGTGGAACAGCACAAGGGGACACTGAACACAAAGACTCAGTGATGTGACAATGGCAGGGACATGGCCCTGGGTGCCTTCAGGAAATATTTGTCAGGTCCTCCAGAAGGGACAAAGGTACAACACAGGTCCTATTGCCTCCTTTGACATAGAGATCAACATAGTGTCTTTCTCAAGTCACCAGAAGCTTTGCCAGTCACTGTCCCAGCCCCAGACTTTCTCCCTTTAGCACCTACCCTGTGACATGGGAGCTGCTGTGCCTCAGCTGTTGTGACTAAAGGCTTTGACACTTGCAATTTCCTGTCATCTAGATCTCAGTATTGGTTTCTTTCCACTCTTAAGTTTTGTGTCACATCCTGCCTTTGAGAAAACCCCATGAAGCTCAACTGAAATAGCAATAAATATTGCAATGTCTTACATGAAGACAGCATCTTTCTGTTATTGGACATTGTTATGATTTCCCTTCCATAGCCAGGCTCGGCCCATCCAGATCACAAATGGAACCTAGAACTGGCGTTTACTCACAGGAAGTACAAGTTTGAGATTGGGCTACATGACTGGCACATATTACCTCAATTCACACTTCCCAGACAGGAAGCATGTATTCCCATTCCCACGTCATATATGAGGGATCTTTCTCTCCATCCCCCTGATGGGATGATGGAAAGTTCACTTCACCAGAGAGACTGACGTGAAATGTCTCATCTTCCCACTAAACCTTGCAGCCCGTACTTGCTTTCTATAGGGACAGCATCCCTGAGGAGTGGGATGACTCCTCTTTGGAAGAGCTCCAACTCTCTAGGCCTCCTTTCTGCCTACCTAGACTGATACACAAGACTCCCCAGAACCTTGAAGTACCTTAAAAACTGTGTACTCCTTAATAAATGGCCCCGGAGAGAGAGGGGCAGGAGAGGGAGAAGCCCTCTCAGCCACTGCCTCCAATGTCAAGGTCCTGGAAGCTTGTAGAACACACCTGGATATATTTGTGACAGCTATTTTAATCATTAATTACGCCATATTCTACCTTCAAACTTACACACTAAAGACAAACCTAGTTCCTGGAAGGTTAAAAGGAACAGAACAGATTCAATCAAACATGCGTTCCTTCTCAACTTAGAATCTCAAAGATATTATCCCAACTCCAGATTTGATTCACTCCTGTCATCTTGCATGTCTCCATCACCCCATCCACAGGAACTCCTCTGACATTATGCCTTTGTCTTTACTTCCATTTCTCCCCTTAACCCTTCCCATATTCTCCGAGGAGAGGAAGCCAGTCAGGAAATGAGTAGTAACCTAAATGCGAACACAACTATTAACTAATAGTTAACCAACAGTTGTCAGCTACTTTAGGTAGAGGTAAATACTCCTGAACATAAGCCTTTGAAACACAAGTAAAACACAAGAAGGGGCAGCAAAGATACAGGAAAATGGCAGCTGTCCCAGCCTGTGAGCTCCCTTCCTTTTTCTCCTGGATTATGCAGTCTGTGGTCATGGAATAAGAGAAACACAGGGCAGAGCTCCCCCACAGGTTTAAGTGTGGTGTGCATATGACTGAAGGAACGGAACTGAGTAGAAGGTGTCTGGGAAAGCTTCGGGAAATAGGTAGGACTTGGAAAGGTGAATCAGGTGGATCCTTGCGGGGTGGACAGCCCAAGAGATGGTGCAGAAGAGGAATGGGGCGAGTGTAGAACCCCAAAGTGAGTAAAGACACTGGACTCCACTTAAGCAGGGTTTGTTGAGAGATAGTGGATGTCATGGGTGCTGGTCAGAGTCGGGCACTAAATAAGGATGGCTTCTGGGGACCCAGCAGAGTGTCCAGTAGATGGTCTGTTTAAGAGATCATCTCCAGGAGTGTGGTAGAATATCAAAGGTTTGATTTTGATCTCCAAATACTGGAGTGTGAGCTTTGGGAAGCTCAAGGAAGAGGGTGGGTGTGGAACCATCTTTCTTGGCAAGATAGTGACGTATCTGTTCTTTTGTGTTGCTTTGACACAAGAATACATTTTATCACATTTTAACCTACTACGTGTTTTCAGTTAACTGAAGATCCTTTTTAAAAAGTCAGTTGGGGGGCAATGTGAAGTATATAAACTAAGAAAGCCCGTCTGTGGGCTGATCACTTAGCTCTGGCCTCCAGTTGCATCTCTGCTCCTAATTCATGGTATAGTTTGGAGACAAAACATGAGATCTGGTCTTGGCTGTAGACAGGAAGGTGTATAATGCTTGAGAAAGATCATGTCTGAGGGCAATACCCTGTCGGGACAAAGACTTAAAAACCCTTGTAGATGGGTGGGATTTCACCATTGTAAAATAAAAAATAATCCAGGTATGCTGTGGGATGGCCTTTTTGTATGCTGTGAATATGTGTTGCTCTCATCAGTTGATAAATAAAGCTGTTTTGGCCCGTGGTAAGGCAGGATAGAGCCAGTTGGAAAATCCAAGCAGAGATACAAGAGAAGGGCAGAGCCTGGGAGATGCCAATCATCCACCAAGGAAGCAAGACAGGTAGAAAATGAGGCAACAAGCCACAAACCAGGTGACAAAGCATAGATAAAAAAATATGGATTAATTCAAATGTAAGAGCCAGCTAATAATAAGCCTAAGCCATCAGTCAAGCATTTATAAATAATGGTAAGTCTCTGACTGATTATTCAGGAACTGGGGCAGGAGAGAAACCTCACATTACACAGTTAGATGCATTGGAGCCTACAAAGGCTCATGTGAGAAGTGCTGAGGCAGCAATGAAAACAAGTCTGAAGCTGGGTGGTGGTGTCGCATGCCTTTAATCCTAGCACTTAGGAGGCAGAGGCAGGTGGATCTTTGTGAGTTTAAGTCCAGTGTGGTCTACAAGAGCTAGTTCCAGGACAGGCTCCAAAGCCACAGAAAAACTCTGTCTCGAAAAACCAAGAAAGAAAGACAGAAAGGAAGAGAGGGAGGGAGGGAGGGAGGGTGGGTGGGAAGGAGGGAGGGAGGAAGGAAGGAAGATTTCAGCTACAGAATTGGATGAGAACCCTGTAATGGCATAAGGAACACAGATGTTTGATCAAATTGGTGCTCCAAAATGTACCAGTTAAATCCATGTAAATCCTGAGAAAGCTTAAAAAGTAAATTCAATCACAAAAGAACAGAGCTAGGCAGGGAAACTAAACTGAATGCTGGGAGAAAGGAGTCAGGAGAAGCCCTGGAGCCTCCACCAGAGACAGACACACTGGAACCTTGCAGGTAGGCCACGAGCCTCATGGCAAAAATATAAAATAATAGAAATGGGTTAATTTAATATGTAAGAGTTTGCTAGGAATATGCTATAGTGATTGGCCAAGCAGTGATTTAATTAATGTAGTTTCTGTGTGGTTACTTAAGGAGTCTGGGTGGCCAGGAAATGAACAGGTGCCCTCCAACTACAGATGTTAATATAAAAATGCTAAGAAGAAAGAAAAAGGTCACTATGTAACAATTAATGTAAAGTTGTAAACTGATAATCACATGATGCCAAAGCACACAGACTTACAAAACAAAAGCAGTGAGCAGACCTAAATGGATTTGCTCATTTCTTTGAAGTGTTGCAGTCTGTTGCTAAGTCATCTGTAATTGTATACTGTATTTCTATAGAGTTATTTATAGTATCTCCTTTGGCATATTCAAGCACAGCATAATTTGGTGGAAAACGTCCTGATAATAAATAACCCAACCCGTGTGTACAATAAAGCTTGAGACATGACTGCACCAAAACTCTTTGTGAAGTGCATATGACATCCACCATAAAGATGGGTTCTATAGATTGACTACATGTGACATCTTCCATAAAGGTGAGTTCTGTAGATTGAGAAGCTCTTGATAAGGGTCTGGGGGAGGATTTGGTGTGGTCTCAGCCACAAAGAGAGTGCAAAGGTCACCAGGTTATTAACCATATCTTTTCCCAACCTTCAGGTAGAAAACAGATCATATATCTTTTCCTTTGAAGAGGCAAGCTTGTGTGTTTGACATTCATAGTTACCCTAGTGCTCATTTGTGAGCACAAGGACCTCCGTGTCTCCCCCATTTGTGAGCCGCCATGTGTATTCTGGGAGTCTAACCTGGGTCCTACATCAGAGCAATAAGTGCTCTTAACTGCTGAGTCATTATTCCAGCAGTTTTAATTTCCCTTGTTTTAATGTACTGGGACAATAACTAAGGTAACCCTAAAGTCAAAGAGATAAAAGCAGTTCTGAGATAGAATGTTGCCTTTCAGTGCCTCATGAATCCAAATCGGAAGAAATGCTTAATCAAAAACAATTTCTAAGCTTTGGCCACATAACATCTCCCAGCTCAGCCTGTTCAGGTGCTGGGACGGAATCCGAAGAGGGAGGGCAACCAGGAGGGCAGTAGTTCCTTTGTCTCAATAGCCTGCCTGAGCAAGCAAGGTAGGCCCTTTATGTATGAGCTACCCAAGCAGCACGGAGATCAGATCTAGGCACCAGGAGAGCCATCATTGGGGTGAGTGAGTTTCTGACCCACAGCAGCAGCCTGGGACAGGGAACTCAGACGTTCCTCATCCCTCCTACACTTCCCGGTCTTTCTGCAGAGGCTATACTGCCCTATACCTCCTCTTTCTTCCTATCCCACCCAGTTTGCATCCAGAATCCTCCCCCCTTCTGCGTCCCTCCCCTCTTTGGCCACATAACATCTCCCAGCTCAGCCTGTTCAGGTGCTGGGACCGAATCTGAAGCGGGAGGGCAACCAGGAGGGCAGTAGTTCCTTTGTCTTAATAGCCTGCCTGCAGCAAGCAAGGTAAGCCCTTTATGTATGAGCTACCCAAGCAGCACGGAGATCCGATCTAGGCACCAGGAGAGCCATCACTGGGGAGTGATATCACTGGGAAGGTACATCAGTGGGCAAGAAGACCTGATCCTGTAAAAGAAGATCGATAGGGGACCATTCAGAGGAAGAGATGGGCAGGTGCCAATGCAAGAATTCACCCAACATTCTGAAAAACAACATGAAACCACCAGAACCCAGCGACCTCACAACAGGAGGACATGAACATCTTAATCAAGAAGAAGTAGAAAAAATTGACTTTATGAAAGTGATAGAGGCCCTTAAACACCATGTAAAAAAACGCCCTTATAGAAATGGATGAGAAGTATAACAGAAAGTTTGAAGAATTGAGTAAATCAGTGAATGATACCCTAGGAAACCAAGGAAAAACAATCAAGCAGATAATGGAAATAGTTCAAGACTTAAAAACTGAAATGGAGGAAAGGAAGAAAACATAAACAGAGGGCCGGCTGGACATGGAAAATCTAGGTAAATGAATAGAGACTACAGAAACAAGCATAATCAACTGAATACAAGAGATACAAGAAAGAGTCTCAGATTCTGAAGATACCATAGAGAAAATAAACAAACTGATCAAAGAAAACAGCAAATCCAACAAACTCTCATCACAAAACATTCAGGAAATCTGGGACACAATAAAAAGACCTAAGAATAATGGAAGTAGAAGAAGGAGAAGAAGTGCAGCTCAAAGGTCAAGAAAATATATTTAATAAAATTATAGAAGAAAACTTTCCCAACCTAAAGAAAGATGTACCTATGAAGGTTCAAGAAGCATACAGAACACCTAATAGAATGGATCAAAAGAAAAAACATCCCCTCGCCATATAATAATCAAAACACAAAGCATACAGAATAAAGAAAGAGTATCAAGAGCTGCAAAGGAAAAAGGCCAAGTTACTTATAAAGGCAAATCTATCAGACTTACACCTGACTTCTCTGTGGAAACCATAAAAGCCAGAAGGTCCTGGATAGAGGCTCTCCAAAAAATAAGAGACCATGGATGCAAACCCATACTACTATACCCAGCCAAGCTTTCATTCACTATAAATGGAGAAAACAAATTTTCCAGGAAAAAAAAAACAAGTTTAAACAATATGTAGCCACAAATCCAGCCTTACAGAAAGTAATAGAAGGAAAATCATTAACCAAGGAGTCCAACAATGACCACAATAACTCAGACATCTAGAGACCCTTCACCAACACAACCCGAAGAAGGGAAACACACAATCTCTACTACCAAAAAAGTGACCAGAGTTAACAACCACTGGTCATCAATATCACTTAACGTCAATGGCGCAACTCACCTATAAAAAGGCACAGGCTAAGAGATTGGATACGAAAACAGGATCCAACATTCTGCTCTTTACAAGAAACACACCTCAACCACAAAGACAGGCACCTACTCAGAGTAAAGGGCTGGGAAAAGGCTTATCAAGCAAATGGACCTAAGAAACAAGCAGGTGTGGCCATACTAATTTCTAACAATGTTGACTTCAAACTTAAATCAATCAGAAGAGATGGAGAGGGACATTTTATACTCATATCAGGAACAATTCATCAGGATGAAGTCTCAATCCTGAATATCTATGCCCCTAATATAAAAGCACCCACTTATGTAAAAGAAACCTTGCTAAAACTCAAGCCAGTAATCAAACTGCACACACTAATAGTAGTAGATTTCAACACTCCTCTCTCAGCAATGGACAGGACAATCAGACAGAAACCTAACAGAGAAATAAAAGAATTAATAGAGGTAATGGATCAATTGGACTTAACAGACATATATAGAACATTCCACCCAAATAGGAAAGAATATACCTTCTTCTCTGCAGCTCATGGAACCTTCTCGAAAATTGACCACATACTCGGTAACAAAGCAAACTTCCAGAGTTACAAAAAAAATATTAGTAACCACCTGTGTCTTATCAGATCACCATGGATTAAAGTTAGAATTCAACAACAATGCTACCCCCAGAAAGCCGACAAACTCATGGAAACTGAACAGTCAACTGCTGAACCACACTTGGATCAAGGAAGAAATTAAAGTCTTCCTTGAATTTAATGAAAATAAAGAAACAACATACTCAAACTTATGGGACACTATGAAATCAGTCCTAAGAGGAAAGTTCATAGCACTAAGTGCCCACTTAAAGAAAACAGAGAAAGCACACGTTGGAGACTTAACAGCCCAATTGAAAGCTCTAGAAAAAAAAGAAGCAGGCTCACCTAGGAGGAGTAGAAGACTGGAAATAATCAAACTGAGGGCTGAAATCAACAAAATATAATCACAGAAAACAATCCAAAGAATCAATGAAACAAAAAGTTGGTTCCTGGATAAAATAAACAAGATTGATAAACCCCTATCCAAACTAATCAAATGGCAGAGAGAGAATATGCAAATTAATAAGATCAGAAATGAAAAGGGGGACATAACCACAGACACAGAGGAAATTCAGAGAATCATTAGATATTACTACAAAAGCCTGTATGCCACAAAACTGGAAAATGTAAAAGAAATGGACACTTTTTTAGATAAATACCATATACCAAAGTTAAACCAGGACCAGGTAAATAATCTAAATAGACCTGTTATTCGCGAAGAATTAGAAGCTGTTATCAAAAAAACTCCCTACCAAAAAAAGCCCAGGACCAGATGGTTTCAATGCGAAATTCTAACAGAACTTCCAAAAAAACCTAATACCTATACCCCGTAATGTATTTCACAATATAGAAACAGAAGAGTCATTGCCAAATTCCTTTCATGAAACTACAGTTACTCTGATACCAAAACCACACAAAGATTCAACCAAGAAAGAGAATTACAGGCCAATCTCACTCATGAATATCGACGCAAAAATCCTCAATAAAATACTGGCAAACCGAATCCAAGAACACATTAGAAAAATTATCCATTTTGATCAAGTAGCCTTCATCCCAGAGATGCAGGGCTGGTTCAACATATGAAAATCTATCAATCTAATCCATCATATAAATAAACTGAAAGAAATAAACTATATGATCATTTCATTAGATGCTGAAAAAGCATTTTACAAAATTCAACATCCCTTTATGATAAAGGTCTTGGAGAGATTAGGGATACAAGGGACATACCTAAATATTATAAAAGCTATATACAGCAAGCCGACAACTAACATCAAATTAAATGGAGTGAAACTCAAAGCCATCCCACTAAAATCAGGAACACGACAAGGCTATCCACTCTCTCCATACCTCTTCAATATAGTACTTGAAGTTCTAGCAATAGCAATAAGACAACATTAGGGGATCAAGGGGATTCAAATTGGAAAGGAAGAAGTTAAACTTTCGTTATTTGCAGATGATAAGCGACCCCAAAAACTCCACCAAAGAAATCTTAAAGCTGATAAACACCTTTAGTAATGTGGCAGGATACAAAATCAACTCCAAAAAATCAGTTGCCCTTCTATACACAAAGGATATGGAAGCAGCGAGGAAAATCAGAGAAGCATCACCTTTCATGATAGCCACAAACAGCATAAAATATCTTGAGGTAACTCTAACCGAGGTAGTGAAAGATCTGTTTGACAAGAACTTTAAGTCTTTGAAGAAAGAAATTGAAGAGGATACCATAAAAGGGAAGGATCTTTCTTGCTCTTGGATTGGGAGGATCAACATAGTAAAAATGGCAATTCTACCAAAGGCAATTTATAGATTCAATGCAATCCCCATCAAGGTCCCATCAAAATTCTTCACAGATCTTGAGAGGACAATAATCAACTTTATATGGAAAAAGAAAAACCCAGGATAGCCAAAACAATCTTATACAATAAAGGAATGTCTGGAGGCATTAACATCCCTGATTTCAAACTCTATTACAGAGATACAGTAATGAAAACAGCATGGTATTGGCATAATAACAAAGAAGTTGACCAATGGAATCATATAGAAGACCCAGATTTTAACCCACAAACCTATGAACACCTGATTTTCGATAAAGGAGCTGAAAGTATACAATGGAAGAAAGAAAGCGTCTTCAACAAATGGTGCTGGCACAATTGGATGTCAACCTGTAGAAGAATGAAAATAGACCCATATCTTTCACCAAGCACAAAACTCAAGTCCAAATGGATCAAAGACCTCAATATCAGTCTGAACACACTGAACCTAATAGAAGATAAAGTGGGAAGTACCCTACAACATATGGGCACAGGAGATCACTTCCTATGTATAACCCCAGCAACACAGGCATTAAGGGCAACATTGAATAAATGGGACCTATTGAAACTGAGAAGCTTCTGTAAAGCAAAGGACACTGTCACTAAGACAAAAAGGCAACCCACTGACTGCGAGAAGATCTTCACCAACCCGGCAATAGACAAAGGTCTGATCTCCAAATTATATAAAGAACTCAAGAAACTAGACTTTAAAATGCTAATTAACCCAATTAAAAAATGGGGCACTGAACTGAACAGAAAATTCTCAACAGAAGAAGTTCAAATGGCCAAAAGACACTTAAGGTCAGGCTCAACCTCCTTAGCGATCAAGGAAATGCAAATCAAAACAACTTTGAGATATCATCTTACACCTGTCAGAATGGCTAAAATAAAAAACACCAATGATAGCCTTTGCTGGAGACGTTGTGGAGTAAGGGGCACACTCATCCATTGCTGGTGGGAATGCAAACTTGTCCAACCACTATGGAAATCAGTGTTTCAGTTTCTCAGGAAATTCGGGATCAACCTGCCCCAGGACCCAGCAATACCACTCTTGGGAATATACCCAAGAGATGCCCTATCATATGACAAAACATTTGTTCAACTATGTCCATAGCAGCATTATTTGTAATAGCCAGAACCTGGAAACAACCTAGATGTCCTTCAATGGAAGAATGGTTGAAGAAAGTG
Organism: Microtus pennsylvanicus; assembly: GCF_037038515.1. Taxonomy (NCBI): domain Eukaryota; kingdom Metazoa; phylum Chordata; class Mammalia; order Rodentia; family Cricetidae; genus Microtus; species Microtus pennsylvanicus. The sequence continues at coordinate 115,611,409 of NC_134585.1, forward strand.
TGGAATATATACACATTAGAGTACTACTCAGTGGTAAAAAACAATGACTTCTCGAATTTTGCATGCAAATGGATGGAAATAGAAAACACTATCCTGAGTGAGGTGTCCCAGACCCAAAAAGATAAACATGGGATGTACTGACTTATAATTGGTTTCTAACCATTAATAAAGACATTGAGTCTATAATTTGTGATCCTAGAAAAGCTAAATAAGAAGGTGAACCCAAAGAAAACCATATAGTTATCCTCCTGGATATGGGAAGTAGACAAGATTGCCGAGCAAAAATTGGGATCTTGGGGGTGGGGTGGGATAGGGGTAAGGGGAGATGGGGAAAGAAATGTGAGAAGGGGAGGATGGGGGGAACTTGGGGAATTGGGATGGTTGGGATAAAGGAAGGATGGATATGGGAGCAGGGAAGCATATATCTTATATAAGGGATCCATCTTAGGGTGGGCAAGAGACCTGAACCTAGAGGGGCTCCCAGGTGCCCAGGGGGATGTCCCCAGTTAGTGCTTGGGCATCTGAGTATAAGGAACCTGAAATGGCCCTATCCTATAACCACACTGATGAATATCTTGCATATCACCATAGAACCTTCATCGGGAGGTGGATGGAGATAGAGACAGAGACCCATATTGGAGCACTGGAATGAGCTCCCAAGGTCCCAATGAGGAGCAGACGGAGAAAGAACATGAGCAAGGAAGTCGGGATCGTGAGAGGTGCACCCACACACTGAGACAGAGGGACTGATCTATTGGGAGCTCACCAAGGCCAGCTGGACTGGAAGTGAAAAAGCATGGGATAAAACCGGACTCTCTGAACAATGAGGACTGATGAGAAGCCAAAGGACAATGGCACTGGGGTTTGATCCTACTTCATGTTCTGGCTTTTTGGGAGCCTAGCCAGTTTGGATGCTCACCTTCCTAGACCTAGATGGAGGGGGGAGGACCTTGGACTTTCCACAGTGCAGGGAACCCTGACTGCTCTTTGGACTGGAGAGGGATTGGGAAAGGAGGGGGGAGGGGGAGTGGTGTGGGAGAAAGGGGAGGGAAATGGTAGGCTGGGAGGAGGCAGAATTTTTTTTTTATTTTTCAATAAAAAAAAGAAAGAAAAAGATATGCTACTTAGAGCCCTCCGAGCCATCTTGAATCCATAAGAGAGCAAGACTCAGGATAAACACCTATGTAATGAAGAGGTCTAGTCAGGGAGAAAGATCAATTGAATAGTCTAAATAATATCTTCTAATATCACCTCAAATAAACTCTTGACGGAGGAACATTACACTCCCCTTATGGATGTATTTGTATACAAACCTTTTTGTTCGAAATCTTTCACTTTGGCATTTCTTCCATATCACTAAGTGTAAATTATCCTCAGCAAAGAAATTTTTTCCTGTCACCTCATCATTTTGTGTGTGTATCCAGTCACCTGTTTTTTGATTTCTACTCCCTTTACTGTACTTCAGATTGCTTTTCCTTCACAAGGTTTTCAGACCCACAGGTAGACACTCGGTGGTTTTTGATGGTCTATCCCCAGCCTCTGGACAGTAGACATGCTTGACACACCATAACTTCCTCATTGCTTAACATTTAGAGTTCTCCCTTTTCCTTGACTTTGTTTACTCATTGCTTCTCTTATATGTGAAAATGTGTGTAAATAAGTGGGGCTGGAGAGGGGACAAAGTGGTCCAAGTACTCCCTGCTTTACAGAACTGCACTTTTTTTTACTAGTATTTGTTGGTATATGGGGTCAAGAAAAAAAGATGGAAACAGGAACACTGAGCAGAGGCAGCTGCTATAGTCTGGGAAGAGTTTTTACCCTGATGTCAATACTGGTGGAACCCAGCCGAACCTAGAGAGAGTTGTCACAGATGACCAACTGTTGTCATGGTACTTGAGGAGAAATAAATATAGTTTATATGCCATTGCTAAATCGCAAGATTTTGAGACAAGAGACCTCTGGAATAAAGTTTATTGAGCCATGATAGCTGTCAACCAGAAAGAAAGGGGAAAATGATGTTCGTGGGATCAGTAGGCTCTGCCTCCAGCAGCAAGGCTCAATTTCAGATGGAGAAAATACCCTCCTGACCTCCCTCATCTAAAAACCAGGAACCTGTATTATGACATTTGGAGGAAAGAAGGCACAGTTTACTTACACTGAATGCATACTGGCTGCGGATACACGGGGTGAAATTATTTCAACTGAGCATAGTTTTGGGTTCAGCATGTAGACCACAAGGAGAAGCAACCACAGCTCCGGATTAGAGTTTACAAGCAGATGTGGCGCCACCTAGAGGATTGATACAGAATTTTGGTTAAAGGTTTAACACAAAATCAATGTATTAATTAAAGCAATTTTAAAAGCTAATTTCTTTTATCCTGTAATTTGCTACTAATTGAATCTTCTTTTTTACATCTTTGGATGTTCTGTGGATAAATTTATGAGATCTCAGAAACTTTCTCTTTCTACCACTGAATTTTGGAGATATTTGTTGATACAACAAAAGGGAGTATAATCTTCTAATGTTTGAACTTCCCAGTCAAATTTATATAATCTATGCTTCATTGAAATCCATTGCTTCCTAAATGTTATAGCATCATATCATGTAATATATACATGCAAACAAGTATATGTGTACATGTAGAAGAAGAGAAACATTTAGAAGGGAGAACCAGGAAGGGCAGAAATGCCTGGTAAGGACAAAATTCACATTAAGCACACATGAGTCATGCAAGAGGCTATACAGCTAATTTTACGAGTTTTAACTTCATTGTTTTTTTTTCACTTTCTATGGCAGATTTGTTTATAGATATGCAGCTAGCAGTGAAGGTGGAAAACCCTGCATGAAACGCTATGGCTTCAGAACCTCAGAGCAGGTCCCTGGCATGTTGAGTTTGGGATGAGAGGTGTTTGGGTGTTAACGCTGCTGCATAGTGCCTTGTTTGTGAACTCGTTACAAGGAAGTGATTTTAAAGCATATTTTTACACATAATTTGAATGAGCACAATTCTTGGCAAGTGGTCCAATGCTGACCTCCCTCCCTCTACCCCTTCCCTCACCCCATTTCTTGCTTTTAACAGCATGGTGTCCACGGGGATAAATGTCATGTCAGAGTCTTTCAGACAATGTTAAGTTGCAGGCCTCTAAGATTTTAAGATGTCTAACTAAACTTAGACAAAACAATCCAAAAGTGAACTTTTCCGATGTGTGCATTTTACTAATTTCCTGCAAGTTCCACTCCTAGCACCTTCTGGGGCCCTTAATCCTTGAAACTGGCTGTACTCCTCAAATCTTGACATCAGTTGTTGTTATTCTTTTGGTCTCTGGTCCCTTTAAGGGACAAGCCACGCCCACTCCCAGTGACCCCCCCCCAACCCCGGCCTTCGCCATCTTGAATCTCTCTCACTGTCCCCTCTTGACGTGTGTGCACATGTGTCTCTCTCTCTCTGTCTCTCTCTCTTTTTCTCCATTTCTCTTCTCTCTCTCTCTCTCTCTCTCTCTCTCTCCTCTAAGTAATAAATATTCAGTTTTATGCCTAGAAAAAAAGAGACAAAAAAACCAATTTCTAAGTATCTGTTAATACAAGGTAAATATTTTACAACTAGCTTAGTTAATGATGTCAAGAAAACTGGAAAAATTATTTTGAGTGAGCTAACCCAGACCCAGAGAGACAAATGCTGCATATGTAGGGTTCAGAACTAAATCTTTAGACTTGTATGTTTAACTTGGAGAAACACTTTGGGCCACTAAGAGGGAGGAAGAAAGATAGTATGTAGAATATGGGTCGTAGAAGGCAGGTAATATGAAAGGGAAAGGATATAATGACGAGGAAGAATTAAAGTGAGAAGGCAATTAGGAGGATAGAACAGAAGAGCTTGGGAAGGTATAATTAATACTAAGATACTTGAAAAAGCCATATGGAAACCTGCTAATTTGTGTATATACAAGTTTGTTGCTCTACTCAGGATAATGCTGTTCCTCTCAGAAAACACAGATTGCCAAATTATGCTGTCACTCCTGGTTGCCCATCAAAACTTATGCTGAGATCTATTGCTGAACCTTTGGTCATAGGATATAGAAAAATTAAGCTACTACTATCCAAGAAGCTTTCTGCCTGCTGGCTAGCTTTCATAAGTTGTCATGAAGTCTACAGGGAGAAAGAAAGCATCACCATTCTTATACAACTGTGAATGCTGTTAGCTACAATAATAACCAGTCTGGAAACATACATATGTCTTTGATGCAATGCTGTCCCAAATGGTATAGGAGTAGCCAACAACATTCTTGTGAGGTATAAGGACCACACACAAGTGGAAATGCATACCTTGTTCTGTAGATCTGATGAAGAATCCTTGGTTCTGGAGCACATGGGATTGGGGGGAAGCTGCTATTATTACTTTGCTAGACAGACATAGTATCAAACTCTTCTCTAAATACATATCTCTGTACTCGAGGACGAGTGCAGCCCTTAGTCCTCATCAGAGAAGTTTTGTTGTGCAGTGGACAACAAAACAGAAATTCACAACTGGTCAAAGTACAGAAAACAGGTATCCATGGCACCCTCACCTCTAAGTGGGACATCCATGTCACACGCTATCTTAGGGTTTCTGTTGCTGTGATCAAACACAACAGCCAAAAGCTAGGTGGGGAGGAAAGGTTTTACTTGACTTGTACTTCCAAACTGCTATTCATCATCAAAGGAAGCTAGGACAGAAACTCTTAACAGGGAAGGAATGCAGAGGCAGAAGCTGATGCAGAGGCCATCTCTCAAAGCCTCAGAGGACACCAGGGAAGAGGCCACAGAAAGAGTGTAAGAGCCAAGGTCAGTAAGAAACCAAGCCAAACTGTTTCCTGGATGTGACAGGGCTATTGTACTTATAATATCATATCAGCTGTGGTTGCTTCTACAAACCTACACGAGATTAAGTCAGTTAACATCACATCTTGGAATGGGGAAGGGCTCAGAGCCCTCACCTCTAGCTGAGAAGCTTTTGACAGCTGATGACTGCTAGGAAAGACAAAGTCAGCTTTCTTTGGGGATGTGATTCCCAGTAGCTTGACCGAACTTTGGTGGGTGGTGTACCACCCATAATTAGGTGGGAAGCACAAATTGAGTGCGTAGGGTTTTTTCTAAGAATATGACATTGGAAAGGGGTGGGGGATAGGGACTTAGAGCCTGGAGAAGTTGGGTGGAAGAGTGGGGGTGAACATGATCAAAATACATTGCATACATGCATATAGTCCCCAAATGATTTATTTAAAATAGTATGTTTTTCAAAGGATGATTTTAAAAGTCCAAAACTATTGACATACTTTCCTGCATTTTTCAGTATTTATTATTTAGGATACAGTGTACATGTGTTCTGTTTTTTGCTACAGATTCCTGGATGTCCTTTGATATATAATTCATTAGGAAGGAAAGTTGGGAGCACTTGGAAACCTGCAGCTGGCACAGCTGGAAAAGCTGGGAGCCACAAAAGCAGAAGTGACAAGACGAAGCTGGCAGCCAGAGAGAAGCATGCAGCTCTCCTGGCAGGAAGGAGCCCCTGCTCACTCACTTAAACCCAGCTGCCCAGCCAGGCAGCTGCGCATTCTCTCAAATGCCAGAATGGAATTCAGGGCAAGATGTTTTTCTCCTCAATTCTAATGATATTTAGGGCATAAGGTCATGGTGGTTTTCTGGTGTTTTCCTCCCGCATATCTCCTTCTGTTCAACTGGTCATAGCAAGGACATGTTATATAAACACAGATGTTTGGGCTGCAAAGTTTTTTTACTTTTTTGCAACAGGGAACAGACATTATGCGGGCATGGTAGAATGCCCACCACATCACAAGGAGCACACCTGTTGGACTTGACAAGGGAGTTATCAAAACCAACCCGGTGCTGTCTATGTTGGCTATTTTGCTTAGAAACCTAGCTATGGCCATTTTTTTCTTCACATTAACAGATAAAAGATTTAAGTCTAAATCTCTATTCCAAATTGTGTGATTAAATTACTCTAAAATCAAATTTAAATGATTTCCTTCTGATAAAACTCTCCTGATTATTTTTTTAAAAAGCAGATATTCAAGGTGATGATAAAGCAAGAGAAATTTGTCTCTCTGTTGACTTCTTCCCCACTTGCAATATTACATTCTATTAAATATGTAGACATTCCTGAAATATTCATTGGCACAGAAGACACGAATAGTCTCTGTCTCGAATTTTCTTTATCCTACAAAATTAGTATAGTTGAACTTTCAAATGAACTAAAACTCAAGAGTTTAGAAACAGTGAACTATCCACATGGCTCTGTGGGCTTAGATGATATGTCTTCTTATGCATTTGAAAGTATCAAAACAGAACATTTAGCTCATAACCCAAATACTGGAATGATTACACTCATAATCTAACGTTCTACCCGGTGTGTGATGAACATCTGTCACAGGTTTCGAGTCAGGGAGAGCCCTACGGCTTGCTGGTCAACAAGCCTGATGTAGTCAGAGAGTTCCAGAGCAAAAGAGAGATCCTATTTCATAAACAGGATGGACAACATTTGGGGTATACCAGAGGCTAAACGGCACAAGCACATACGCATGCAAGCACATTCACATACACATACCACACATAAGCACATACACACACACGTGTAGTCACATGAACACAAACATATTAAAAGTTTCTTCTAAATTTTGAAAGGACAGAAAGGACCCATCAAGTAAGAAAAAGAGAAACTGGGTTCATCGTTTGCAGGTGGTGTGTTTGCCCAGGCCCTGGCCCTGCCTCATCATCTGAGGCTGTCCTTCCTCCTTAGGCTTCACCACAGCCTTAGTTCCCCCACTTGAGGTCGGAGAGCCACCTCGACTCTGGCCTGAGCTCTTCTTCACCATTTAAGGTTGGAGACTTTACTCATGCTCTGGACCTTACCCCATGTTTCCCTTCTAGCCCAGGAAGTTAGATGGTAACCCCCTAGTCAGTCCCCCTCAGTTCCTCTTTATTTGTAGTACACACATGGTCAATGTAACAGGCCACCTAGGTCCCAGTGGTTCACACCTTTGTTTTGTTTTGTTTTGTTTTGTTTTTGTCCACACACTATAGTCTATAAGTTTCCTCTCCCAAAGAACACAGACTACTTTACACTGTAGAACCTTTGCGTGTAGACCTCCTTAGTCAGAGATGAGCGTGTCCAGCATCGCTTTAGTGCATATCAGGACCCCTTTCTCTTTAGTCTACTTCTAAGCAGAACCTCTACATCTCACCTCTTGCTTTTGTTTTTGTGTTTGCCATTCCTTCCTGTGCACATTCCATTCTTTACCTCTAGTAAAACAGCCTAATGCCAACCACTACCCCACTGTTTCTCTCTCTTCACTTTCTCTCACAATAATCCATGTACACCATACGACAGGGCCGTCTTCTATTTCCTATAACATTTTGTATTTACAGAATGATTGTTTTGTCGTCAACTCACACTCCGTGTGGTGTGTTTATTGCTGGACCATGACTATAGTTACAGACAGTACTCAACTTCGGTAGGTGTCTGGGGATACAACCTGGTGCCTGAACAACAGACTAACAGAAGAAAGTGTCACCTCAAGCCCACCACAACCTAGTCTTTCCTGAACACCATTCCACTAAAAGCAGAAAAACAACCTGAGTTGAAAAACAACAAAAATTTTTTATCAACAATCTGATCCCAGATAGGCAGGTCCCAAGGTAAAACCCTTCAAAGGACATGAAAAACCAAGACAACTTGTTGAATTATGGCTATGGTTCTTTGTAGCTATGAGAAATAGTAAGTATGCTATCTTTGAGGCCCCTCCATGTTGCACGGAGGCTGCTTGTTTGTTTCCTGACTGCTCAGCCCAAAAATAATAAAGTTTCAACGTTTGTCTCCAGCAGGGCTACATGGCTTCTCTCTCCTTTGCCTCCTTTCTCCCAGCATTCAGTTTAGTTTTCCCCATCTAGCTAGCTTCTGCCCTGCTATAAGTCCAAAACTTTCCTTTATTAACCAATGGTATTCACAGAAAACAGAAGGGAATTCCACATCACCTAGAGAAAACTGGTTGCTGGCTAGTCCTATAGTGTACTATAAATGTAACTTTTATGTATTATCTTAAATATTAATTTATTAGTCTGCATCTCTGATGGAAGCTGAAAACTTGATGCCTATAGCAATGAATTTATTACAGATTGATCCACATGAGTTCCCCGGAATCCAAAGATAAGAGACAAACTTTTATGCTAGCCTGTTCTGGGTGATTCTAGGTGACTAGCATCTTAATTGGTATTAGGACGTGCTTGACCCCCATGACGAGCAGAGGCCTCATAGCAAATCAAAAGAAAGTACCAAGCTCCTAGGCTGATGGTCAAAATGTAGTCACTTTGCTTTGTGTGGGGAACTTACCTCTACATTTCTACCTGTATATCACCAACATCAAGGTATTGACTGTGAAACCGCTTCAGAGCTGAGCATGGGTCTTGGTGTCATAGCTGCTGTGGCTGATCTACCATAAGGCTGTAGGGCTCTCAGGCCTAGAAGGCACTGGGGTATTTTAGAGAAGAGAGGAGTGACCATCACAAGAGACCAACGGCTTAGCCTGTCACAGCCTTTGGAATTCAAGACAGTCTCAAAGGTGTGAAACAGGCTTCATGGTTGATGGTAATAGTTGATATCCCAAAGATAGTAGCTTAATGTTTCACTATATAGAATATTCCAATTACATCAGAAGATTAAGCAAACAAGAGGTCAAGACATAAAAGCGCAAAGCCATGTGGGCTGGGTAGTTTTTATGTCAGCTTGACACAAAGCTAGGACCATGTAGGTAAAGGAAATCTAAATTGAGAAAATGCCTCCATAGCAATTGGTCTGTGGCATGCATGACTGGAGAGCATTTCATTGATTGAGAATTGATGTAAGAGGGCCCAGCTCACTGTGGGCAATGCAACTCTTAGGCAGGTAGCCTGGATGGTGTAAGAAAGCAGATTGAGCAAGCCATGAAGAGTAAGTCAATAAGCAACTCTCTCTTCCATGACCTCTGCACCAACTCCTGCCTCCAGGCTCCTCTGTTTGAGTTCTTATCCTGACTTCCCTCAGTGATGGACTCTGATGTGGAGCTGTAAACTGAAATAAACGCTTTCCTCACCATCTCGTTTTCAGTCACGGTGTTTTATCACACCAATAGAAACTCTAAGACCCCAAGTGCGTCCAAACCCATCTGGACAACGTACCTCAGAATTGTTCTAGCCAGAAGGCCTTTGGAGTTCTTAAAGGAACTCAGCCACTGTAGGTGTCAGGGAGGGAAAATGTCCAGTTGAATAAGAACAGTAAGAAATGCTACATCCGTGGGCACGCAGCCTAACAAGGACCTGTGAAAACTGGGCATGAGAAGAGGCACGGCAGAATGCCTGGCATTAAAAATAAATGAGTAAATAAATTCTGCCCCTTCAGAAGAGAAGAGGTTAACAAGAGCCTGCTGTATTACAACAAGAATTCGCTGACTTGCTTGCCATAAGGGTCTCTGAGGTAACAGACAGCAAATAGGACAGACCTAGGGATGATCAATTGGTGTGTCCCAGGAGCCCACTGGTTCCCTGTGCATTGCCTGGGGTCTGAGCCATGCAGGAGTTAAGGGGAACATTGTGAAGTCTGTCTGAAGGGTAGGAAGAGTATGCTGAGCCTGTGGATGAATGACAGAGCCGTGATGGAGGATTTGGGGGAATATCGGACAGAGTTAGACTCTTATGTAGTCAGAGCCAGACAAAATTAGTTTTGACAGAATATCCTGGGAAGAATTTTATAGCAGTTAAGAAAGAATTTGCCTGGAGTGATGGGGAGCATGCATGTCACCGAGACACTTTCTGTAGTAATATTCCATTTGAATTTTGTCTGCTCACACTTCCTGCATACTCAGTTAATACTATTTCCTTCTTAGGTCTCTGAGAAAGCTGAAGATTAGATAGAGTTGTAGTTTACCAGACTCAGAAAGCAAGTTATGATAGAAAGTAAATTAGGTACAAGACTTTGGACTCACCAAGATATGATAGATATGGAATATTTTCTCTGAATTTGTCAAATGCAAATGGACTAGACATTGTTGATGTAGTTATTACCTGTATATATTGTTTATAGTCATTATACTTATTGTATATAGTTTTTCTTACATTAATTACAACTTTCCCTCTTAATATTAGACAAAAAGTGGAAATGTAGTGATATTTCATTTGTATTTTAATAAATAAAGCTTGCCTGAAGTTCAGAGAGTAAAACAGCTGCTCTGATCAGCCTTACAGACCAGGCAGTGGTGACACACACCTTTAATCCCAGTAGCCACACTAGTTTGCCATAGAAACCTGGTGGTAGTGGTGCACTCATTTAATCCCAGCACTGGAGAGGAACATAAGATGGGGGAGAGACAGCTCTCAGTCACAGTCTCATTCTGAGATGCAGGATCGCCATTTCGGACTGAGATAAGAACCAGTGGCTGGCTGTTTTGTTTTCCTGGCCTTCGGTTTGAACCCCAACTTTTGTCTCGTGCTACAATTTTCCACCAGGACAGTTTTAAAAGTGGAAGTTCTGTGTCGTGGACTTTTATACTTAGTTATTGCAACCGACCTTTAGGGTTCCCTTTAAAGGGAAAGTATCGGTGCTTACTTAGTTGGTTTAATGCTCTCGTAGGGGCTCTCTTTCTGCTTATTTCAGCCATTTTCTGGAAAGGAATGCTGACCCTGCCCAGGTGCAGCTCATTAGTAACCCATGGAGTTTAACAGCCACTGGATTAGTTAGTAATACCTAGTAAAATCCCTTTGAGAATGACTAAAACCAGTCACTTACTGACTCTGCTGTAGGTAGATAGGGCCCCTAACTGAAGGATGTCAGTCCGGGAGCCTTAGTACGGGCCTGGTAGTATGTGTTTCAAAATATCATAACTGCTTGGTGTTGTTATTATTCTTTCCTATTGGTGTTCAAGACAGAGTTGGTGGCCAATAATTAACCTTGAAACCTTGAATTGCTAATTTAACCATAGCTAGGTGATGCAGGTAATCTATCGTCACCATCTTCAGGGATGGGTCAAAGTCTTATTGACCATTCAAGCATGAGAGACCTTTTTTTCGATGGTTCCCCTCTTCCAAGAAAATTCTGGTTAATGTTCACCCTTTAGTGCTTCCATGGTATCTGTTCACGCTGGAATTTTTAGAGGCACCTGCCCACCCCTGGGTTCTCACTGACCTTCCAGGACTAAGATCCAAGTCTTTTTTGTCCTTATCATTTAGACATCCATACTTGGACTATAGAAGGACTTCGACAAATCTTTAAGTGGGGCTGAGAGGTTTTTGTTATAACGTCCGTGTAAATTTACATAAACATAGATAGAAATTAGATTTTAAAACAGTGATTTTGGTTGCATATAGTGGGTTCTTGTGCTAATTTTTCTTTATTCTTAAGAATTTCATATGCATATACAGTGAAACATGATCATATTCATCCCCAACCACTCTCCTCAAACACTGCCCAAGCATCCCTGCCCCAACACTTGCCTCTTGCCCCTCCCAACTCTGTGTCGTTTTAAGGATAATATCCACAGGATTGAATATGGAACTATACATCGAAGCAGGAGACATAGACCGGTGGTCATGGTCATATATTAAATCTCAGTCTGCAAACCTTCTCCAGCCTCTAAAATATACCCAAAATGTGAAAGGGGACAGTGCAAAGATAGCCACCAGCCCTCTTAAGATCTTAAGATCTCTTGAAGCCTAGTGACCCCCCCACCACGCTGTCTTCCAATCAACAGAAACACATCCAGCTGTAGCCCTCTGCTGGGCCTTCATGTGGCCTTCACAGCACTCCGCCTGATTCCACCCTTAACCTTGACAACAAAGAAAGAGCTGACCATCACTATTCAAAACCTTTTAAAGTTAGATTTATCTATAGTTAAAGATATAAAATTAGACGTCATAAGACAAATAAAGGGACTCCCCGCAGATTTATGGAAAACCCTTTCTGTAAGATGTTTTGGTTTCCTTTTAAAGTTAAACAAATCTATTTTCTTTTGTACCTTTTAATCTTAGGCAGGTCTTTGGACTGTAGAACAAGATGTTCTCTTTAGCTCAAGAGTAGCCTTCCGCCAAAAGAAGCCCTCCTCAGCTGGTTCCGACCTCGGTTTTAGTGTCAGTTTGTCACAAAGGAGAATCACTCAACGAAGTGCCCTGATTACCTTGACTGATGTGGGAAGCCCTACCCTGATTGTGGGCGGCACCCTCTGGTAGCAGCCCAAATAAAAAAACGCCCTGTCCAGGAGGAACATCTGGCCCAGTGCTGGCTTTGGTTCCTTCTTGCATCGGAGTTGACAGGCAGTGCTGCTGCTGGCTCCCTTGTAGAGAGCAGAAACCATCTTTTCCCAGCCTGCTTCGTGAACCGGAGACCAGCTGGGTCTCAGAAACCTTCCACACTTCCAGCTCCAGGTTAGGACTACTGACACACCGGCCTTGAGGCTACGTAAGTACAGTTTGTCTCCCCACAGCTCTTATGGGACCATTCAAACTGCTGAGGCATTTAGCCTCAAGAAGCAGGTAGCCACTAGTTCCTGAGGTGTGACTTAACTGTTCTTACTCTTTTTAATGCTGATTTAATAAATTCTGGGAGATAGATAGATAGACAGGCATCCTCTTGGTTCTGTTGCCCTCTAGAACCCCGACCCAAACACACAAGCTATCTATTTACTAACTACCAAGCATGCTCTTTGTGGATGGTACCATCCACCATCAGTCACAGCATTTTGTCACCAGAACTTCTAAGTTAAAAACCTGGACTGGAGCAGCCATCCTAACATACCGATTAATGAAACAAGTATTTGCTAAAAAAAACAAAGGGGAGAAAAATCTCTTCTACGTGGCTCTGGGGGACGGGGGAAGGAAAACAGATAACAGCGCTCACTGAGCCCCAAGTTCATGTTCATGGTACTGCTATGAGCTCACAATCAGCAGAGGAAGAGCTGCTATAGGAGCCATAGGTAAACAGAGTTATGGCAATGCTTGTCAAGATGTGAGCTAACTGATCATTGTCCCAGGCCAGCTTCTGCAGTGTTGCCCAAGAAAGATCACCTTGCTTAAGGTGACAAGGTGATTCTCAGAAACAGGTTGCTCATTGTCGTGGGTAACTGCCCTTCTCTTTGGTTTATATATAATATCAACATATCAGAGAAAAGTCAATATATGAGAGGAAATAAATATATTGATATGTCCTGAAAGGTGCCTGGTAAGCACATGGCTGTAGACAGCCCTTTTTCCATCCCCTGTTTTCTTCCTGTAGGACCCATTTCACAATCATTTATTTAAAGTTATCACTGAAACTTAGAGACGGCTACAACAGCTGGGGAATTGTGTCCCTGTGTGCACAGAAACACACAGACTAGTAAGAAAGGGGTGAAACTTTGGCCATTTTTGGCAGAGAATGCTGGGTCAGGCTGATGCAGACAGAGGGTGCCTGACGTGAGAGGAAAGGACCCAGAACAGTGGGGCAGACTGATGCTTGACGGAGCTCAGAACAGCAACTTGGGTTTGACCTCAGACCTCCACTGTCAGCAGTGCCTCCAAGAAAAACCACACAAACACAACAAGGGTTCTCTTTCTGTCTCCTGGTCACCAAAAGCACAATCCATTAACGGGAAAGGTGATAGCAAGAGACGGTGGAAGCAGGAAGGTGTAACGTGAAGAAATTCTTTCATGGGTGTTGTCCAAATGGATTGGGAGAGCAGCTGATCGAGCAGAGTGATTTGGTTCTAAAAACTGCACAGAGACGAACACACTAGGGTTAGGACAGGACGCAAGGCTGTAGAAGGCAGGCTCTACCTGGTCAAAATGGACACAGGGTTATCCTCCAAGTGGGTGAGCAGCTTAGTGGACTGGATTGAAAAACACACTCAGGAAATTAACTTGGCACTAAAACATTTAAATATAAGAGATGAGAAGGTGACAAACTTGAAGTGTTTAAACTGGAATTATATGATAAACTGAACCACTTTTTCTTGATGTTGGTCTCTTGGTGTTGGTTGAGGAGGGAGGGATTTCTAGCTGAGCCGTGCTCCCTGATGAAGTCCTCCTAGAGCAAAATGTGCTGCTGAATTCTTAATAAAGGCCAACTGGAAACAGTGGTGGGATGAAGACAAGGCTCACAGAAGAGGTATCTTTTCCAGCCTTTCCCGAGCTCCTTGTCACTTTTACCTGCTTCTATGGGAGCAGAGGGTGACTCTAACAGAGAAATCTTTCTCCAGCCTGGTGTACAAAACGATCGCCATGCAAATCAGAGGTTAGGAAAATGGCGTGTGTGTTTGTGTGTGTGTGTGTGTACACGCATGCACACAAGTGAGTACACACACAAATGTGTGCAATTGTGTAACATTCTTGCTTCGCATATCTCTTCAAAGATCAGCTCCCAATGCACCAAGGCTACTATCTGAGGACCAGGATTCAAGCGACTGAAAGTGTTGTGCTAGGGACAGTGTCCATGGAAACTTCTATCACACTTCCTGGAGTTCTGAAGGTGTGGGTGATGCTGGGATTAACAGTGAGTGCTGCTATCTTGGCTAGTGGTTCAGATAGCCCACCAGTTCTACAAGATGTAGTTAACCCTACTACTATGTGGGAGAGAGGCTATTTATTAGGCTACCATTGCTGCATGCAATCTAGATGAGCAAGTGGCCTCACCTAATGTCCCTTCCAAGCTTGAAAATGTTTGGCTGTTGGTGAATTGGGAGAAAAGGAGGAGCCCCTGAGAGAAGAGAAAGGAATAACTGGGCTCTACCTGGAAGGGGATCTTTCCTTACATCTACACCTCCAGCGAATCTAGAGTAAGACACAGTACTATGTCATAACCCAATTACACAAGATTCCTGGAAAGATGAAAGTGTAAGTTTGCAAAAAACCTTGCTTTGTAACCTGATGGCGAGGAAAAAGGAAGTGTGCTGGCTGATTCTGGCCTTCGAAATGTATTCACATAGCATAAAGCATGGAACTTACTAATAAAGGTTAAATAAAATTCCATCGATATGGCAGATTCTTGAGGACATTTCTATTTGACATGAGGGATTTAGGGATTAGGGATATATATATATATATCCCTATATATATATATATATATATATATATATATATATATATATATATATATATCAGACTGTGGATTTGCTATTATCCCCTAAATGTGTTTTTTTCTCTATGGTATGTGATTCAAACCTCACTCCAAAATGGGTTGTACCTTATGGGCAGAGCCTTCCTAGTCCAAACATCGTCTGTCCCACACCCTCAAGGAAGAAATGCTGAGGGATTTCAAAAGACAGATCTTACGAGGTCACCCATCCAATCAGATAACACTTGGATCCTCTGAATCCTATCTTGTTTCAGCAAAATTGTACATGATTCCAGTATGCCCATAAATGAAGTCGTCAAAACAGATGCCCAATGACAGGCTTCCTGTGTGTCCAGGTCACCGGACCCGTTCAGGTCCCTGGAGGATATTCCCCAAGGACATAAAAACTCTGGATCTCTTTCTTTGTGCCTCACCTTTTGTAGCCAACAAAGTAAACATTTCTCCGAGTTCTGCGAACTGCTTATGTAACTTGATTGTGTGCAGTGAGTTTGGGGCCCTGTCCGAAGCACACCCTGGGCTTGCAACAGGCATCTGGGAAAGCAGAAATCTTGGGACACAACCACACCCTGAAGGCCTTACAGTTTCTGGGTATACATTGAAACGCGTTGCTTAGTGCTGTGGAGAAACCTTCCTGCGTCTTGCCATCTGAGTTAGGAGACGTTGGTGGGAGAAACTGGGCTTGAGTCATCCCTGGCTCTCTCTTTTCAGTCATCTCTCACTGGACCTGCTTCCTGTGTTGACCATGCCCGGGTGGAGCTGCCTGGTGACAGGGGCAGGAGGGTTTTTGGGCCAGAGGGTCGTCCACTTGCTGGTGCAGGAGAAGGATCTGGAAGAGGTCAGAGTCCTGGACAAGGTCTTCAGGCCGGAAACCAAGGAGGAATTTTTCAGTAAGTCAACTTGAGGATCTGGTGTTGTTGGGTCCACAAGGTTGTACAATGATGGGGGACACACCCATCAAAGTCTATTAAACCAGAAGCAAACTTTATTCCAGTAAAAGAAAAAAAATATCCGTGGGGTACACAAAGCTTCTCATCTAGCTGAGAGACCACAGTTGGAGATGAATCTGCATGGCTGTGGTGATGGGCTACTTTTGAACTCCCCCTTTTTATAGCAAGAAGCAAGCACTAGGCATGAACAGAAGAATTTCTACAATCTTGAGGTAAAACTCAGACACAAATTGCCTTCTTTATAACTTCCATTAACAGGGTTTTTCAGTTAAACTAATGTTTGTACTTTGCCCATTGTTTCTCTTTGGCGCTTTCTGATGGTGTTTACCTAAGCTCTGCCCCTCCCCTGATAATGCCAGTTGCGTATAGCAGGGAAGGGTAAGGGATAATGCACAGCCAAGAAGTCGTGTATATCCCATTAAAGGTTAACTTAGCTCACATCAGTTGTTAGTCAAGAGTAGTTGGGGGGTTATCTAAAAGCCGGCCCTGCGTTTGCACAGGGCCGCTTCAGCCTTGCAGACAGAGCTATGGGTTGTAAAGCAAAGTAACCCACTCTTAACTGTCAATCCTTAAGCTGCTAAGAAAGCTGCTGACATCCTGGTCATATTCTCCTGGGCTTACAACTTTATGTTTCTCCATTTCCCCGTTCTTATGTCTGGAACCTTCATTTCTATATTCTTCGTCTTGGACTCTTTAGGCACGTGACTGCATAACCATAGCTGATTGGATGACTGGATGCCTGGAGGGCTCCTCCCTTGTCAAGTAAATGAAAAACGCTAGCAGTCATAACACTTCCCAGTCCACATTAATCGGGAAGAAACAGACCACACAGCATAAAAAACACTGTACACTTGGGGAAGACTACGGGTTATCTCTCCCGTCTGCTCTTCAATGCAGACTTGCCAATCGCCAGGTAATATCCATAAAGATTATTAAGCTGGAGGTTTTGGTGCTAGCTCCCTGTCTCTCCTAATTGCTACCCATCTAGTTGTTTGTTTTGTTGTGGTTTTCTCTGTTGCAGTGGGGGCGTGGGTGGAGGGTGGGGGGGTGTCGTTCTTTTAGTGTCTTGGGTAGAGGTCAAATAAAAGGAGTAAAATGATATAAAAGGGAGAAGAATAGACAGAGGCAGAGATAAGAAAGGAGGAGGGGCAGCCAGGCAGCCAGGAAAACACAGAGACGGAGACTGAGCTCTGAGGTAGTGAGTTTTCTGAGCAATTGCTCGAGGTCACACCAAGGGACCAACGCAAAGCCAGTGTGAGCAGCACAGCCCATGCCTCACCTGGGCTGTTCTTACATTCGCTTCATCGTTCCTCACTGCTGTTTGTCATCACTGAGAAAAAGACGGCAGAATTCACTGGGCCAGGCCTTTATTCCTTTGCCAATTTGTTATCTCGGGTACAACTGGACGAGCTGATTTCATGGGATATTTTAACCACCTCTTCAACCCCTGTCATTAAACAAGCCTTGCAGGGAAAGTAGGAAAGGAGGCTCACTCTCACCTGGACAGCAAGGACTTTGAGCTGGAAAAATAAAGATGATTATAGCAACGTCATCTGATTAATGAGGATCGCAGATCAAGCCCGAGGTTCTCTCAATTAATTTTGCCTTGGCCCCAGAATCTTCAGTGTTTCCCATTGTCTATATTTGCCTCAAGCTAGTTCTTTGACCTCCTCCACAGCATCAAGGGTAAACGTCAAATACTTAGGGATCTGCCCTACACACAGGACCGCCCCACCCCAACCCTTTGAGAGAACCCTTAATCCTCTACATTACTTCCTTATCTCCGACCTCTTCCAAGGTCAATTTGCTCCTCTATTGGCTTGAATGCTGCTTCCAGAAATCACGTACGAACACACAGCCAATTCTATTAGCTAGAATCCCAATATCTCAGCAATATTTGTAAGTAGCCAGGCCTTGGTCTGGAGGAAGAGCGCCCCATGAGTACCGTTAGGGGGAATGGATAGAGGCCCTGCAGAACGGTAAGAGCTGAGACTCCTGTCCGTGTGTGTGCTTTCTGTGCCAGCCTCTCTGGTGCCTTCTGGGGCAATAGCTCATTAGCTCTGTACAACCTTCCTGGAATGTAGTTACTGTGTTCCCCCCGCCCCCGCCACTATCTCTGAGGACAAATAGATACAGAAGTTAACTGTCTTGCCCAAATAGCACAGCTAAAATCAACCAATCGAATGGGAGCCCAGGAAATTTAGCTGCAACCTTTATGCGCTTCACACTCTCTGTGAGTAGAAGTTTCCTGGGGTCTCTCTCTCTGACACAATTCTCATGAGAGCAACACTCCACCAGGTGGCTGCGCAATATTTGCCACACCCTGGTCTCCTAGATAAGGTTGCAGCTGTGGCTCCAACAGGAAACACTCTTAGAGGCTTCTCCTGGGATCTCGGGGTCTCCAAATAGCTCATGGATAAGAATATATGTTAATAGAGATCTGGATTCCTCCTGTCCTGTCAAGGCGACATCCCTGAACCAGTCTGTCTAAATCAGTAGTGAAAGAGAAGATGGATGACATGGGCAGATAGGATCATAATCTGGGAATTTAACCCTCTGCTAGGTACCGGCTTTCTCCTGAGAAGTCCCCTGCTTGCCCCTCTGTCCTTCAGGGATGTCCTGCAGTTGCTGGAGGAGAGGAGGGGTTGCAGAGAGGACACACTCATTCGAGACTTAGCAAACCTTGGTATTTGTGTCTCTGGAGATGTTTCCTCAGCTCCGAATTTCTCCTGCCCTCCTAGCTGCTATCTGGCTCCCTTGGCAATTTCAGTTCAGTGACTTTAATCCGCCTCTGAAAACCTGATTCCAAGCAACCCCAGAGAATGGGGCTAGAGGTGCCAGTGGAGATAGGTCAAGTGAGGTCCCTCAGTTGGTGCCCCCATACCTGTGCCCCCACTTTCCTCATCAGAGGGCCAGGCTCTAGGAAGTGTGGAGAGGAAATAAGGAAGCTCCGAAAGTTGGGTGCAAATTAAGAAGCCAAAGCAAACACAGGGCACTGGTGAAGACAGCGTGTGTCACACTGGCACACAGTTCATTTTGAGAGTTGAGTGGCAAAATGACAGGCAGTGCTCTCTGTGGGTGGCAGAGGAACCCAAAGGTACTGGCATTGTACCTACTGCCTTGGCATAGACGGCTGTAAGGGAGTCCCTGGAGAGCCTGTTGCAACATAGACTTCTGGGTTTTTGGTAATATCTCGTAGGAGATACTCCATTGTACCTATACCTGAACCCATCCTATGTCTTGAAACTTACTCTATAGACCAGTCTGGCCTTGAACTTACAGAGATCTGCCTGCCTCTGCCCTTACCCCCCCCCCCACGTGCTGGGATTAAAGGTGTGCGCCACTCCCTGCCAGGGAGCCTATCCTATTTCTCTTGCCGGCACCTCTACTCTCGTGGGTCTTTTAAGACAAGCAATTGGTGCTCCATTCCCTCTTCCTTTTGTGCTCAGCACAAGCCCGGAAAATATCAGGCTTTGACAAGGGGAGTATGGGGGGAGACACATCCCTAAGATTCATATCTGTGTGACTTCCTTCTCTACTCCTCTCCGCTAGGAACAGGGTCTTCCTCATCATAACCCTGGGACAGACATTCTGATTGCTAATCTCACTTCTACCCAGTCCGCTCCTATCCCAACCCCGTCACACTCCCAGTCCCCCACCCCCATTAACTCCTGACTCTCCTTGATGAATGGATCAACTTCCCCCCACTTTCTTGAACCAATTTCACACCCTGGGCACATTTGATTGCTTGCTAATCTGGTTTGTTTCCTGCAGTGGGAAAGAATGCTTTTTTTTTTTACTTCCTTCCATATATCAGGCCTCTTCTCTGACTTTGCTACTGTAGCAATTCTCGATAACCTAGATAACTGATTGACATCTGTGCACAGGGAACATCCCAGCCCACAGAAAAGCCTCCCAATGACCTGTCGTGTGTTCCACAGACCTACAGACAAAGACCAAGGTGACCGTGCTGGAAGGAGACATCCT
Source organism: Microtus pennsylvanicus (assembly GCF_037038515.1). Taxonomy (NCBI): domain Eukaryota; kingdom Metazoa; phylum Chordata; class Mammalia; order Rodentia; family Cricetidae; genus Microtus; species Microtus pennsylvanicus. The sequence continues at coordinate 115,631,468 of NC_134585.1, forward strand.
GGATGCCCAGTACTTGAGGAGAGCCTGCCAAGGCATCTCTGTTGTCATTCACACTGCGGCCATCATTGATGTCATGGGTGACATTTCCAGAGAGACCGTCATGGATGTTAATCTGAAAGGTACAGTATTTGGAAGTTGAAACTTGGGAAGCTGAAAGTGTCAACACAGATCAGGAAGGGGATCTCTCATCAGGGAACATGACTGAGTTGAATGTCTCTGCTCAGCAGACCCAGCTGGAAGAGCTCAGGGCTGTTACAAGGCTATGGCTCAGCACATAGAAAGTGGGTGAAAAAAAAAAAAGAAAGAAAGTGGGTGACCTAGGATGTAAATCACATCTATGCCACTTCAACTTCAAGCTAACCGTTGTCCTTCATGTCCATGAGACTGGACTCCAACCCCAGGCATTTGATAGCCATCCACCCAGTGCCTCCCTAGGGTCAGACCTAGCCTAGACCCTGCAGGCAAGCTGTTAGTTCTGAGAGTGCTTCAGGCCTCACAAGGGTCTGCCCTTATGGGAATTCCCAGCAGGGAACACTCAGCTCCTCTTAGTTTTCTACCCAGAGAAACAGATGAGGTCAGTCAGTGCTGGCTTCCAGAATGAAAATTAGAAGGAATATTCATCACCTCTTCTTTGTATAACTGAGTAAAGTCACAGACAAAAGCAAGAATCTTTAACACTGTATATACAATCTGGAACACCAGCTGTATCTCTACTTCCCCCCAAAACCCAGCAATTATTATTCTAAACCTCAGACTAGTTGTCCTTGTGACAGTTTAGATTATCATCAAATGACAAAAAAGCTGTGACTAGGAAATGTCTATGTAACATGCTCATCACCTGTACACAATTGGATTTGACCTTGGACCATTTTAATTCTCGAACAGTTCTTAGTTAAAAAGAACTATTCTTGTTCATAATCTAAGAATATGATCTTCTGCTTCTGTACATTTAAAAGAAAAGCATGAATTTATATGAATGAACGTATAATTATTTCATGGACTCATTAGGCATGGACAAGCAAGAAGCCTAGGTGCCTTTGAAAATAAAAGAAACACACACTCATGCATGCAAACACTCACAGGGCAGTGAGCATAAAACCCTAAAGATTCTTGCTCTTTGTAATCCACTGTTGTCCCTAAGTTATAGCATGGTAGCTGGGAGACCAGGGCACAGAAAATGCATGTGATGTGATGTGTAATAGCTGCTCTGTTACACTAAAGATGAAAAGAATTATGAAGGTGTGGACATGGTGAACCCCCTGGATTATCTATGTCATGACCCTGACAATGTGTTGTCTGTGCTTAGGTACCCAGAACCTGTTGGAGGCCTGTGTCCAGGCAAGTGTGCCAGCCTTCGTCTACACCAGTTCAGTTGAGGTTGCAGGGCCCAGCTCCTACAAGGAGATTATCATGAACGGCAATGAAGAGGAACAACGTGAAAACACAAGCTCTCATCCATACCCATACAGCAAGAAGATGGGTGAGAAGGCAGTGCTGGCAGCCAATGGGCGCACCCTGAAAGATGGCGGCACTTTGCATACTTGTGCCTTAAGGCCTATGTACATCTATGGGGAGGGAAGCCGATTCCTTTCTGATATAATAATTAATGCCCTCAAGAATAATGCTATTCTGAGCTCTACTGGCAAATTCTCCAAAGCCAACCCAGTGTATGTGAGCAATGGGGCCTGGGCACACGTTCTGGCTGCCAGGGGCCTACGAGACCCCAAGAAGTCACCAAACATCCAAGGACAGTTCTACTATATTTCAGATGACACTCCTCACCAAAGCTATGATGATTTAAATTACAACCTGAGCAAGAAATGGGGCTTATGCCCTGATTCCAGTTGGAGCCCTCCCCTGCCCCTGCTGTACTGGCTTGCCTTCCTGTTGGAAGTGGTGAGCTTCCTGCTGCGTCCAATCTACAACTACCAGCCTCCCTTCAATCGCCACTTGATCACAGTGTCAAATACTGTGTTCACCTTCTCCTACAAGAAAGCTCAGCGAGATCTGGGCTATGAGCCTCTTGTCAGCTGGGAGGAAGCCAGGGAGAAAACTTCAGAGTGGATCGGGTCACTAGTGGAGCAGCACAAGGGGACACTGAACACAAAGACTCAGTGACGATGGCAGGGACATGGCCCTGGGTGCCCTCAAGAAATATTTGTCAGGTCCTCCAGAAGGGACAGAGGCACAACCCAGGTCCTGCGGCCTCCCTTTCACACAGAGACCAACTCAGTCTCTTCCTCATTCACCCCAGCTTTGCCGGTCACTGCCCCAGCCACAGGCTTTCCTCAGCACCAGCCCAGAGCACACGGCTCCTAATTCCAAACTATTCAGACCCCATGGATCTGAGAGGTCTCGTTGCTTAACCTCCCCATAACATATGTCTCATTTTGAGAAATTTCCCACTGCTTTATAAAAATCAAGTAAAGGAACAATAAATATTTGCTAATACTTTATCTGCAATCGGTGCTTTTCTGTTCTATTCCTCTACCCTGTCCAGACAAGGATCAGAAAAAGATTGGAGATCTTAGGCAGACAGAGGAAAATCAGGGCAGGGTGAGGGATATGAGACTAATCCCTGCCCCTTGTCTCAGGGGTGTCCTAGATGACTAGATGACTGTATTTAATGGAATAGGGAACAACCCTGAGAGAAGCAAGGCTAAAGTCACAATGGCTCCAGGAGATTCTCCAGCGGGGACAGGAGGAGATTCCCTCCAATGGACATTGTCAGAGTCACAGCTTCCCTCACAGCTAAATCTACACGTGTCTGTCTGATGGTTTGTGTTGCAGTTTTCCTGTAAAATTGTTAGGAGGAGAACAGTGGGCAGAGGCTAAGAATGTTTCTCTCCCTAGCTCTGGACAGAACTGTAAAGAAACCCACTTCCCCTGGCAACCTAATGTCTCAGAGTTTTCTGTTTCTAAAGCACAGAGAATTGTATCTCAAATCCCAGACTCCTGGGACCAGTTGTGTGTAAGCTTAGACAGCAGAGGGTAGCTGTAGGTTGATACACTGGGATTGGCAGAAGTTGCTGGAGGTGAGAGAGATATCCCCTTTTCCAAGCATGGTGGCACCAACTGCCTATAAGGGGATATTGAGAATGGGCAATGGGCTCCATCATGGCCTAATTTGGAAGGAAGCTGTGCTATTGGGTTTGTGGTTGGAAAGTTCTCGGAAGCTGTTCTTAGGAATTCTAAATCTTCTCACTTACCTTTGTTGGTTTCAAAAAAAATGTGAAAGTGTAGTTGCTTTTGTTGTTGTTGTTGTTGTTTTACTCTTTATATTTGAGGATCACCATCCAGCTCCCAAATTAACACAGGGACTTATTCTGACTTACGAATTCCTGGCCTTAGCCTGCTTTGTTTTTAGCTAGCATTTCTTAACTGATATTATCCCATCTACCTTTTGCCTCTGGGCTTTTATCTTGCTCTATTCTGTATACCTCTCTTTATGCCTTACTCTGAGGCTTGCTGTGTAGCTGGGTGATTGGTATCCTTTCCCTTTCTCCATTCCTCACTCCTCCATCCCTCTTCCCTGATTTCTCCTCCTACTTATTCTCTCTGCCTGCCAGTCCAGCTCATCCATTCTCCTGCCTAGCTATTGGCCACTCAGCTCTTTATTAGACCATCAGGTGTCTTAGACAGACACAGTAACACCATTTTAAAGAGTTTAACAAATGGAACATTAAAGAAAGCAACACATCTTTGCATCATTAAACAAATATAGAGCAGCATAAAGGACTGTAACACATCTTTAACTAATATTTCACAGTGAAGAGTGCCTGCTTCTTAGACCCTCTGCTTAAGGCAGTGGCCCCAGGGCATGGGAACACATTGCATACAGTTCTGGGTAAGAAACATGTGCATCAGGATTGCTGTCCCATGGGAGTCTCTTCTCCTCATGCCTGAACTGCACAGGACCCAGACTCCAGAATCCATGCAGACACTCTCCCCTACCATGGGTTTAAGATTCCACACCTGGGGCTGAACGCAGCACTGGCCCTCTCTCCCTTGGGTGTGCAAGGAAGCTGAATGGGGCTTTGGAAGTTTGTGTTCTACAAATCCGTTTGTAATTCCCCGAGGTGGCTTATGACAAACAGAAATCAGGGGTTTGGGTTGATCAAGTGTGAGCTTTAGCCAGAGCCTGCCGCTCTGCCCCTAGAGGCCCTGGGAATGGACAGCCTTCACTAACATTCTATATAACATGGCATTTCTGAGCCTGATAAGTTTGTGTCTGGGTCTGTGAAGACTGGCCTAATGAAGGAAAGAACAATGTAGTTACAATAGTTCTCTCTACGAATGTCCCCTCCAGCCCACTCTTGTAAGGAGGAACAAAACCCTTAATTGAAGTGTCAGATATCTGACCCCATGACCTACACAGGCCTCACAGGGAACCATAGCAGAAGAATATATCCCATTTCTGGTATGGAAGAAACTACAGGACTTTGTCACCCCATATCCTGAGCTTTGTCACATATACTTTAGGATCTGGCCCTCCTCACACATGAAAAGACAATGCCTAGCCCTTCGTGGCACTCTGGGGAGGAACCCTCACTAAGCACTGCACCTCAATGATTCCACAACACCCATCCAGCATTCAGTCTCACTTCACCTTCTGAGAAGATCCTCTAATAAAATAAACTAAAACAAGGCATTCAGCACACTTCATCTACCCTTGGAGTTCTGAAAAGTAAATGATTTGGGTATCTGTTATGGCTATATATCTGTGTCAATTGAACTTTTCATTCTGCCTAGTATAAGTTACAGTTCTTGTTGTATCTAACCTAAAGTCAGTTTTGTAAATGTGTATGTATAAGTATATGAACATTATTGTTAAATTATGCATTTCTTATTTATTTTGTATGTGCGTGCATGTGTGTGTGTGTGTGTGTGTGTGCCTATGAACCACAGCAGTGTGTATAAAAGACAAAGGCCAACATATTGGAGTTAATCCCAGGGATTGAACTCAGATTAATAGTCTTTCGTGAAGGAGGCTTTTCCTGCTAAACAATCTCACCAGCCCTTAAGCTGAAGTTGTCAATGGATGCAGAGACTGTGTCTCTGTCTGATAGGCCCCAGTCCATTTCTCTTTTCTCTGTTGCTTCTCAAAAAATAAATATATTAGGGAAGGTTCTTAATCAACTCACTCGGGCTAAAATGTTAGCATTTAGGAGTTAATTCTTAGCACAGGCAATTACTTCTCAGATGTATCTCTGAGTTCAAGATCAACCTCATTCACAAAGAAGCCAGATCGAGGACAGATAGAAATACATAGAGAAACCCTGGAGAGAGAGAGAGAGAGAGAGAATTAATTGTCAAAGGAGACAAAGGGGGAAATTATATTAACTCTATCTGTTGTTCCTAGATTAGATATTTGCAAAAAGTAGAAGATACCACTTTCAAAGGAAGTAACAGGCTTGCAGGGTGATCCCCTCTACCCTTCCCCCTTCTTTTTCCTGGGGACTCCTGGAACCTTGCAGCAGATCCAGCTTTCCCCTCCTCCAACACCTCTGTGTTAGCAACCTATACCTACAAAAGCTCTCTAACTGGGACCCTAGTGGACTTGGGTAGGTGACTTCCACTCTCCCACTCCCTGAGCACCCCATCTCTTGATGTAGTCAGGTACCTTTGGCTCTTTCCTGGAGCCCCTCTTGGGCATTTTACATAACCCACCTCTATTACCCTTTGCCACCCACCAACCTGCAGAAGCACTGTCTACCAGGAAACCCACAGCCTCCACCCTCTCCTAATGTCAAAAGAGGCCAACAGAAACCAAACAACAAAGTACCCCTACAACAAAGACCAGAAATCAACATCTAAAATCACGTCAGTCATCACAAACCCAGAGGCCTAGGCACCAGTGTGAAAACACAAGGACTTCAAAGCAGCAATTATGAATATGTTCAAGGACCTTAAAGAGGACATGAAAAAATTCTCATCAAAGTCTATGAAAACACAAAGGTAAAGTCAAGGATGTGATGAAAACAGCTCAAGACATGAAAGTGGAGATGGAGTTGCTAAAGCAAAGCCAAACAGAGAGGAAACTGGAAAAGAAAACCTTGGGAAGTGAAACAAAAATCTCAGAGCACAAAACATAGAAGAGGGGGTCTCCAGTGCTGAAGACAAGGTAGCCTAAGTCATAGAAAGTATAATATCTCCACACAGCTCAGCAACCTTTGCTGGGTCACTAGGCATGGTGCTTGTGACAATTTCTGTCATCCCCACAGTTCCAGCATTCTAATGTCCATCTAATGTGCAATTACCTCTGTAAAACTGTGTGTGGCACTGTAGCGTTAGCATTCTCGCCTGTCCTTGCCAGAGACTACATTTTTTTGGTAATTTAAAAATTGTTACCTGGTTGTTTTGGTGCACACTTTTAATCCCAGCACTCGGTAGGCAGAGGCAGGCAGATCTCTGTGAGTTCTAGGCTAGCATGGTCTACCCAGTGAGTTTCAGACAGGCTCCTACAAATAGAAACTCTGTCTCAGAAAAGGAAGGAAGGAAGGAAGGAAGGAAGGAAGGAAGGAAGGAAGGAAGGAAGGAAAAAGGGGAAATGGAAAGAGGGAAGGAGGGAGGGAAGGAGAAAGAAAGAAAAGGAAAAAAATTGCTTCCCAATAACAAAATGACATATTGTCATTTTTAAAACTGTATTGACAAAGCAAAGACTAGAAATACTTTGTTCTTTTCTGAATCAAAGTACTTTGTCAGAAGTGTGTGTGTGTGTGTGTGTGTGTGTGTGTGTGTGTGTGTGTGTTCACAATCAGAGAGAGGGGGAGGGAGAGAAAGAGAGAGACAGAAAGACAGACAGAGAAAGACCTGTAAAGGCTGGAAGGCTAGAAACCATGATGAGCAGATAGCACATGTCACCATTTTCCTTTTTTATTGCTAATGAGCCCAAGCCCCTTCTGATCCAGAAACAGCAAAGAATGCAGCAGGGAGCTGGGATTAGTGTGGAAAGGAACAGGAATCATGTGGACTCCTTGGGTCATTTCTTGACCCAGACAGAGTGTTGTCTGTGCTTAGATACCCAGAAGCTGTCGGAGGCCTGTGTTTGGGCTAGTGTACCAGCCTTCATCTACACCAGCTCGGTTGAGGTTGCAGGGCCCAGCTCCTACGAGGAGATCATACTGAATGGCCATGAGCAAGAACAACATGAAAATAAATGGTCTGATCCATAGCCATACAGCAAAAAGATGGCTGAGAAGGTAGTGTTGGCAGCCAATGGGCACACCCTGAAAGATGGTGGCACTTTGCATACTTGTGCCTTAAGATCCACATACATTTTTGGGGAGGGAATCTCATTCCTTTCTGAGTCAATGATCAGGACCCTCAAAAATAATGCTATTATGGACATTACTGTCAAATTCTCCACAGTCAACCCAGAATATGTGGGCTTTGCAGCCTGAGCACACATTTGCCAGGGACCACCAAGAAGTCATCAAACATTCAAGGACAGTTCTACTACATCTCAGATGAAACTCCTCACCAAGGATGTGATGATTTAAATTACACTCTGAGCAAGGGCTGGGGCCTCTGCCTTGATTCCAGTTGGAGCCCTCCTCTATCCCTGCTGTACCAGCTTGTAATGAGGAGCAGCGGGCTGCTTCCTGCCACCCAGCTCCAGGCCACCTGGCTAGCTTATGCCCCAAAATAACAACACACAAATTGTATTCATTTAAACACTGCTTGGCCCATTAGTTTTAGCCTCTTATTGGCTAGTTCTCACATCTTGATTAACCCATTTCTAATAATCTGTGTAGCACCACGAGGTGGTGTCTTACCGGGAAAGACTCTGCATGTCTGACCTGGCGACTGGCTCCATTGCATATGACTGGGGAGAAGAGGCATGGCGTCTGTCTTACGTGCCTTACTTCACTGCCTTCTTCCTCCCAACATTCTGTTCTGTCTTCCCAGCATACCTATGTTCTGACCTATCAGGCCAAGCAGTTTTATTTATTAATCAACCAATGAAACAACAGATAGATAAAGACCCTTCTGCATCACCAGCTCCTGTTCTTAGCTGACTTTCCTTGGAAAGGAGTCAACATAGTTCATCAGGGAAACAGTTTTGAAAGCCTTCGTGTTCCCTCTGAATCCTGTTGCCAGTTAGTCAGAGGAACAACAGAGCTCCGGATTATGGGTTGCTGCTTCCTGATAGAACCCACTTAGGTTTCCTGGCTTCTATCCCCTACCCAGTCCCACATGTGATACTCTGCAGAATCAAGAGAAATCTTGAGGAACACCTGGGATGCCACATTTGCCTTAACAAATGATCCTAGTCAGAAGATGTTCTCAGTCTCTATTTCAGCTGTACAGGGCTATCCTCTGAGCCAAACAACAGCCATCTTACCAAGTTTCACTGTTCCTAAATGCAGATCAGTCCACCTGGAATAGTCAACCACTGACATGGATTTGCAGAAGAATGGGCAGGAAGATTCATGGGCCCCATCTCTGAGTGTCCAGTCACTCTATATGATCTACTTTATGCAATTCTACTCTAATTGCATGTGGCCTCGAGGAAGGGCTAGAGTAGATAGGACTAGAGAGTGGAGAGATCGTGTGTTTGGTTATGAGAAAAGTTCTCACATGACGCCAGGTATGTACAGACTTTCTAGTGTAGCCTTCTGCAGGAAGCATCCACACTCCTGTAAGTAGTCACCTCTTTGTCCTGTTCATTAGCACATTTTACACAGACAGAGCACAGATGAAAACAAAATTGGAAGTCATAGCATGTGAACAAAAGATCTGTAAAGTTTTAAATAAACAACTCCAAAAGTACCACTGAGTTTGTTTTGTGTTGGTTAACTACTGGTGGACATGAGCACCGATGCTCAGTCAGGCTTAGACCGGTGTAGCCCTGTGGCTACTGCATAGTGTCTATGACTTCGCATGAGTGTGAGCCCTGCTGTGTCTAGAAGGCCTTGTTTCCCTATGTCTTCCATTCTCTCTGGCTCTTAACATCTTTCAACCTCTTCTTCTGCACAGTTCCCTGAGTCCTGAAGGGAGGGACTTGTTGAAAACAGCCCATTTAGGATTGAGTGTTCCAAGGTCTCTCACTCTCTCTGCTTCTCATCCAGCTGTTAATCTCTGTATTCATTTTCATCCACTGCAGGATGTAGCTTCCCTGATGATGGCTGAGCAAGGCACTGATCTATGAGCATAGCAGAAGTCATTAGGACTCATTTTATTGCCACATTTCATTAACAGAAGAATATTTGGTTTCTCCTAGGTCCCTGGTCTATCTAGCCTCAGGTTCTTGGGCATTTGTGTGGTATCAGGCATGGGTTCTATCTCACAGAGCAGGCCTCCACTGTTGAGTACAGGGTGCTGTGAAACCATCTTTGTACAATGCAAATACACATCGCTCTCATTGTAAGTGAAAAGCTGGTTGGTCCGTAGCTGGACAGGAAGAGATTGATGAAACTACCTAACACAGAGAGGAAGATGAGAAGAGGAAGGATCGAGTCTGGAGTTGTGAGCAGATGCAGAGAGAAGCAAGATGGACATGCTGTACTAAGAAAAGTTACCAAGTCATGTGGAAAAGCATACTGTAGTGTGAATCCACTAGAGTCTCATAAAAGTTCTCAAGAATGGATTTAGGGAGTCTGTTTTGGTGCTAGGAAGGGTGCTGGTGGCAAAGGGCAGTAGGGGTTCCTTTGTTTTGGTAGCCTGCCTGCACAAAGGTAGGCCCTTTGTCAGTGAGGTCCCTGATGAACCGGGAACCTGGTTCCAGAAGACCCATCTGAGTGGTGAGTGTGTTCCGGACCTGCGGCAAGAGCCAGGAAATGGAATAGGGACATTCTCAGACCCCCTTGACTCCCTGATCATTCTGTAGGGGCTGCTCCCCTCTGCAGGGGCTGCTCCCCTCTGCTGAGGCTGCTCCGCTCTTCTAGGACCTCTCTCCTCCTAGTCCATCCCAGCTTGCATCCATGAACATCCTCCCTTCTTCCTCCCTTCTGTGGGGCCGCAGGATCAGCCAGCTCAACCCGTTTGGGCACTGGGACGGGTGCTGGGGACAAAGGGTGGCAGGAGTTCCTTTCCTATAACAATAACCGGAGTCAGCAACCACTGGTCATTAATATCACTTAATATCAATGGACTCAATTCACCTATAAAAAGGCACAGGCTAAGAGACTGGATACAAAAACAAGATCCAACATTCTGCTGTTTACAAGAAACACATCTCAACCACAAAGACAGACGACTACTCAACATAAAGGGTTGGGAAAAGGTTTTTTTCAAGCAAATGGACCTAAGAAACCATCGGGAGTGGTCATACTAATTTCTAACAAAACTGACTTCAAACTAATATCAATCAGAAGAGATCAAGATAGACATTTTATACTCATAACAGGAACAATTCATCAGGATGAAGTCTCAATCCTGAATATCTATGCCCCTAATATATAAGAACCCACTTATGTAAAAGAAACATTACTAGAACTAAAGGCAGACATCAAACCACACACACCAACAGTAGGAGACTTCAACACACCTCTCTCACCAAAGACAGGTCAATCAGACAGAAACATATTAGAGAATTAAGACAATTATTAAAGGTAATGAAGCAAATAGACTTAACAGACATCTATAGAACATTCCACCCAAATAGGAAATAATATACATTCTTCTCTACAGCTCGAGGAAACTTCTCGAAAATTGACCACATACTCGGTAACAAAGGAAACCTCCACAAATTCAAGAAAATATTAGTGACCACCTGTGTCTTATCAGATCACCATGGATTAAAGTTAGAATGATACAACAATGCTATCCCCAGAAAGCCGACAAACTCATGGAAACTGAACAGTCAACTACTGAACCACACCTGGGTAAAGGAAGAAATTAAGAAAGAAATTAAAGTCTGCCTTGAATTTAATGAAAATAAAGAGACAAGATACTCAAACCTATGGGACATGATGAAAGCAGTGCTAAGAGGAAAGTTCATAGCACTAAGTGCCCACTTAAAGAAAACAGGAAAAACCCCGTGCCATTCCTATGCAATGTGCTGGCTTTGTGGGAGCCTATCCAGTTTGGATGTTCACCTTCCTAGATATGGACAGAGGGGGGAGGACCTAGGACTTACCACAGGGCAGGGAACCCTGACTGCTCTTTGGACTGGAGAGGGAGGGGGAGAGGAGTGGGAGGAGGGGGAGAAGGGTGGGAGGAGGGGGAGAAGGATGGGAGGAGGGGGAGAGAAATGGGAGGTTGGGAGGAGGTGGAAACTTGGTTTTTTTTCTTCCTTTTCTCAATAAAAAAAAAAGAAAACAGAGAAAGCACACATTGGAGACTTAACAGCCCACCTGAAAGCTCTAGAAAAAAAAGAAGCAGACTCACCCAGGAGGAGTAGAAGACTGGAAATAATTAAACTGAGGGCTGAGACCAACAAAATAGGAACATAGAAAACAATCCAAAGAATCAATGAAACAAAAGTTGGAACTTGGAGAAAATCAACAAGATCAACAAACCCCTATCCAAAAAAATCAAACGACAGAGAGAGAACACGCAAATAAATAAGATCAAAATTGAAAAGGGGGACATAACCACAGACACAGAGGAAATTCAGAGACTCATTAGATCTTACTACAAAAGCCTGTATGCCACAAAACTGGAAAATGTAAAAGAAATGGACATTTTTTTAGATAAGTACCATATATCAAAGTTAAACCAAGACCAGGTGAACAATCTAAATAGACCTGTTAGTAGTGAAGAATTAGAAGCTCTTAGCAAAAACCTCCCTTCCAAAAAAATCCCAGGACCAGATGGTTTCAATGCAGAATTCTACCAGAACTTCCATGAAAACCTAATACCTATACTCCTTAATGTATTTCACAATATAGAAATAGAACAGTAATTGCCAAATTCCTTTCATGAAGCTACAGTTACTCTGATAACAAAACCTCACAAAGACTCAACCAAGAAAGAAAAGTATAGGCCAATCTCACTCATGGACCTCGATGCAAAATTCTCAATAAAATACTGGCAAACAGAATCCAAGAACACATTAGAAAAATTATCCATTATGATCAAGTAGGCTTCATCCCAGAGATGCAGGGCTGGTTCAACATACAAAAATCTATCAATGTAATCCATCATATAAATAAACTGAAAGAAAAAACCATATGATCATTTCAAAAGATGCTGAAAAAGCATTCGACAAAATTCAACACCCCTTAAGGATAAAGGTCTTGGAGAGATTAGGGATACAAGGATCATACCTAAATATAATAAAAGCTATTTACAGCAAGCCGACAGCTAACATCAAATTAAACAGAGAGAAACTCAAAGCCATCTCACTAAAATCAGGAACACGACAAGGCTGTCCACTCTCTCCATACCTCTTCAGTATAGTGCTTGAAGTTCTAGCAATAGTAATAAAACAACATAAGGGGATCAAGGGAATTCGTATTGGAAAGGAAGAAGTTAAACTTTCGTTATTTGCAGATGATATGATAGTATACATAAGCGACCCCAAAAACTCTACCAAAGAACTCCTACAGCTGATAAACACCTTTAGTAATGTGGCAGGATACAAGATCTACTCCAAAAAGTCAGTTGCCCTCCTATACAATAAGGATAAAAAAGCAGAGAGTGAAATCAGAGAAGCATCACCTTTCATGATAGCCACAAATACATAAAATATCTTGGGGTAACTCTACCAAGGAAGTGAAAGATCTATTTGACAAGAATTGTAAGTCTTTGAATAAAGAAATTGAAGAGAACACCAGAAAAGGGAAAGATCTCCCTTGCTCTTGGCTTGGGAGGATCAACATAGCAAAAATAGCAATTCTACTAAAAGCAATCTATAGATTCAATGCAATGCCCATCAAAATCCCATCAAAATTCTTCACAGACCTTGAGAGGATAATAATCAACTTCATCTGGAAAAACAAAAAACCCAGGATAGTCAAAACAATCTTATACAATAAAGGAATGTCTGGAGGCATTACCATCCCTGGCTTCAAACTCTATTACAGAGCTACAATATTGAAAACAGCTTGGTATTGGCATAAAAACAGAGAAGTCGACCAATGTCATTGATTAGAAGACCTGGATTTTAACCCACAAACCTATGAACACCTGATTTTTCGATAAAGGAGCTAAAAGTATACAATGGAAGAAAGAAAGCATCTTCAACAAATGGTGCTGGCATAACTGGATGTCAATCTGTAGAAGAATGAAAATAGATCCATATCTATCACCATGCACAAAACTCAAGTCCAAATGGATTAAAGACCTCAATATCATTCTGAACACACTGAACATGATAGAAGAGAAAATGGGAAGTACTCTACAACACATGGGCACAGGAGACCTCTTCCTACATATAACTTCAGCAGCACAGATATTAAGGGCAACATTGAATAATTGGGACCTCCTGAAACTGAGAAGTTTCTGAAAGCAAAGGACACTGTCACTAAGGCAAAAAAGCAACCCACTGATTGGTAGAAGATCTTCACCAACCCCGCAACAGACAAAGGTGTGATCTCCAAAATATATAAAGAACTCAAGAATCTAGACTTTAAAATGCTAATCAACCCAATTAAAAAAATTGGCACTGAACTGAACAGAGAATTCTCAACAGAAGAAGTTCAAATGACCAAAAGAAACTTAAGGTCATGCTCAACTTCCTTAGCAATCAGGGAAATGCAAATCAAAACAACTTCGAGATACCATCTTACACCTGTCAGAATGGCTAAAATCAAAAACACCAATGATAGCATTTGTTGGGGAGGGTAAGAGTAAGGGGTACACTCACCCATTGCTGGTGGGAATGCAACCTTGTGAAAACACTTTGGAAAGCAGTGTGGTGGTTTCTCAGGAAATTTGGGATCAACCTTCCCCTGGATCCAGGAATACCACTCTTGGGAATATACCCAAAAGGTGCCCTATCATATTACAAAAGTATATGCTCAACTATGTTCATAGCAGCATTGTTTGTAATAGCCAGAACCTGGAAACAACCTAGATGCCCTTCAATGGAAGAATGGATGAAGAAAGTGTGGAATATATACATATTAGAGTAGTACTCAGCGGTAAAAAACAATGACATCTTGAATTTTGCATTCAAATGGATGGAAATAAAAAAACACTATCCTGAGTGAGGTAAGCCAGACCCAAAAAGATGAACATGGGATGAACTCACTCATATTTGGTTTCTAGCCATAAATAAAGGACATTGAGCCTATAATTCGTGATCCTAGAGAAGCTAAATAAGAAGGTGAACCCAAAGAAAAACATATAGTTATCCTCCTGGATATTGAAAGTAGACAAGATTGCTGGGGAAAAACTGGGTACTGGGGGTAGGGTGGGATGGGGGAAAGGGGAGATGGGGAGAGAAAAGTAAGAAGTAGAGGATGGGAAGAACTTGGGGGAATGGGATGGTTGGGATAAAGGAAAGGTAGATATGGGAGAAGGGAAGTATATATCTTAATTAAGGGAGCCAATTTTAGAGTTGGCAAGAGACTTGACCCTAGAGGGGTTCCCAGGTTTCTAGGGAGATGTCCCCAGCTAGTTCCTTGGGCAGTTGAGGACAGGGAGCCTGAAATGGCCCTGTCCTATAGTCATACTGATGAATATCTTGCATATCATCATAGAACCTTCATCTGGCGATGGAAGGAGATAGAGATAGAGACAGAGACCCACATTGGAGCACCGAACTGAGCTTTGTGGGAGCCTAGGCTGTTTGGATGCTCACCTTCCTAGACCTGGATGGTGGAGGGAGGACCTTGGACTTCCAACAGACAGGGAACTCTGACTGCTCTTTGTGCTGGAGAAGGAGGGGGAGGGGCGTGGGGAAGGGGGAGGGAAATGGGAGGTGGAGGCAGGGAGGAGGAAGAAATTTTTAATAAAATATAAAAAAAAGAATGGATTGAGGTATATAATAGGGGTAAACACTCACTGATACTCAATGAGTTAGATGCCACCACGGATCCAGCTACTTAAGTATAGTCGTTCTGCCCAGGGGTGAAGAGTACCAACAACAAGTTGCCTGCTCTGTTCCAACCACCCAAGAGAGTGTAAGGACAAGAAAGACAGATACCCTTTCCCTCCACCTATAAATTATCACATAGGCAGACAAGACCACGCCCTAGGGCTTGTTGCCCCAAATGTTATTGGCTAAATGGATCAAACTCCCACAATAGGTAGAAATATGGGTTAATTTAAATGTAAGAGTCAGCTAGTAAGAAGCCTGATCTTTTGACCAAGCATTTATAATTAATATTAAACCTCTGAGTGGTTACTTGGGAGCAGCATGCAGGACAGAAACTTCTGCTGGCAGCAGGGTTTGTACATGGGTTGATATTTAACTTTTTCCTCTGGCAGTGTACAGAGTGTTCTCCAGTATTAACGCAGTATTCAATAAGGGCCAAGACTCTATGCAGGTACCAGCTCAACTTCTCCATGCTTAGTGAGCTATGAAAGTGCTGTCTTCAGCAATAAGACCTTACCAACAGTTTGTGGAGAGCAACCAACAGCCTTGCCAATAGCCAGGGTTATTTATAGATTGCCATGGGGCTCCAGTGGCCAACAACCAAACTAGATTAAAGGTAAACCATTTCCAGTACTGGTGGTTTCATTTGGTGGTGTGAGATGTCTAGTTGGGGTTTTGACTCCCCTGCTAGTGGTGATTCCAAATTAGAATTATTTTATGTATGTTATATTTTAAGAAGTTTCAATACAACCCCTCAAATGGCACTCTAGTTTTAGCTATGCTGCCCAGTATTCCTTCCCTTGTCTCTTTCCTCCCCTCCCCACTTGATTATGCCTTTCTCTACCCCTCCCCACTCATCCATAACTATCTATTCTATTTCCCCTTCCCAGGGAACTCCTTCCCTCATCCCAATTCCTGGTCTATACCTAACCTCTGTGGTTATAGTGATCATAGCCTGCTTACCAAATATTTAACAGCTAATGTATAAACAAGTACCATATTTATCTTTTGGGGTCTGGGTTACCTCACTCAGAACAACTTTGTTTCTAGTTCTATCCATTTACCAGCAAACATTTTTATTTACATTGAGTAGAATTGAATCTGGGAAAAGCTAAGGGGAGGGAGTTGCAGGTGGATAGCCCTGTATGAAATTTCAAAGAGTCAATAAAATAGTTTTAAAAAGAGTTCAATCCATATGAATTGCATGTGTAACAATAGCATAACAAATTAAGATTATCTGCCAATGAAACTGTTGAACTGTGGTAAGCCCATATTTCTATATGGTGTGGCAGCCAGGCTCTAAAGCCATAGGTCCCACCTGAGGATGGTCACTAGTTTACCAGACAGGTAGTTGTAACCTAACACAAGGTCAGGACGTTGTTGCTCTGATGATGGCAATAGTGTGGCCCTTTGTTCCCAGCCACCCAGCTATTTTACACCCGAGATAATCACACAGAAACTGTATTCATTAAAATCACTGCCTGACCCATTATCTCTAACCCCTTATTGGCTAACTCTCACATATTGATTTAAATTATTTCTAATAATCTGTATATATTACCACAAGGTCTTGGCTTACCAGGAAAGATTCAGCATGTCTGACCTGGTGGCTCCATAGTGGCTCTCTCTGACTCTCTCCTTTCTTCCTCTTAAAATTCAGTTCTGGATTCTCTGCCTACATAAGTTCTGCCCTATAAGGTCAAGCAGTTTCTTTATTGATTAACCAATGAAACTGACACATAAACAGAAGGACCTCCTACAACATTTCCCCTCTTCTGTTTAAAAAGGAAAGGAAGGCTTTAACTTTAACATAGTAAAATTACATATAACAAAACAGTTATCAAGCAAGAATTACAGTTACAGTATTTATATCTATATTATCTTTTATAATAACAAAGGAAAACTATAGCTATAACTATCTATCTGTTCTTCAATTCCATCAAAGATTCCAGAAGAATATAATATTACCTAAGTAAACAGGAAGTGCAATGTAAGCATCTTCAAAAACTCTAGAAATGACAGAGATATCTCACTGCCTGGATAGTTACCCATAATTCTTTTTCACCATCCATCTTCAGCCTACAGGCCCAAAGTTTTCAGCAGACTTTTCCAGGAAGCAGTAAATTTCAAAGACAGTTCAGTTACTTTCTTCTGTGTCCTGCAGGATGTCTTTTATGAATCAAGAACCCCAAAGGATCATCCTACATTTTGACAAGTTCAGCAGTCATCTCTCTGTGGGTCTTTCATGTCCAGTTTATGCAACAGTCCAGGCAAGAACAGTTTATTGCCCAAATGGCTAACCACCTCCATAAAAAGTCTCTTTGATGCCCATCATCCTCAGGAAGTAGCTTGGTGCTGCCAAGAGCAGATGTGTCTCATTGTCATGAAAAGTCCTACTTTATTAAAACATTTTAAATGTCATATTCTGTAGTCTTTGAAAGATATGAAGCATGCCTATCTGAAATATATGTATGCACATCTAGAAAAATCTAACTAATGTGACTACAAACTTGACTATTATAGATGATTACCTATTAACCTATATTTCTTAATTATATATTACATTATTAAATAAGCTACACAATGCCTTAATCAAAATCAGAAATATATATACATATAAAAAATGACCTTAAATTTATATTAATAAAGCAAGATTCATACCAATGTAAATTATTCATATCTATATACTATCTCCCTTTAAATGTAAAAGAACATTTATAAATAATATATGGGAATATGGGCATAGATTTATCCATACTGCTTTGTGCTAATTGGGGGCACTGTTAATCAGGTCTTTCATGGTGTATCCAATGTGCTAGGTTCATCTCAGTCACCAGTAGGGAAAAGTAATTTCTTGAGGGTCTTCACAGCAACCTTTCAGGAGGGCGTGGTCTATCAAACCATATTTGCTGAGAGGCAATTCACAGGTTCTCATCTTCTGTGAAAACAAAAGAAGAACCTGTCTTCCAATTCATCATATCCTTAGACCCAAATTCTGAAGACGTAATAACTTTATAATATTCATGCTGGTTTAACTTAGCAGCCCACACAATGAAACATCTCTCTGTACTTAGCTCCTTCACAGTCACAAAATTTAAAGAAAACACAATAATATACAGAATCCAGACTCTCTGTGCCTTTTCCATTTTTACATATCTCTTTTTTATTTTCTTTAATATATGATTATCTGTACTCTGTCTCTTTAAAGACTTTACCCTTTTTTAAAGCACTAACTTTATTTTATGACTCTCTATATTCTTTTTCTTCTCTCTCCTAAGCCTCCGTATGTAGTACTAAGAGTGGCGGGGCTGTGTCCCCAACACCCCAGCCACCTGCCCAGCTAGCTTTACCCGAAATAATTACACAGACACTGTATTCTTTTAATCACTGCTTGGCCCTTAGCTCTAGCCCTTACTGGCTAATTCTGATATCCCAATCAACCCATCTCTAATAATCTGTGAGCACCGGTCTTACCGGGAAGATTCTAGTTCAGAGCTTCATCGCGTGTGTCTGCCCAGGAGCCGGGAGCATGGCGTCTCTCCTGAGGCGGCTGCTCCCAAGAGAAAAGCTGTCGGGTCTGAGCTCACTTCCTCTTCCTCCCAGCTTTTTGTTCTGTCTACTCCTCCCACCTATCTTCTAACCAATGAAATGGGCCAAGGCAGTTCCTTTATTAGCCAATGACCTTCCTCCATCATCCGTATGTTTATCCAACATTATGACCCAATTAGAGATTTTTTATTTCTGAATCTGTCCTTATTTTATTGTCTTTAATTCTCTACTGCCTTAAAGAATTTTTAAAATACTAAGCAGCTTGGTTGTGCTTACCTGGATGTTGACTCCACCTCTCTCCAATTTCAAAATGGTGGACATACCATTTCTGCTAGTTCTGGGGCTGCCAGGTAGGAGCCACACTCAGCACTTTAACTCTGACAGAATGAGCATGCAGCACATAAACCCTTTTTATCTTAGTTACAACCAAATTTGCCATGCAGAGCACTGCACATCCAAAATAATCACACAGAAAATGTACTAATTAAAATACTGCTTGGCCATTATCTCTAACCGCATATTGACTAACTCCTACAACTTGATTTAACCCATATCTAATAATCTGTGTATATTACCACAAGGTAGTAGCTTACTGGAAAGATTCAGCATGTCTGACCTGGTGGCACCATAGTGGCTCTCTCTGACTCTCTGCTTTCTTCCTCCCAGAATTCAGTTCTGTCTTCTGCCCTATCAAGCCAAGCAGTTTTTTTATTGATTAACCAATGATAGTGACACATAAACAGAAGGACCTCCTACAGCTGGTGCTCTTACAGAACACAATTTTATCTGGTCCTGGGAGGTGGAGCACGAGCACACATGTTAGGACCTGAAAGATGGTGAACTATGCCTGGGCAGAGGAAGCCAGAGGAAACTCTGGTGGAGGTCTGTAGCGGTCCTAACATGCAAATGTGTAATCCAACCTCGGTATAGGGGCGAAAAGCTTATCAAACCAATGGTGCAGGACAATTCTGTATCCTGTCAATTATATTTTAAATAAATGCTGATTGGCCAGTAGCTAGGCAGGAAGTAGAGGCAGGACAACCAGACAGGAAGTAGAGGCAGGGCAACAAGAACAGGACTATTCTGGGAAGAAGGAAGATCTCTCTGCAATCCTGGCCCGACACCAAAGATGCAGAATGTGACCTGCCCTGTTGAAAAACATACCAAGCCACGTGGCTAACATAGATAAGAATAGTGGGTTAATATAAGTTTTAAGAGCTAATACAAAGCCTGAGCTAACGGGCTAATGAGTTTTATAACTTATCTAGACCTTCTTTTATAACTTATGGGACCTAACGACTGTGGGAACCTGACAAGACAGAAACCCCAACAAGCAGGCCCTCGTGTTACATTGCTCCTTCTTTGTTATTTGGAGGATGCCTGATCGAAATGCTAATTCAAACCTATGTGACAGCTAGCATACACAGCAGACAGGTAGTTGTGGATGTGACCGAAAGCCACTCACCTGGTTACCTAGGAGACAGAACGCAAATATATTTCCCCTAAGTTAAGTTTTGGTATAAAGACTGTTTGGAGAATAAAGTGAGAGGAATTCTTCAGGATGTGAACTCAGGACTTCATGAGGGACCACTGAGAATCTCCCTCCCGATAAACCATGTGAGAGGGAAAGCAAATGTAGTCTCAAATAAAACCCCGGTATTACTGATTAGAGAGACCCAGTTGAAACAGTCGTGCTGAAGCCTGACAGCTTTGGTGACTTTGGATGAGAACAGTCCCACATGCTCACATGCTGCAGGAGGACCTTTTCGCTCCTTCAGCCAATAGCAGCTGAAGTACCAGCCCACTGTGCTGTGGGAACTCATTCTGCTCCTTTAGCCAATAGCTGTTAAAGTACCAGCCCACTGGGGCGTGGTCTATTTATCTTTAAAAAGAGCAGCAAGCCAATGCCTGCTCTCTTGGTTCTGGCTCTTGGTTCCAGCTCCTGCTCCTGCTCCAGCTACTAGGCCCCTTTCCTGATGGTTAGTGTATTATGAGTTTTACCCCCCAAAATAAATACCCCTTTAAATACTAACTGGTGTGAGACTGATTCTTGCATTACTCACATGCTTGAATCCTTGGTCCCCATTGGTTTCGAAATGTTGGAAAGGGCGTAGGATATGTGGCTTCTTTGAGGAGGGTCTCTGAGGGTAGACTTTGAGCAGCTGCTGCTCCTAGAGCAACCTCTATTTCCTCTTTCAGATCTAGAAGGGAGCTCTCTCTGCTGTGCCTGCTGTCATCCAGATCTCCAACACCTGGAAACAAAACGTAAGTCCAGTTAAATGTTTTCTTTTGTAAATTGCTTTGGCAGTGAAGTCTCCTGACAGCAATACAAAGTAACTAATTCTGTGCCTTGTAGGAAAGTTTCTGGTTCCATGAGTGGGCTTCCTGTTTGTTGCTCCCACAGTAGGTATCTTTATACTATGAGACAAGCAATAACCTCTTTTGGCAATGATTCTCTAGCTCTTCTGAGCCTCTGTTCTGGGGGGCTCAATGACTTAAATACAATTGAAACAATTAAAGAATTGTTTTCTGTTGTATTTTCTCTTCATCACAGGGGGGAGAGAAAGGGAGTCTGTCTAGGGAAGGGCTCTTGGCGGACATTTGAGATAAGTGATTGTGTTTGAAATTGAAGGAGTCATGCTCTCAGATTTGGCTCCCAATATTTATAAACAGTGCATATCAATTTACCCAGGACAAGGAGCAGGCATATCTTCTGCTAACATTGCTCAGCTCACTACTCACTCACTATACAAATCTTCTCAGTTCACCACCTCCATGTGTGCTCCATAGTTGAGGGCCCATTGCTAGCCCAAAAGGAGCAAACCTAGGTCCTCAGAAATACCCCCAACTACCGATGGCAGGAGGAGGCAGCAGAGTTAGGAACATTTGTGTAAACTGCAGACAAGGAACATGCTCTGAGGTAGACTAGCTACAGAGCAGAGGAAAAGGATAAGGCAAACAGACAGAATCTGCTGATAAACTACCTGTGAGGGACTGTGAAAGCAAAACCTGTCTCTAAGGTCTCAGTGAAGCTTTAGTTGGAAAGGAGGATGATCTAGGCTCAGTACTTGTAGCTTTGGGGTGGGTTTGCACTGAAGGAAGAATAAGAAGTTTGTGAAATATCCTCCTGGGCTTCTAGGATGGAAATTTCAACACATGCTCAGGTAGAGAGAGGGTTTTCCCAAGTGTTTGGTCTTCAACTCTCAGCTCTGTTTCTCTCATTTTCTTCCATCTTCTGACTTTTTTCTAACTGTATAAAATCCCTTCATTTTAGTCTCTCGTCAAGGACATTGCTGTGAATGGAAATAGGTCCAGAAAGGAGAAACACAGGCCTCTTTTCAGCGTCGTGATCTCTAAGAAGTGGAATGAATTACTAGGTGTAGATGGAACTAGTGCTTCATTATTATTTTCTCTCTCTCTCTCTCTCTCTCTCTCTCTCTCTCTCTCTCTCTCTCTCTCCTTCTCTCTCTCTCTCTCTCTCCTGGTTATTCAGCATGTAAAGTCTCTAAACAAAGTACATTATTTCATTTGAAATGAACTCTTAAGGATCAAAATGCCATGATTTTAATGAAAGATCTGATGTATGAAATTTCCTGGGGCAACAGTCAGGCTGAAGAATCAAAATTCAGATTGAATGCAGCTCAATGGGCCTTGCCTGTGATCCTCTGGGTGAGTGAAGATATGTTCCTCAAACAAACAAGCAAACTGATGAAAGTCCAAGGCCATTGGCTCAAATGCCAACAGGAGCACAATGTTTTGTACACAAGTCTCTAAAGGAGGAGAGAAATCCCTGGCATTGACACACGTGAAAAAGAAACTCAGGCAAGGGAAGCAGGTGGGCTTATTGCACCTCTTCCTCCAAACTTCTTTCTACACTCACTGCTTTGTCCCAACTCCAGCTCCAGCAGGAACTCCCTGGGAACCTGAGCTTGCTCCAGCCAGGCAAGCAGGTACACTGAGGATCTTTACCTCTCCCTCCTTCCTACAAATCTATTCCCCCAGGCTCATCCCCTTCTCTGTAGCAGACAACCTGCGCAGCCTCCTCATCCTCTCTGACCCCATCACCAGTCCAGCATACAGATCTTCCCCTCCAAAATTGGTCCCCCAAACTCATTGCTTTATCCTAGTCCCCAGCTCTATAGGCATTTCCCGAGTACCAGCCAGCCAAGCCCGCCAGAGAAGCGTTAGGACATCAAAGCAGGTAGACCAAATTCAGATCTCCATTTTCCATCCTCTCTTCCTTTGCCAATCCCCCAATTTCATCCCCAGCTCTGCATCAGGCTATCCGTGTTGGCCTTTCCTCATGCTATGACCCCATCCTCAGGCAACTAAGCAGATCCTGTTGGAGGATCCTGATTTCCTACATCCCATGGACCACCTCAGCACCCTATTCCTACGTGCCTGTTCCTCAGTTCATACCCATTGCTAAGTGTCTGTTCTCAGTACCTAGGAACACATATTACGAGGAATCCCCAGTGGCCACACCTACCAGGATCCCAGAAGAACAGGGTGACACACACCTACCATGCTCTCCTAAAAACCAGAGAGGGCAACAGAAACCAAAGAAAAAACACACCCAACAAGGACAAGACCAGATATCAGCACCTAGAATTACAATTGTCCCAAACCCAGATACCTAGAAGCCGGTGTAAAAGCACAATCAACAACAGCCAGGACAAAATATCTCCACTAGAGTCCATCAACCCTGAGAATTGTGGCATCACTGAAACATAAGACCTTAAATACCCTTTATGAATATGATGGGGTCTTTAACGAGGAAATGAATAAATCCCTTAAAAAAATCAGTGAAAACATAAACAGCTCAAGAACTGAAAATGGAAGTAGAATCAACTTTTAAGAAAAAAGGATGGGGGAATCCAAACAGAAATATGAAAATGCTAAATTTAGTAACTCAAACAGGAACCACAAAGGCAAGCCTCACTGACAGAATACAAGAGATAGAAGAGACAATGTCAAATTGAAGTCAAAATAGGAAAGAAAATGTTAAATCTAAAAATCTCCCAACAGAAAATATTTATGAAATCTGGGATACTAAGAAAAGACCAAATCTAAGAATAATAGGAATAGATGAAGGAGAAGAATCCAGGTCAAGACATGGAAAATATTTTCAACAAAATCATAGAAGAAAATTTCCATAACCTAAAGAATGAGATGCCTATGAAAGTACAAGCTCACAAAACACTAAATAGACTGGACCAGAAAAGAAAGTCCCCTTGGCACATAATAATCAAAACACCAAACATGTAGAGCAAAGAAGTATTAAAAGGTATGAGGAAAATGTACAAGTAATATATTAAAGAAGACGTATTAGAAATTACACCTTGAAGCACAACTAATAGAAACTTAGAGAAATTTGTATTTAACCTGATGATCTGAAAAGTAAACAGTCAACCACTGGCTCTTACCTTGACCTCAGTTCAAAAATTATCCTGCCTCTAGGACTCTCAGAAGACCGTTTTACGCTCTGATCTTCAGGTAAACTTTATTTATTAAAATACAAATGATATGCCATTAAATTTCCCCTTTTTGCCTAAGATAAAAAGAAGGCTATATCTAACATAAAAAACTATATACAATAAGTACAATATATACTATATATACACACAAGAAGTACATCAACAATGTCTAGTCCATTTGTATTTGAAAAATTCAGAGAAAATTCTCCATATCTATCCTATCTTGATGAGTCCAAAGTCTTGTGCCTAATTTTCTTTCTATCCAGAACATGCTTTTGTGTAAGGAACTATCTAGTCTTCAACTATCTCAGAGGACAAAAAGGAAATAATATTAACAGAGAAAGCAGGAAGTACAAGCAAGCAACTTCCAAAAAATGTGAGTATGACAGAAACAGCTGACTGCCTGGATAGTCACCCAAAGATTTTTGGTAATGTTGGGACATCCTTCTTCAGCCTATATACGCTTAAATCTATCAGACTTTTCAGCAAAGCAGGAAATTTGAAGATCCATTCTGGCTATATTGGCAGTCTGTCAACTTTACTCTATGACCTGCAGAATGTCTGAGAGTTTTTTTTGGTGATGCAGGAACCCTGAAGTACCATCTCACCTTCTTTTGGCAAGTTCAGCAGTCATTTTTCTGTAGATCTTAAATGTCCAGTTTATACAGCATACCAATAGTCAAGCAATCCAGAAAAGAGCAGTTTCTTGCCAAAATGGCTAGCCTTGTCACTTGTGACTCTCTTTCTCCCTAAAGGCAGGGAAAATAAGGTAGAATCAGGAGATGCAATGTAGCTGTCGAAAGAGAAAATAGCCAGCCTTACCAGTAAACCAGAGCCTCGTGGCGATACACAGATTAATAGAAATTTAATTTAAGATGTAAGAGCTATCTAGGAATACACCTGAGCCATTGGCCAAACAGTATTGTAATTAGTATAGTTTTGTGTGATTATTCGGGACTGTTCTTTCTTTTTTGTTTACAACACCTTATGTCTCAATGGGACTCTAAAAGCCAGATGAGCCCAGACAGATGTTCTAGAGTTTCTGAAAGACCAGAGATGTTAGCCCATCCATCATACCCAGAAAACTTTCAATTGCCATAAATGAAGAAAACAAGATATTTCATGATAATATTTAAGCAATATCTACTATAAATTGAGCCCTGCAGAATGTGATAGAAGAAAAACCACCAACCCAAGGAGTTTAACTACACCCAAGAAAATACAAGGAATAAATAATTCCAGAACAGCAAAACAAAAGAGGGGAAGCACACACACTACCAACAACAACAACAACATAACAGAAATAAACAAACACTGCTTATTGATATCTCTCAAGAAAGAGACACAGACTAGGAGAATGGATATGAAAATCTATTGTTCTTTTTCTGCTGATTCAAGAAACACGTCTTTGTATCAAAGCCAGACATCACTTCACGATAAAAGGATAGAACAGGATATTCCAAGAAAATGACCCTAAGAGGCAAACTGGTATACTCATTTTAATAGATAACAAAATGGACCTGAAACCACAACTAACCATAAGATAGAATGAAATACATGGCATACTCATCAAAGGAAAATCCACCAAGAGGAGATTACAGTTCTTAACATCTAAGCGCATAGGCACCCAAGTTCAAAATGAACATTACTACAGCTTGAGTCACATACTGACCCTTACACTGTGATACTGGGAGACTTCAATAACCTAACCTCACCCACAGACAAATTGTCCAGACAAAAATTAAACAGTGAAATGCTCAGTCAACTGACCTTAGAAACCAAATAGAAACCAAAGAGATATTTCAGAACATTTCATCCAAACACAAAAGAATGTACCTTCTTCTCAGCACCACCTGGAACTTTCTCCAAAATTGACCTCATATGTGGACAAAAAACAAGTCTCAACAGATACAAAATTTTTTTAAACACCACCCTGTATCCTTTCTGACCACCACATAGTAAAACTGGCTATCAACAACAACAGAAAGCTTACAAACTCAAGGAAGCGAACAACTCTCTACTCTATGAAAAATAGGACAGAAATAAGAAAGAAATTTAAAACATTTTAGAATTGAATGCAATAAAATCCCCACATACCTAAATGTAAGGAACACAATGAAACCATTCTAGAAAGCAAGTGCATAGCACTAACTGCATACATTAAAAAAAAATCCCTCACTAGTAACTTAAGGCACACATGAGAGCTCTAGAGAAAAAGAAAAAATACAACTAAAAGGAATAGTAATAAATAAGCAAACAAACAGGGTTGAAATAAATAAAGTAGAAACAAAAAATACAGGAACCAACAAAACATAGAGTTGGTTCTTTGAGAAAAGCTACAATATTAATAAATCCTTACACATATTAAACAAAAGGCAGAGAGAATATCCAAATTAACAAAATTATAGCTGAAAAATTATAACAACAGACAGTTGGGAAATCCTGAGAATTATAAGGATTCTTTAAATTCCTGTACTCCAACAAATTGGAAAAAATAAAGAAAAAGAATTTTCTCAGTACATAAGATAACATAAACAATTTAAACAGACCCATAACCTCTAATGAAATAGAAGCTATCATCAAAAGTCTCCCAACCAAATAAGAGCCCAGAGTCAGATAGTTTTAACACAGAATACCCAAACCCTATAAAGTCCCACAAAGAAACAGAATTACACAACAATTTCTTCATGAACATTGATGCAAAAATTCTGAATAAACTACTTGCAAACTGAATCAAAGATCACATCAAAAAGATCATTCACCATGATCAAGTAGGCTTCATCTCAGAGATGCAGAAATGGTTCAACATATATAAGTCAATAAAAGTAACCCACGATATACACAAACTAAAAGCCAAAAACCACAGAACCATTTCATTAGATGTAAAAAAAAAAAAAAGACCTTTGACAGAAAACAACAGCCCTTTGTGATAAAGATTAGGGACACAAGGGACATAGCTCAACATAAAAGGGCAATTTATAGCAAACCCAGAGCCAACATCAACTTAAATGGCGAGGAACTCAAAGCATTTCCACTAATGTCAGGAACAAGACAACTTTGCAAACTCTCTCCATACCTACTCAATGCAGCACCTGAACTCTTGACTAGAGCAACAGCACAACTGAAGGAGATCAACGGGTACATCTTGAAAAGGAAGAAGCCAAAACATCTTTATTTGCAGATAGTATGATAGACTACTTAAGTGATCAAAAAATTCTACCAGAAAACTCCTAAAGCTATGAAACACTTTCAGCACAGTAGCAAGATAGATAACTCACATAAATCAGGAGCCCTCCTATATACAAAGGACAAATGGACTGAGGGAGAGATTAGGAAATCAACACCCTTCACAATAGCCTCAATTAATCACCCATCTAGTTCTATAATCTAAGTGTATACTTAGGTGTATCTACACCACTTTAAGGTAATATGAAGGAAGTGTTCAAAGTGTGAGTGGGTGAAATGTATGTGCTCTCTGTGGAGAGAGCTCGCGCTTCTGTGCTTGAGGGCTCCGCAAAGTCACCCCATGTGGGACCTACACTGGGGTCTTTTTGCACCTTGACCATCAGAAGGGTTGCAAGCCCCTTCCATGCTGGTATGTCCAATCTTTTGAAACTACAACCAGGCTTGCTCACCTACAAAGTTCATGGTTAAGAACCTCACAATGGAATCAAAAACTGAATGAACTTTTCATAATGTTCTAAGTAAATTCTCAACTTTGTATTGGGCCGCATTCATAGATATCCTTGGCCACAGGGGCCTATGGGCTAGAATGGACAAGCCTTAGAGAGTTTCTACTCTTGTCAATCTAAACAAATCAACCAACAAGTAATCAGAGGTCATTTACTCTAATAAATAATGAGATGTCTTTTAGACGTGTGTTTGCATGCTTTGAGTTGCCTGTGAGCTTCTCAAAAAAGTTGGGACAAAGAGAAGTTTATAAAAAAACAATAATAAAGGAATATTACATCTAACATGCTGAGAGACTACTCTTTGGCCATGTTTGATTAGCCTTGGTTGTATACAACATAACCTAGAGTCATCAGAAATGAGGAAATCTCAAATTGCCTACATCATATTAACCTGTAGGGCATTGTCTTGATTAGTAATTGCCCCAGGAGGATTCACCCTCCTAAGCTTCTGGGTAGCCAAAAAGTTAGATATTCTTGCTGTAAATAGAGGTTTCTCTCCTGTCCGCCAGTTCTTAAATAACCATTCAGAGGCTAAATATCAATTATAAGTGTTTTACCAATGGCTCAGACATATAGCTAGCTAGCTCTTCCATTTAAATGAACCCACTTCTATTCATCTAAGTATTGCCACATGGCCGTGACATTTATTATTCTCCTGGCATGTTGCTCCTTGAATGGCTATTTGGCATCTCCCAGACTCCACCCTTCTTCTCCTGTAGCTCTGCTTGGATTTCCTACCTGGCTCTATCCTGCCTTGCCATAGGCCAAAGAAGCTTTTTTATCAACCAATGAGAGCAATACATATTTACAGTATACAGAAAGACATCCCACAGCATCTTGAAGGTTGGTACATCAAGCAAGAATGTAGAAGTCTTGTTCCGGTTTCTCATTCCTCACCCTGTGCATCTCTTCCTCCATATCCTTGGTGGCATCCTTCATAGGAAGCCAACCAATGTAAGCTTGGGTCTCTGAAGTCTATGGGAAGCTGCAGGAACTAGCCACACATAGTGAAGGGTTGTAGGACCCCAGTGTGTGTGAGGTTTCTAAGAAGCACAGGTAAGCCTTGGAAGTGGCAGCTAATATGAGGGGGGCAACCGTGGAGTACAGCCTGTCACTGAGATCCAAAGGTGTCTCGGTGTCAGAGTTGATCTGAATTAGAGGTTGCACGCCTGGTGTCTGCTGCAAAACTGACCTTGTGATGACTTTCTGAAGACGATCCACACACTCTGGAATCACAGAAGTGATGTTATGAAGGAAGTGGTCAGGAAACACCTCTTTTCTACAATGTTATCACAGTAGAAACTCCATGACTCTGTACCAATCAATTGCATCTCTCCATCTCCCCCTCCCCAGGGTCTCCTACATCGCACCTGCTCCCTCTGCCGTCTGCTTCCTGTGTTGACCATGCCCAGGTGGAGCTGCCTGGTGACGGGAGCAGGAGGGTTTCTGGGCCAGAGGGTCGTCCGCATGTTGACTCAGGAGAAAGAGCTGCAGGAGATCAGGGCCTTGTACAGGTCCTTCACTCCAAAACACAGGGAGGAGCTATCCAGTAAGTGACCCTAGGCTGGTGAACATGTACTAGGGGTGGGGAGGTGTCTCTTGTCACCAAATAAAACAGGTAGATCTGTAAAAGAGGCTCAACAGAGATAATCACAGTTGGTGCCGCATATGGTCAAGAAGACAACTGACTTCTCCACGATCCTGCAGCTAAAATAAGACAAGGAAGGGTAGGCGTCCAGGTCTGGAGATCTATCCTTTAAAGGCTGGGATGTGGCAGCTTCTCTCTGGTTCTTCTACTGGAGCTCTGGAAGACACAGTCTGAGTAACCTGTTGCTTATCTGGGTTACTCTTACGTCTTTATGCCTGGATATTCACAATCTAAGACCACTGTTACAGCTTCCCACACAGGACTCTGCCTCTGCTTCTGCCTCAGTCCAAATCCACAAGTGATTCCCCTTTTCTGTCAATCAAATCCTACTTCTCCCGTTTTACATTTGACTGCCACCACTTCATGAATTTCCATAACTCTGTTTTCATGTGCAAAGCACAAATGACATCTTCCTGCTCGGATTCATTTCCACAAAAGGATGGGGGTGGAAACGATGCTCCCTCCTTCCCTCCAAATGCTGCATTCTGACTGCTGTGCATCTATTGTTCCTTCAGTAGAAAGGCCTCCTCCCCAGGATCCCCTCGCTCTGGCTGCCCTTGAAGCCCTGGGCAACTGACACTGTGTCAGGAAACTTCCATTCCGAGCAGGATGGTTTTCCAATGAGCTGCTTTGTGTTTCTCAGAGCTGCAGACAAAAGCCAAGGTGACCGTGCTGAAGGGAGACATTCTGGATGCCCAGTGCCTGCGGAGAGCCTGCCAGGGCATCTCTGTTGTCATTCATACCGCGGGCGCTGTTGACATCTCAGGTGTCATTCCTAGACAGACCATCGTGGATATCAATCTGAAAGGTACAGTACCTCAGGAAGATATAGAGTGAGTGGGAAAATCTGAATGGCCAAATAGCATGAGGACAGGAAGGGACATGCCGACCATGGAACACCTGCTCTGCTCTGGGTTACCTCAGCTTGCCAGCCCAGCGAGCAGAACTCGGGGCTATGGTGTTTAAAAGAAGACAATGGACTGAGCGAGGAGGGAATAGTGGCCCCACAGGTAGTCAGTAGGAGAGAAGAGATATAAAGTCACAGCCTTGACACTCTGACTGCTAGGGAAGTTCTACTGTTCCTCCCTGCCAAAGTGAGGGGACGTCATCTCCAAATGTTTGATGTCCATCCACCCACTGCCTCTCTGAAGCAGACCCTGGCCTTTCCTCTGTAGAGAGCCATCACAGCTGCTCCACAGGGGTCTGCCAAGAAAAATAACCCAGCACTTGTTTTCTTAAAAGCAACAATTTTTCAATTTCCACAACGCCATCTCTTTAGATCAGCACCAATCTCCTCTTGAAGACTGGTCCTAGCCAGAGCACAGTGTCTTCATCAAATCCCCGTCCCTAAATGCTTAGTGCCTCTGAAAGTAGATTCCAATATACTTTAATAAGGACTTTACCATATAACACGATCACTCTGACTGCCTCCAACCCCAAGATAGTCTTCTTAGTACCACTGTGCTCCGAGGTCCTGCCTGGCATGTATGCTCCAGGTGACCTCCAGATTTAGTGACTCCGACTCCTTTTCCAAATCAACGAAATATTTGGGTATTCTCCATTACCAACTCAAAGGGAATCCTTTGAGTACTACCTACCTTCTTCGCTCATACCTTTCACTTCGACTCCTGCTGGGAATTCTAGGATTCTCAATACTGAATTAGTCTTTACTAAATGAGAAAAAACACAAGCCTTTAGTGTCTAATTGTGAGTGTATACTGCATCCCCAGGGGTACTGGTACCCATCTGTCATCCTAGCACTCAGGAGGCTGAGTCAGGAAGATCATACCTTCCAGGACAGTCTGTCTGGATGGCACAGTCAAGAGACTCTACCTGAAAAGTAAAATAAAAATACATATTGCTTATATGTGCATACCTGAGAGGGCATGCTGTAAGTTCTGCACTATGTCTGAGAAAATGTGTCTTGAATTTTTGGATTAAACGCTGGCCCTCCTTTAATGAAAGGAAATGCATGAACATAAGTAACTGTAGGCTTTTATTTGGGGGAGTCATCTTTTTGACTTTTTTGTTGTCGTTGTTGCTGCTGGGCATCAAACCTTCAACACAAGGCAAAGGCTCAACCACTGAGCAACATCCCCAAAGTAAATGGGAATTTATTGATGCCAGTTTTAGAAAACAGAAAGGAATAATTTTCCAGAATGAAGATGCTGGCTTTAGTTTGTAGCTCCTTGAAACATAGCAGTCACCTGAAAAGAGGAACCCTCAACTGCAGAGTTGCTTCCATCAGATTGGCCTCTGGGGATATCCATGGGCTACTTTCTTGATTAGTGATTGATATGGGAGGGCCCGGGGCCACTGTGAGCTCTCACCACTTGGCAGGTGGTCCTGCATTCTATGGGTAAGCTTGCTGGGCACAAGGGAAGCAAAGTAGTAAACAGCATTCCTCCATGGTTTCTGCCTTTGTTCCTGGGGTGACTTTCCTCAGTGAAACTTATGAGAACATCTAAGCCATATATAAACCCTTTCACAGTAATAGAAAGCAAACTAAGACTCAGTGGCTCAGTGGGGCGGGCCTTGTCTAACATAAGGAAGAACCTAGGTTTGATCCCTAGCACTGAAAAGTAAGTACATGAGGAGGGGGGGGGAGAGAGAGAGAGAGAGAGAGAGAGAGAGAGAGAGAGAGAGAGAGAGTTTTATGAATTCAGAAACCTAGAAATCTCTGTTTTCCAGAATCTAATTTGTGGCTATAGAATGGCAATTTGAGTCAAGATCAGGTAAGAAGGCATTTGGGTCTGTAGCGGCCCTTCCAGTGGGGTTGAAAAGGAGATGAAGCTGATGCCATAGCCACAATGGGCCCTTTGGTTTATTTCCTGTCGGTAATGGCAAGCTTTCTGTGAGCAGGTACTCAGCTCCTGTTGGATGCTTGTGTGGAAGCCAGTGTTCCAGTCTTCATCTACAGCAGCTCAATATCCGTGGCTGGACCAAACTCCTACAAGGAGATCATCCGGAATGCCTGCGAGGAAGAGAATCACGAAAGCAAGTGGTCTGATCCATATCCATACAGCAAGAAGATGGCTGAGAAGGCAGTGCTGGCAGCCAATGGGCGCACCCTGAAAGATGGCGGCACTTTGCATACTTGTGCCTTAAGACTCCCATTCATCTATGGAGAAGGAAGCCAAACAGTTTTGGGCTCAATGAATAGAGCACTTGAAAACAATAGCGTTATTTGGCATATTTCGAAATTCTCTGTGGGCAACTCAGTGTATGTGAGCAATGCGGCCTGGGCACACGTTCTGGCAGCCAGGGGCCTACGAGACCCCAAGACGTCACCAAACATCCAAGGGCAGTTCTACTACATCTCAGATGACACTCCTCACCAAAGCTTTTGTGATTTAGTTTACAACCTGAGCAAGGATTGGGGCCTCTGCCTCTATTCTGGTTGGAGCCCTCCCCTGCCCCTGCTGTACTGGCTTGCCTTCCTGCTGGAAGTGGTGAGCTTCCTGCTGCGTCCAATCTACAACTACCAGCCTCCCTTAACCCGCTACGTGGTCACACTGTTAAATAGTGTGTTCACCTTCTCCTACAAGAAAGCTCAGCGAGATCTGGGCTATGAGCCGCCTGTCAGCTGGGAGGAAGCCA
This sequence comes from Microtus pennsylvanicus, assembly GCF_037038515.1. NCBI lineage: Eukaryota > Metazoa > Chordata > Mammalia > Rodentia > Cricetidae > Microtus > Microtus pennsylvanicus. Next base: position 115,664,366 of record NC_134585.1, read on the forward strand.
GGGAGAAAACTTCAGAGTGGATCGGGTCACTAGTGGAGCAGCACAAGGGGACACTGAACACAAAGACTCAGTGATGTGACAATGGCAGCGACAGGGCCCTGGGTGCCTTCAGGAAATATTTGTCAGGTCCTCCAGAAGGGACAGAGGCACAACCCAGGTCCTGCTGCCTCCCTTTCACACAAAGACCAACTCAGTCTCTTCTCAAGTCACCACAGCTTTGCTGGTCACTGCCCCAGCCACAGGCTTTCCTCAGCACCAGCCCAGAGCACATGGGCTGTGGCGCCTCAGCTCCTAATTCCAAACTATTCAGACCCCATGGACCTGAGAGCTCTCTCCTTTGGTTTCACCTACCCACTAAAAGCATAGGTTGTCCTTGCGAAACTCCATTGCTTTATGAAGCTCCATAAAAGCAACAATAAATATTTGGCAATGCCTCACTGGTAGAAGTTATTTTTCTCTTCTATTCCACTACTTCGTCTGGACAAGGCCGTGATAGGATCTGAAAGGGATTAGAGATCTTAGGTGGACAGAGGAAAATCAGGGCAGGGTGAGGGATATGAGACTAATCCACCATGGCCTACACGGCCTGGACTTGCCTAGACTGACTGGGGGTGCCGAGATTGAGACACGGATGCTTCTTTTCAGTTAGAAGAACAGCAAGCTTTATTTTGCCCAGCAACCTTTTATAGCTCTACTGCTTCTGTGGAGAAACACCAGCCAGAAATAACACAAGCATCCTTGCCAATTACAGACCACAAGGAAGTTCCGCTGTCAGTCAGGGGGAGTGAGGGCAGCTGGATGACAACACTACTCCATGCCCCTTGTCTCAGGGGTGTCCTAGATGACTAGATGACTGTATTTAATGGAAATGGGACCGACCCTGAGAGAAGCAAGGCTAAAGTCACAATGGCTCCAGGAGATTCTGCAGTGGGGACAGGAGGAGACACCCTCCAATGAATGTTCTCAGAGTTACAGCTTTCCTCACAGCTAAATCTACACATCTGTCTGATGTTTGTGTTCCAGTTTTCCTGTAAATGTGTTAGGAGAAGAACAGTGGGCAGAGGCTAAGAATGTTTCTCTCCCTAGCTCTGGACAGAACTGTAAAGAAACCCACTTCCCCTGGCAACCTAATGCCTCAGAGTTTTCTGTTTCTAAAGCACAGAGAATTGTATCTCAAATCCCAGACTCCTGGGACCAGTTGTGTGTAAGCTTAGACAGCAGAGGGTAGCTGTAGGTTGATACTCTGGGATTGGCAGAAGTTGCTGGAGGTGACAGATATATCCCCTTTCCAAGCATGGTGGCACCAACTGCCTATAAGGGGATATTGAGAATGGGCAATGGGCTCCATCATGGCCTAATTTGGAAGGAAGCTGTGCTATTGGGTTTGTGGTTGGAAAGTTCTCGGAAGCTGTTCTTAGGAATTCTAAATCTTCTCACTTACCTTTGTTGGTTTCAAAAAAAAATGTGAAAGTGTAGTTGGTTTTTGTTGTTGTTGTTGTTTTACTCTTTTTTATTTTTTATTGATTTTTATTGAGCTCTACATTTTTCTCTGTTCTCCTCCCTGCTTATCCCCTCCTCCTTTTAACCCTCCTCCAAGGTCCCCATGCTTCGAGTTTAGTCATGAGATCTTGTCTTTTTCTACTTTCTACTTTCATGTAGATTAAATCTATGCAAGTCTCTCTTAGTGTTCGCATTGTTGTCTTAGTTCTCTGGGATTGTGGTTTGTAGGCTGGTTTTCTTTGCTTTATGTTTAAAAACCACATATGAGTGAGTACATGTGATAATTATCTTTCTGTGTCTGGGTTACCTCATTCAAAATCATGGTTTCTAGCTCCATCCATTTTTCTGCAAAACTCAAGCTGTCATTATTTTTTTCTGCTGTGTAGTACTCCATTGTGTAAATGTACCACATTTTCCTTATCCATTCTTTGGTTGAGGGTCATTTTGGTTGTTTTTAGGTTCTGGCTATGAAAAACAAAGCTGCTATGAACATAGTTGAGCACATATCCTTGTGGCACGATTGAGCATCCTTTAGATATATACCCAAAAGTGGTATTACTGTGTCTTGAGGAAAGTTGGTTTTTAATTTTCTGAGAAATCGCCACACTGACATTCAAAGGGTGCTGTACCAGCTTGCATTTCCACCAGCAATGCAGAAGTGTTCCCTTTTCCCCCACAACCTCTCCAGCATAAGTTGTCATCAGTGTTTTTGATCTTAGCCATTCTTACAGGTGTAAGATGGAATCTCAGAGTTGTTTTGATTTGCATTTCTCTGATGACTAAAGATGTTGAACATTTCTTTAAGTGTGTTGCAAATTGGGTATATAACCGCGCCAGCTCATGGATGACAATCATATTTTAATGGTTATAAGGGGAAACTCATTCTACAAGAGTGAGAGGTTCAACTTCCTATCTGTCTGGCAGGAGCAGAGCAGAGAGAGCACACACCTGGGACCTCCCGGTTTTTCTTCCTGGGCTCCAGGTAGCCATGCCTTAACTGGCTAGTAGACAGAGTTTCCCCGTCATAAGTGTCTTTCAGCTATTTTAGATTCCTTTGTTGAGAGTTCTCTGTTTAGGTCTGTACTCCATTTTTTTTTTTTTTTTTTTTTTTAAATATTTATTTATTTATTTATTTATTATGTATACAATATTCTGTCTGCATGTATGCCTGAAGGCCAGAAGAGGGCGCCAGACCTCTTTACAGATGGTTGTGAGCCACCATGTGGTTGCTGGGAATTGAACTCAGGACCTTTGGAAGAGCAGGCAATGCTCTTAACCACTGAGCCATCTCTCCAGCCCTGTACTCCATTTTTTAAATTGGATTATGTGTTCTTTTGATGACCAATTTCCTGAGTTCTTCGTATATTTTAGAGATCAGACCTCTGTCTGATGTGGGGTTAGTGAAGACCTTTCCCCATTCTGCAGGCTGTTGTCCTGTCTTGTTGAACATGCCCTTTGCTTTACAGAAGCTTTTCAGTTTTAGGGGGTCCCATTTATTAATTGTTTCTCTCAGTGTCTGTGCTGCTCGGGTTATATTTAGGAAGTAGTCTCCTGTGCCAATGCATTCAAGTGTACTTCCCATTTTCTCCTCTATAAGGTTCAGTGTGGCTGGCTTTATGTTGAGGTCTTTGATCCATTTGGTCTTGAGTTTTGTGCATGGTGAAAGATATGGGTCTATTTTCATTCTTCTACATGTTGATATTCAGTTATGCCAGTACCACTTGTTAAATATGCTTTCTTTTTTTTCCATTTGATATTTTTTTGCTTCTTTGTCAAAAATCAGGTGTTCGAAGATGTGTGGATTGATAGCTGGGTCTTCTATTCAGTTCCATTAGTCCTCCTGTCTGTTCTTATGCCAATACCAGGCTGTTTTCAGTACTGCAGCTCTGTAGTAGAGTTTGAAGTCAGTGATTGTGATGCCTCCAGAAGTTCTTTTGTTGTACAGGATTTTTTTTTTTTTGGCTATCCTGGGTTTTTTGCATTTCCATATGAAGTTGAGTACCATTCTTTCAATGTCTGTGAAGAATTTTGTGGAAATTTTGATGGGCATTGTGTTGAATCTGTAGATTGCTTTGGTAGGATTGCCATTTTTACTATGTTAATTCTGCTTACCCAAGAACATGGGAGATCTTTCCACTTTCTGGTGTCTTCTTCAATTTCTTTCTTCAAAGATTTAAAATTCTTGTCATACAAGTCTTCCACTTGTTTGATTAGAGTTACTCCAAGATATTTTATGCTATTTATGGCTATTGTGAAGGGTTGATTCTCTGATTTCTTCTCCAGCCCTTTTATCGTCTGTGTACAGGAGGGCTACTGATTTTTTGGTGTTAATCTTGTATCCTGGCACATTAATGAAAGTGTTTATGAGTTGTAGAACTTCCTTGATAGAATTTTTGGGATCACTTATGTAAACTATCATATCATCAGCAAACAGTGAGAGTTTGACTTCTTCTTTTCCAATTTGTGTTCCCTTGATTTCCTTTTGGTGTCTTATTGCTCTAACTAGGACCTATATTGAATAATAGATATGGAGAGAAAGGACGACATTGTCTTGTTCCTGATATCAGTGGAATCACTGGGACTTTCTCTCCGTTTATTATGATGCTGGCTGTTGGCTTGCTATATATTGCCGTTATTCTGTTTAGGTAAAATCCTTGTATCCATGTTCTCTCCAAGACCTTTATCATGAAGGGATGTTGTATTTTGTCAAATGCTTTTTCAGCATCTAATGAGATGATCATGTGGTTTTTATTTTTCAGCTGGTTTATATGGTAGATTATGTTGACAGATTTTCATATGTTAAACCATCCCTGCATCTGTGGGCTGAAGCCGAATTGATCATGGTGGATGTTGGTTCTGGTGTGTTCTTGGATTCAATTTGCCAGTATTTTATTTAGTATGTTTGCATCAATGTTCATGAGTGAGATTGGTCTGTAATTCTCTTTCTTAGTAATGTCTTTCTGTGGTGTTGATATCAGGGTAATTGTAGCCTTATAACAAGAGTTTGGCAATGTTCTTTCTGTTTCTATTGTGTGGAATAATTTTAGGAGTATTGGTATTAGTTCTTCTTTGAAAGTCTTGTAGAATTCTGAGCTGAAACCATCTGTCCTGGGCTTTTATTGGTTGGGAGATTTTGGATGACTGTTTCTATTTTTTCAGCAATTATAGATATGTTTATTTGTTTATCTGCTCTTGATTTAATTTTGGTAAGTTATATTTATCCAGAAATTTGTTCATTTCCTTTAAGTTTTCCAATTTTGTGGAGTACAGGTTTTCATATGACCTGATGATTCTCTTTATTTCCTCCATGTCTGTTGCTATGTCCCCCTTTTCATTTCTGATTTTGTTAATTTGGATATTCTCTATCTGCCTTTTGGTTAGTTTGGATAAAACCTTGTCTACTTTGTTGATTTTCTTGAAGAACAAACCCTTTGTTTCATTGATTCATTGTATTTTTTGTTTTTATTTTGTTGATTTCAGCTCTTAATTTGATTATTTCCTGCCATCTAGTTCTCTTAGATGAGTTTGCTTCTTTTTGTTCTAAGGTTTTCAAATGTTCTGTGAATTCACTAGTGTGGGATTTTTCCAGCTTCTTTATGGAGGTATTTAGTGCTTTCCTCTTAACACTACCATTTATTGTGTCCCATAAATTTGGGTATATTGTGTGGTCCTTTTGGTGTTTTACTCTTTATATTTGGGGATCACCATCCAGCTCCCAAATAATCACACAGAGACTTTATTCTTACTTATGAATTCCTTGCCTTAGCTTGCTTTGCTTTTAGCTAGCATTTCTTAACTGATATTTTTTTTTGCCTTTGGGCTTTTATCTTGCTCTATTCTATATACCTCTCTTTATGCCTTACTCTGAGGCTTGCTGTGTAGCTGGGTGATTGGTATCCTTTCCCCTTCTCCATTCCTCACTCCTCCATCCCTCTTCCCTGATTTCTCCTCCTACTTATTCTCTCTGCCTGCCAGTCCAGCTCATCCATTCTCCTGCCTAGCTATTGGCCACTCAGCTCTTCATTAGACCATCAGGTGTCTTAGAAAGGCACAGTAACACAGAGTAAACACAGAGTTTAACAAATGGAACATTAAAGAAAGCAAAACATCTTTGCATCATTAAACAAATATAGAGCAGAATAATGAAATGTAACACACCTTTAACTAATGTTCCACAGTAAAGAGTGCCTGCTTCTTAGACCCTCTGCTTAAGGCAGTGGCCCCAGGGCATGGGAACACATTGCATACAGTTCCAGGTAAGAAACATGTGCATCAGGATTGCTGTCCCATGGGAGTCTCTTCTCCTCATGCCTGGACTGCACAGGACCCATACTCCAGAATCCATGCAGACACTCTCCCCTACCATGGGCTTAAGATTCTTCACCTGGGGCTGAACACAACACTGGCACTCTCTCCCTTGGGTGTGCAAGGAAGCTGAATGGGGCTTTGGAAGTTTGTGTTCTAAAAATCTGTTTGTAATTCCCCGAGGTGGCTTATGACAAACAGAAATCAGGGGTTGGGATTGCTTAAGTATGAGCTTTATCGAAAGCCTGCTGTTCTACCTCCCCCCCCCCCCCCACAGAGGCCCTGGGTAGGGAGAGCCTGCACTGACTTTTTAAAGAGCATGTCTTTTCTGAGCCTGCCCTTGTCACATTGCTTTGTAATGTAATCTGGGAAGACCAACCTCTTGAAAGAAAGAACAATGTAGCTCAGAGAGGAAATAAATTGTCCCCTCCAACCCACTCTGGTAATGAGGGGCAAGGCCCTTACCAGAAGTATCTGGCTTCTGTCCCCCGACATCCATAGTATAACAGTGTTCAAAGTAGATAACATATCCCATTTCCAGTATAGAAGGCAATTCAACAACTCCTAGGGGAGGAGGTTCTTAATCAGGTCACTCAACTGAAATGTAATCATTTAGGAGTCTATTCTTAGCACATAAATTACATCTCAGACAGATCTCTGAGTTAAAGTCTAGCCTGGTCCACAAAGCCAATTTGAGAACAGCCAGAACTACACATAGAAACCCTGTCTCAAGAGAGGCAGAGAGAGAGGAGACAAAGAGAGCTAATTCTCAAAGGAGATTAAAGGGGGAAATACATTAACTCTAACTGTTGTTGCTAGTTTAGAGGTTTGCCAAAAGTAAAAGATACCACTTTCAAAGGTGGATATAGGCGTGCTGGGCACTCCCCTCCCAACCTGACACCCTCCATTCCCTGGAGACCGCTGGAACCTTGCAGCAATCCCACCTTCTTCCCTTCTCCCATCCCTCTGTGTCAGCAAACTATGCCTACACAAGCTCTCTGCCTGGGACTCCAGGGACTCGGGTAGGTGATTTCCACTCTCCTTCCTCCCCTCCATCACATTCTCTCCATCCTCACACCAGCCCCGGAGCAGCCTGCTTGCAGGAGCCTGTCTATCCGTCCTACTTCCTTTTCTGGGGACTGTACCAAACATTGTAGCCAAACCATGCTTCCTTTTGCCTGTGGACCCTCTCACTCCACTGTCCCCCACTTGTAGCCGAGCCCCATTCCTTCCTGTCAGCACCCACTTTCCATCTGGCCTTCAGTGGCTACACCTGGGAGGGACTCACACAGGGGAACCCTGCTCTCCACTGTGTCCTCATTTATGATCTCTCCCCTCTCACCATCGATTGGTGACAGCCTGCTCACAGGTTCCCACCTCCCACCTCAGCTCCATTCATCAGGCTCCAGTTCTTACTGCAGACCCAGGGTCGCCCAGCCCATCAAGCCTGTCTCTTCAAATTACTTGTTGCCTTAGTTCAACCTAATGCAGAAGGCCCCTTTCCACCACACCTTTAAATCCCTGAGCACCACATCTCTTGATGTAGTAGGGAACTCTTAGCTCTTTCATGAAGCCCTTCTCGGGCATTTTACATAGCCCACCTCTATTACCCTTTGCCACTCACCAACCTGCAGAAGCACTGTCTACCAGGAAACCCACAGCCTCCACCCTCTCCTAAAGTCAAGAGAGGCCAAAAAAACCAAACAACAGAGTACCCCTACAACAGAGACCCGGAATCAACATCTAAAATCACATCAGTCATCACAAACCCAGAAGGCTAGGCACCAGTGTGAAAACACAAGAACTTCAAAGCAGCAATTATGAATATGTTCAAGGACCTTAAGAGGACATGAAAAAATCTCATCAAAGTCTATGATAATACAAAGGAACAGTCAAGGACATGATGAAAACAGTTCAAGACATGAAAGTTGAGATGGAGTTGGTAAAGCAAAGCCAAACAGAGAGGAAACTGGAAATGAAAACCTTGGGAAATGAAACAAAACCTCAGAGCACAAAACATGGAAGAGGGAGTCTCCAGTGCTGAAGACAAGGTAGCCTCAGTCATAGAAAGTGTAATATCTCCACACAGCTCAGCGACCTTTGCTGGGTCACTAGGCATGGTGCTTGTGACAATTTCTGTCATCCCCACAGTTCCAGCATTCTAATGTCCATCTAATGTGCAATTACCTCTGTAAAACTGTGTGTGGCACTGTAGCGTTAGCATTCTCGCCTGTCCTTGCCAGAGACTACTTTTTTTTGGTAATTTAAAAATTGTTGCCTGGTTGTTTTGGTGCACACTTTTAATCCCAGCACTCGGTAGGCAGAGGCAGGCAGATCCATGTGAGTTCTAGGCTAGCATGGTCTACCCAGTGAGTTTCAGACAGGCTCCTAAAATAGAAACTCTGCCTCAGAAAAGGAACGAAGGAAAAAAGGAAGGAAGAAAGAAAGAAAGGAAGGGGAATAGAAAAAGGGAAGGAGGGAGGGAGGGAGAAAGAAAGAAAAGGAAAAAAATGCTTCCCAATAACAAAATGACATATTGTCATTTTTAAAACTGTATTGACAAAGCAAAGACTAGAAATACTTTGTTCTTTTCTGAATCAAAGTACTTTGTCAGAAGTGTGTGTGTGTGTGTGTGTGTGTGTTCACAATCAGAGAGAGGGGGAGGGAGAGAAAGAGAGAGACAGAAAGACAGGCAGAGAAAGACCTGTAAAGGCTGGAAGGCTAGAAACCATGATGAGCAGATAGCACATGTCACCATTTTCCTTTTTTATTGCTAATGAGCCCAAGCCCCTGCTGATCCAGAAACAGCAAAGAATGCAGCAGGGAGCTGGGATTAGGGTGGAAAGGAACAGGAATCATGTAGACTCCTTGGGTGATTTCTTGACCCTGACAGAGTGTTGTCTGTGCTTAGATACCCAGAAGCTGTTGGAGGCCTGTGTTTGGGCTAGTGTACCAGCCTTCATCTACACCAGCTCGGTTGAGGTTGCAGGGCCCAGCTCCTACAAGGAGATCATACTGAATGGCCATGAGCAAGAACAACATGAAAATAAATGGTCTGATCCATACCCATACAGCAAAAAGATGGCTGAGAAGGTAGTGTTGGCAGCCAATGGGCGCACCCTGAAAGATGGTGGCACTTTGCATACTTGTGCCTTAAGACCCACATACATTTATGGGGAGGGAATCTCATTCCTTTCTGAGTCAATGATCAGGACCCTCAAAAATAATGCTATTCTGGACATTACTGTCAAATTCTCCACAGTCAACCCAGAATATGTGGGCTTTGCAGCCTGAGCACACATTTGCCAGTGACCATCAAGAAGTCACCAAATATTCAAGGACAGTTCTACTACATCTCAGATGAAACTCCTCACCAAGGATGTGATGATTTAAATTACACTCTGAGCAAGGGCTGGGGCCTCTGCCTCGATTCCAGTTGGAGCCCTCCTCTATCCCTGCTGTACCAGCTTGTAGTGAGGAGCAGTGAGCCGCTTCCTGCCACCCAGCTCCTAGCCACCTGGCTAGCTTATGCCCCCAAATAACAACACACAAATTGTATTCATTTAAACACTGCTTGGCCCATTAGTTCTAGCCTCTTATTGGCTAGTTCTCACATCTTGATTAACCCATTTCTAATAATCTGTGTAGCACCACGAGGTGGTGTCTTACCGGGAAAGATTCTGCATGTCTGACCTGGCGGCTGACTCCATTGTGTATGACTGGAGAGAAGAGGATTGGCTTCTGTCTGAGGTGCCTTACCTCACCGCCTTCTTCCTCCCAACATTCTGTTCTGTCTTCCCAGCATACCTATGTTCTGACCTATCAGGCCAAGCAGTTTTATTTATTAATCAACCAATGAAACAACAGATAGATAAAGACCCTTCTGCATCACCAGCTCCTGTTCTTAGCTGACTTTCTTTGGAAAGGAGTCAACATAGTTCATCAGGGAAACTGTTTTGAGAGCCTTCCTGTTCCCTCAGAATCCTGGAGTCTAGGGCAGTTAGTCAAAGGAACAGCAAGGCCCCGGATTATGGGTTGCTGCTTCCTGATAGAACCCCCTTAGATTTCCTGGCTTCCATCCCTTACCCAGTCCCACATGTGATACTCCACAGAATCAAGAGAAATCTTGAGGAACACCTGGGATGCCACATTTGCCTTAACAAATGATCCTAGTCAGAAGATGTTCTCAGTCTCTATTTCAGCTGTACAGGGCTATCCTCTGAGCCAAACAACAGCCATCTTACCAAGTTTCACTGTTCCTAAAGGCAGATCATCCCACCTGGACTAGTCAACCATTGACATGGATTTGCAGAAGAATGGGCAGGAAAAATCATGGGCTCCATCTCTGAGTGTCCAGTCACTCTATATGATCTACTGTATGCAATTCTACTCTAATTGCATGTGGCCTCGAGGAAGGGCTTGGGTAGATAGGACTAGAGAGTGGAGATATCGTGTGTATGGTTATGAGAAAAGTTCTCACATGACGCCAGGTATGTACAGACTTTCTAGTGTAGCCTTCTGCAGGAAGCATCCACACTCCTGTAAGTAGTCACCTCTTTGTCCTGTTCATTAGCACATTTTACACAGACAGATCACAGATGAAAACAAAATTGGAAGTCATAGCATGTGAACAAAAGATCTGTAAAGTTTTAAAGAAACAACTCCAAAAGTACCACTGAGTTTGTTTTGTGTTGGTTAACTACTGGTGGACATGAGGCTTGCCCTTCAGTGTGCTTTGTAGACCCAATGAGACTCCAAAAAAACAATTATATTCTTTGTGATCCATTATTAATTGGAGATTACTTCTGGTTTAGGGAAGGGGTCTCTGTCTATTTCCACTCTCAGCACTGATGCTCAGTCAGGCTTAGACTGGTGTAGCCCTGTGGCTACTGCATAGTGTCTATGACTTCGCACGAGTGTGAGCCCTGCTGTATCTAGAAGGCCTTGTTTCCCTATGTCTTCCATTCTCTCTGGCTCTTAACATCTTTCAACCTCTTCTTCTGCACAGTTCCCTGAGTCCTGAAGGGAGGGACTTGTTGAAAACAACCCATTTAGGATTGAGTGTTCCAAGGTCTCTCACTCTCTCTGCTTCAGGTCCAGCTGTTAATCTCTGTATTCATTTTCATCCACTGCAGGATGTAGCTTCCCTGATGATGGCTGAGCAAGGCACTGATCTATGAGCATAGCAGAAGTCATTAGGGCTCATTTTATTGCCACGTTTCATTAACAGAAGAATATTTGGTTTCTCCTAGGTCCCTGGCCTATCTAGCCTCAGGTTCTTGGAAATTTCTGTGGTATCAGGCATGGGTTCTATCTCACAGAGCAGGCCTCCACTCTTGAGTACAGGGTGCTGTGAAACCGTCTTTGTACAATGCAAATACACATCGCTCTCATTGTAGTGAAAAGCTGGTTTGTCCGTAGCTGAACAGGAAGAGATTGATGAAACTACCTAACACAGAGAAGAAGATGAGAAGAGGAAGGATTGAGTCTGGAGTTGTGAGCAGATGCAGAGAGAAGCAAGATGGACATGCTGTACTAAGAAAAGTTACCAAGTCATGTGGAAAAGCATACTGTAGTGTGAATCCACTAGAGTCTCATAAAAGTTCTCAAGAATGGATTTAGGGAGTCTGTTTTGGTGCTAGGAAGGGTGCTGGGGGCAAAGGGCAGTAGGGGTTCCTTTGTTTTGGTAGCCTGCCTGCACAAAGGTAGGCCCTTTGTCAGTGAGGTCCCTGATGAACCGGGAACCTGGTTCCAGAAGACCCATCTGAGTGGTGAGTGTGTTCTTGACCTGCGGCAAGAGCCAGGAAATGGAATACTGACATTCTCAGACCCCCTTGACTCCCTGATCATTCTGTAGGGGCTGCTCCCCTCTGCAGGGGCTGCTCCCCTCTGCTGAGGCTGCTCCGCTCTTCTAGGACCTCTCTCCTCCTAGTCCATCCCAGCTTTCATCCATAAACATCCTCCCTTCTTCCTCCCTTCTGTGGGGCCGCAGGATCAGCCAGCTCAACCCGTTTGGGCACTGGGACGGGTGCTGGGGACAAAGGGTGGCAGGAGTTCCTTTCCTATAACAATAACCGGAGTCAGCAACCACTGGTCATTAATATCACTTAATATCAATGGACTCAATTCACCTATAAAAAGGCACAGGCTAAGAGATTGGATACAAAAACAAGATCCAACATTCTGCTGTTTACAAGAAACACATCTCAACCACAAAGACAGACGACTACTCAACATAAAGGGTTGGGAAAAGGTTTTTTTCAAGCAAATGGACCTAAGAAACCATCGGGAGTGGTCATACTAATTTCTAACAAAACTGACTTCAAACTAATATCAATCAGAAGAGATCAAGATAGACATTTTATACTCATAACAGGAACAATTCATCAGGATGAAGTCTCAATCCTGAATATCTATGCCCCTAATATATAAGCACCCACTTATGTAAAAGAAACATTACTAGAACTCAAGGCAGACATCAAACCACACACACCAATAGTAGGAGACTTCAGCACACCTCTCTCACCAAAGACAGGTCAATCAGACAGAAACATATTAGAGAATTAGGAGAATTAATAAAGGTAATGAAGCAAATAGACTTAACAGACATCTATAGAACATTCCACCCAAATAGGAAATAATATACATTCTTCTCTACAGCTCGAGGAAACTTCTCGAAAATTGGCCACATACTCGGTAACAAAGGAAACCTCCACAAATTCAAGAAAATATTAGTGACCACCTGTGTCTTATCAGATCACCATGGATTAAAGTTAGAATGATACAACAATGCTATCCCCAGAAAGCCGACAAACTCATGGAAACTGAACAGTCAACTACTGAACCACACCTGGGTAAAGGAAGAAATTAAGAAAGAAATTAAAGTCTGCCTTGAATTTAATGAAAATAAAGAGACAAGATACTCAAACCTATGGGACATGATGAAAGCAGTGCTAAGAGGAAAGTTCATAGCACTAAGTGCCCACTTAAAGAAAACAGGAAAAACCCCGTGCCATTCCTATGCAATGTGCTGGCTTTGTGGAAGCCTAGCCAGTTTGGATGTTCACCTTCCTAGATATGGACAGAGGGGGGAGGACCTAGGACTTACCACAGGGCAGGGAACCCTGACTGCTCTTTGGACTGGAGAGGGAGGGGGAGAGGAGTGGGAGGAGGGGGAGAAGGGTGGGAGGAGGGGGAGAAGGATGGGAGGAGGGGGAGAGAAATGGGAGGCTGGGAGGAGGTGGAAACTTGGTTTTTATTTCTTCCTTTTCTCAACAAAAAAAAAAAAAGAAAACAGAGAAAGCACACATTGGAGACTTAACAGCCCACCTGAAAGCTCTAGAAAAAAAAGAAGCAGGCTCACCCAGGAGGAGTAGAAGACTGGAAATAATTAAACTGAGGGCTGAGACCAACAAAATAGGAACATAGAAAACAATCCAAAGAATCAATGAAACAAAAGTTGGAACTTGGAGAAAATCAACAAGATCAACAAACCCCTATCCAAAAAAAATCAAACGACAGAGAGAGAACACGCAAATAAATAAGATCAAAATTGAAAAGGGGGACATAACCACAGACACAGAGGAAATTCAGAGACTCATTAGATCTTACTACAAAAGCCTGTATGCCACAAAACTGGAAAATGCAAAAGAAATGGACATTTTTTTTAGATAAGTACCATATATCAAAGTTAAACCAAGACCAGGTGAACAATCTAAATAGACCTGTTAGTAGTGAAGAATTAGAAGCTCTTATCAAAAACCGCCCTTCGAAAAAAATCCCAGGACCAGATGGTTTCAATGCAGAATTCTACCAGAACTTCCATGAAAACCTAATACCTATACTGCTTAATGTATTTCACAATATAGAAATAGAACAGTAATTGCCAAATTCCTTTCATGAAGCTACAGTTACCCTGATAACAAAACCTCACAAAGACTCAACCAAGAAAGAAAATTATAGGCCAATCTCACTCATGGACCTCGATGCAAAATTCTCAATAAAATACTGGCAAACAGAATCCAAGAACACATTAGAAAAATTATCCATTATGGTCAAGTAGGCTTCATCCCAGAGATGCAGGGCTGGTTCAACATACAAAAATCTATCAATGTAATCCATCATATAAATAAACTAAAAGAAAAAACCATATGATCATTTCAAAAGATGCTGAAAAAGCATTCGACAAAATTCAATACCCCTTAAGGATAAAGGTCTTGGAGGGATTAGGGATACAAGGATCATACCTAAATATAATAAAAGCTATTTACAGCAAGCCGACAGCTAACATCAAATTAAACGGAGAGAAACTCAAAGCCATCTCACTAAAATCAGGAACACGACAAGGCTGTCCACTCTCTCCATACCTCTTCAGTATAGTGCTTGAAGTTCTAGCAATAGCAATAAAACAACATAAGGGGATCAAGGGAATTCGTATTGGAAAGGAAGGAGTTAAACTTTCATTATTTGCAGATGATATGATGGTATACATAAGCGACCCCAAAAACTCTACCAAAGAACTCCTACAGCTAATAAACACCTTTAGTAATGTGGCAGGATACAAGATCTACTCCAAAAAGTCAGTTGCCCTCCTATACAATAAGGATAAAAAAGCAGAGAGTGAAATCAGAGAAGCATCACCTTTCATGATAGCCACAAATACATAAAATATCTTGGGGTAACTCTACCAAGGAAGTGAAAGATCTATTTGACAAGAATTATAAGTCTTTGAATAAAGAAATTGAAGAGGATACCAGAAAAGGGAAGGATCTCCCTTGCTCTTGGATTGGGAGGATCAACATAGCAAAAATAGAAATTCTACTAAAAGCAATCTATAGATTCAATGCAATGCCCATCAAAATCCCATCAAAATTCTTCACAGACCTTGAGAGGATAATAATCAACTTCAACTGGAAAAACAAAAAACCCAGGATAGTCAAAACAATCTTATACAATAAAGGAATGTCCGGAGGCATTACCATCCCTGGCTTCAAACTCTATTACAGAGCTACAATATTGAAAACAGCTTGGTATTGGCATAAAAACAGAGAAGTCAACCAATGTCATTGATTAGAAGACCTGGATTTTAACCCACAAACCTATGAACACCTGATTTTCGATAAAGGAGCTAAAAGTATACAATGGAAGAAAGAAAGCATCTTCAACAAATGGTGCTGGCATAACTGGATGTCAATCTGTAGAAGAATGAAAATAGATCCATATCTATCACCATGCACAAAACTCAAGTCCAAATGGATTAAAGACCTCAATATCAGTCTGAACACACTGAACCTGATAGAAGAGAAAATGCGAAGTACTCTACAACACATGGGCACAGGAGACCTCTTCCTACATATAACTTCAGCAGCGCAGATATTAAGGGCAACATTGAATAATTGGGACCTCCTGAAACTGAGAAGTTTCTCTAAAGCAAAGGACACTGTCACTAAGACAAAAAGGCAACCCACTGACTGGTAGAAGATCTTCACCAACCCCGCAACAGACAAAGGTCTGATCTCCAAAATATATAAAGAACTCAAGAATCTAGACTTTAAAATGCTAATCAACCCAATTAAAAAAAATTGGCACTGAACTGAACAGAGAATTCTCAACAGAAGAAGTTCAAATGACCAAAAGAAACTTAAGGTCATGCTCAACTTCCTTAGCAATCAGGGAAATGCAAATCAAAACAACTTCGAGATACCATCTTACACCTGTCAGAATGGCTAAAATCAAAAACACCATTGATAGCATTTGTTGGGGAGGGTAAGAGTAAGGGGTACACTCACCCATTGCTGGTGGGAATGCAACCTTGTGAAAACACTTTGGAAAGCAGTGTGGTGGTTTCTCAGGAAATTTGGGATCAACCTTCCCCTGGATCCAGGAATACCACTCTTGGGAATATACCCAAAAGGTGCCCTATCATATTACAAAAGTATATGCTCAACTATGTTCATAGCAGCATTGTTTGTAATAGCCAGAACCTGGGAACAACCTAGATGCCCTTCAATGGAAGAATGGATGAAGAAAGTGTGGAATATATACATATTAGAGTAGTACTCAGCGGTAAAAAACAATGACATCTTGAATTTTGCATTCAAATGGATGGAAATAAAAAACCACTATCCTGAGTGAGGTAAGCCAGACCCAAAAAGATGAACATGGGATGAACTCACTCATATTTGGTTTCTAGCCATAAATAAAGGACATTGAGCCTATAATTCGTGATCCTAGAGAAGCTAAATAAGAAGGTGAACCCAAAGAAAAACATATAGTTATCCTCCTGGATATTGAAAGTAGACAAGATTGCTGGGCAAAAACTGGGTACTGGGGGTAGGGTGGGATGGGGGAAAGGGGAGATGGGGAGAGAAAAGTAAGAAGTAGAGGATGGGAAGAACTTGGGGGAATGGGATGGTTGGGATAAAGGAAAGGTAGATATGGGAGCAGGGAAGTATATATCTTAATTAAGGGAGCCAATTTTAGAGTTGGCAAGAGACTTGACCCTAGAGGGGTTCCCATGTGTCTAGGAAGATGTCCCCAGCTAGTTCCTTGGGCAGTTGAGGACAGGGAGCCTGAAATGGCCCTATCCTATAGTCATACTGATAAATATCTTGCATATCATCATAGAACCTTCATCTGGCGATGGAAGGAGATAGAGAGAGAGACCCACATTGGAGCACCGAACTGAGCTTTGTGGGAGCCTAGGCTCTTTGGATGCTCACCTTCCTAGACCTGGATGGTGGACGGAGGACATTGGACTTCCAACAGACAGTGAACCCTGACTGCTCTTTGTGCTGGAGAAGGAAGGGGAGGGGAGTGGGGAAGGGGGAGGGAAATGGGAGGTGGAGGCAGGGAGGAGGAAGAAATTTTTAATAAAATATAAAAAAAAGAATGGATTGAGGTATATAATAGGGGTAAACACTCACTGATACTCAATGAGTTAGATGCCACCACGGATCCAGCTACTTAAGTATAGTCGTTCTGCCCAGGGGTGAAGAGTACCAACAACAAGCTGCCTGCTCTGTTCCAACCACCCAAGAGAGTGTAAGGACAAGAAAGACAGATACCCTTTCCCTCCGCCTATAAATTATCACATAGGCAGACAAGACCACGCCCTAGGGCTTGTTGCCCCAAATGTTATTGGCTAAATGGATCAAACTCCCACAATAGGTAGAAATATGGGTTAATTTAAATGTAAGAGTCAGCTAGTAAGAAGCCTGATCTTTTGACCAAGCATTTATAATTAATATTAAACCTCTGAGTGGTTACTTGGGAGCAGCATGCAGGACAGAAACTTCTGCTGGCAGCAGGGTTTGTACATGGGTTGATATTTAACTTTTTCCTCTGGCAGTGTACAGAGTGTTTTCCAGTATTAACGCAGTATTCAATAAGGGCCAAGACTTTATGCAGGTACCAGCTCAACTTCTCCATGCTTAGTGAGCTATGAAAGTGCTGTCTTCAGCAATAAGACCTTACCAACAGTTTGTGGAGAGCAACCAACAGCCTTGCCAATAGCCAGGGTTATTTATAGATTGCCATGGGGCTCCAGTGGCCAACAACCAAACTAGATTAAAGGTAAACCATTTCCAGTACTGGTGGTTTCATTTGGTGGTGTGAGATGTCTAGTTGGGGTTTTGACTCCCCTGCTAGTGGTGATTCCAATTTAGAATTATTTTATGTATGTTATATTTTAAGAAGTTTCAATACAACCCCTCAAATGGCACTCTAGTTTTAGCTATGCTGCCCAGTATTCCTTCCCTTGTCTCTTTCCTCCCCTCCCCACTTGATTATGCCTTTCTCTACCCCTCCCCACTCATCCATAACTATCTATTCTATTTCCCCTTCCCAGGGAACTCCTTCCCTCATCCCAATTCCTGGTCTATACCTAACCTCTGTGGTTATACTGATCATAGCCTGCTTACCAAATATTTAACAGCTAATGTATAAACAAGTACCATATTTATCTTTTGGGGTCTGGGTTACCTCACTCAGAACAACTTTGTTTCTAGTTCTATCCATTTACCAGCAAACATTTTTATTTACATTGAGTAGGGTTGAATCTGGGAAAAGCTAAGGGGAGGGAGTTGCAGGTGGATAGCCCTGTATGAAATTTCAAAGAGTCAATAAAATAGTTTTAAAAAGAGTTCAATCCATATGAATTGCATGTGTAACAATAGCATAACAAATTAAGATTATCTGCCAATGAAATTGTTGAACTGTGGTAAGCCCATATTTCTATATGGTGTGGCAGCCAGGCTCTAAAGCCATAGGTCCCACCTGAGGATGGTCACTAGTTTACCAGACAGGTAGTTGCAACCTAACACAAGGTCATTACGTTGTTGCTCTGATGATGGCAATAGTGTGGCCCTTTGTTCCCAGCCACCCAGCTATTTTACACCCGAAATAATCACACAGAAACTGTATTCATTAAAATCACTGCCTGACCCATTATCTCTAACCCCTAATTGGATAACTCTCACATATTGATTTAAATTATTTCTAATAATCTGTATATATTACCACAAGGTCTTGGCTTACCAGGAAAGATTCAGCATGTCTGACCTGGTGGCTCCATCGCGACCCTCTCTGACTCTCTGCTTTCTTCCTCTTAAAATTCAGTTCTGGCTTCTCTGCCTACATAAGTTCTGCCCTATAAGGTCAAGCAGTTTCTTTATTGATTAACCAATGAAACTGACACATAAACAGAAGGACCTCCTACAACATTTCCCCTCTTCTGTTTAAAAAGGAAAGGAAGGCTTTAACTTTAACATAGTAAAATTACATATAACAAAACAGTTATCCAGCAAGAATTACAGTTACAGTATTTATATCTATATTATCTTTTATAATAACAAAGGAAAACTATAGCTATAACTATCTATCTATTCTTCAATTCCATCAAAGATTCCAGAAGAATATAATATTACCTAAGTAAACAGGAAGTGCAGTGTAAGCATCTTCAGAAACTCTAGAAATGACAGAGATATCTCACTGCCTGGATAGTTACCCATAATTCTTTTTCACCATCCATCTTCAGCCTACAGGCCCAAAGTTTTCAGCAGACTTTTCCAGGAAACAGTAAATTTCAAAGACAGTTCAGTTACTTTCTTCTGTGTCCTGAAGGATGTCTTTTATGAATCAGGAACCCCAAAGGATCATCCTACATTTTGACAAGTTCAGCAGTCATCTCTCTGTGGGTCTTTCATGTCCAGTTTATGCAACAGTCCAGGCAAGAGCAGTTTATTGCCCAAATGGCTAACCACCTCCATAAAAAGTCTCTTTGATGCCCATCATCCTCAGGAAGTAGCTTGGTGCTGCCAAGAGCAGATGTGTCTCATTGTCATGAAAAGTCCTACTTTATTAAAACATTTTAAATGCCATATTCTGTAGTCTTTGAAAGATATGAAGCATGCCTATCTGAAATATATGTATGTACATCTAGAAAAATCTAACTAATGTGACTACAAACTTGACTATTATAGATGATTGCCTATTAACCTATATTTCTTAATTATATATTACATTATTAAATGAGCTACACAATACCTTAATCAAAATCAGAAATATATATACATATAAAAATGACCTTAAATTTATATTAATAAAGCAAGATTCATACCAATGTACATTATTCATATCTATATAATATCTCCCTTTAAATGTAAAAGAACATTTATAAATAATATATGGGAATATGGGCATAGATTTATCCATACTGCTTTGTGCTAATTGGGGGCACTGTTAATCAGGTCTTTCATGGTGTATCCAATGTGCTAGGTTCATCTCAGTCACCAGTAGGGCAAAGTAATTTCTTGAGGGTGTTCACAGCAACCTTTCAGGAGGGCGTGGTCTATCAAACCATATTTGCTGAGAGGCAATCCACAGGTTCTCATCTTCTGTGAAAACAAAAGAAGAACCTGTCTTCCAATGCATCATATCCTTAGACCCAAATTCTGAAGACGTAATAACTTTATAATATTCATGCTGGTTTAACTTAGCAGCCCACACAATGAAACATCTCTCTGTACTTAGCTCCTTCACAGTCACAAAATTTAAAGAAAACACAATAATATACAGAATCCAGACTCTCTGTGCATTTTCCATTTTTACATATCTCTTTTTTATTTTCTTTAATATATGATTATCTGTACTCTGTCTCTTTAAAGACTTTACCCTTTTTTAAAGCACTAACTTTATTTTATGACTCTCTATATTCTTTTTCTTCTCTCTCCCAAGCCTCCTTATGTAGTACTAAGAGTGGCGGGGCTGTGTCCCCAACACCCCAGCCGCCTGCCCAGCTAGCTTTACCCGAAATAATTACACAGACACTGTATTCTTTTAATCACTGCTTGGCCCTTAGCTTTAGCCCTTACTGGCTAATTCTGATATCCCAATCAACCCATCTCTAACAATCTGTGAGCACCGGTCTTACCGGGAAGATTCTAGTTCAGAGCTTCATCGCGTGTGTCTGCCCAGGAGCCGGGAGCATGGCGTCTCTCCTGAGGCGTCTGCTCCCGAGAGGAAAGCTGTCGGGTCTGAGCTCACTTCCTCTTCCTCCCAGCTTTTTGTTCTGTCTACTCCTCCCACCTATCTTCTAACCAATGAAATGGGCCAAGGCAGTTCCTTTATTAGCCAATGACCTTCCTCCATCATCCGTATGTTTATCCAACATTATGACCCAATTAGAGATTTTTTATTTCTGAATCTGTCCTTATTTTATTGTCTTTAATTCTCTACTGCCTTAAAGAATTTTTAAAATACTAAGCAGCTTGGTTGTGCTTACCTGGATGTTGACTCCACCTCTCTCCAATTTCAAAATGGTGGACATACCATTTCTGCTAGTTCTGGGGCTGCCAGGTAGGAGCCACACTCAGCACTTTAACTCTGACAGAATGAGCATGCAGCACATGAACGCTTTTTATCTGAGTTACAGCCAAATCTGCCATGCAGAGCACTGCACATCCAAAATAATCACACAGAAATTGTATTAATTAAAACACTGCTTGGCCATTATCTCTAACCTCATATTGACTAACTCCTACAACTTGATTTAACCCATATCTAATAATCTGTGTATATTACCACAAGGTAGTAGCTTACTGGAAAGATTCAGCATGTCTGACCTGGTGGCACCATAGTGGCTCTCTCTGACTCTCTGCTTTCTTCCTCCCAGAATTCAGTTCTTTATTGATTAACCAATGAAAGTGACACATAAACAGAAGGACCTCCTACAGCTGGTGCTCTTGCAGAACACAGTTTTATCTGGTCCAGGGAGGTGGAGCACGAGCACACATGTTAGGAGCTGAGAGATGGTGAACTATGCCTGGGCAGAGGAAGCCAGAGGAAACTCTGGTGGAGGTCTGTAGCGGTCCTGACATGCAAATGTGTAATCCAACCTCGGTATAGGGGCGAAAAGCTTATCAAACCGATGGTGCAGGACAATTCTGTATCCTGTCAATTATATTTTAAATAAATGCTGATTGGCCAGTAACTAGGCAGGAAGTAGAGGCAAGACAACCAGACAGGAAGTAGAGGCAGGGCAACGAGAACATGACTATTCTGGGAAGAAGGAAGATCTCTCTGCAATCCTGGCCCGACACCAAAGATGCAGAATGTGACCTGCCCTGTTGAAAAACATACCAAGCCACGTGGCTAACATAGATAAGAATAGTGGGTTAATATAAGTTTTAAGAGCTAATACAAAGCCTGAGCTAACGGGCTAATGAGTTTTATAACTTATCTAGACCTTCTTTTATAACTTATGGGACCTAACGACTGTGGGAACCTGACAAGACAGAAACCCCAACAAGCAGGCCCTCGTGTTACATTGCTCCTTCTTTGTTATTTGGAGGATGCCTGATCGAAATGCTAATTCAAACCTATGTGACAGCTAGCATACACAGCAGACAGGTAGTTGTGGATGTGACCGAAAGCCACTCACCTGGTTACCTAGGAGACAGAACGCGAATATATTTCCCCTAAGTTAAGTTTTGGTATAAAGACTGTTTGGAGAATAAAGTGAGAGGAATTCTTCAGGATGTGAACTCAGGACTTCATGAGGGACCACTGAGAATCTCCCTCCCGATAAACCATGTGAGAGGGAAAGCAAATGTAGTCTCAAATAAAACCCCGGTATAACTGATTAGAGAGACCCAGTTGAAACAGTCGTGCTGAAGCCTGACAGCTTTGGTGACTTTGGATGAGAACAGTCCCACATGCTCACATGCTGCAGGAGGACCTTTTCGCTCCTTCAGCCAATAGCAGCTGAAGTACCAGCCCACTGTGCTGTGGGAACTCATTCTGCTCCTTTAGCCAATAGCTGTTAAAGTACCAGCCCACTGGGGCGTGGTCTATTTATCTTTAAAAAGAGCAGCAAGCCAATGCCTGCTCTCTTGGTTCTGGCTCTTGGTTCCAGCTCCTGCTCCTGCTCCAGCTACTAGGCCCCTTTCCTGATGGTTAGTGTATTATGAGTTTTACCCCCCAAAATAAATACCCCTTTAAATACTAACTGGTGTGAGACTGATTCTTGCATTACTCACATGCTTGAATCCTTGGTCCCCATGGGTTTCGAAATGTTGGAAAGGGAGTAGGATATGTGACTTCTTTGAGGAGGGGTCTCTGAGGGTAGACTTTGAGCAGCTGCTGCTCCTAGAGCAACCTCTATTTCCTCTTTCAGATCTAGAAGGGAGCTCTCTCTGCTGTGCCTGCTGTCATCCAGATCTCCAACACCTGGAAACAAAACCTAAGTCCAGTTAAATGTTTTCTTTTGTAAATTGCTTTGGCAGTGAAGTCTCCTGACAGCAATACAAAGTAACTAATTCTGTGCCTTGTAGTAAAGTTTCTGGTTCCATGAGTGGGCTTCCTGTTTGTTGCTCCCACAGTAGGTATCTTTATACTATGAGACAAGCAATAACCTCTTTTGGCAATGATTCTCTAGCTCTTCTGAGCCTCTGTTCTGGGGGGCTCAATGACTTAAATACAATTGAAACAATTAAAGAATTGTTTTCTGTTGTATTTTCTCTTCATCACAGGGGGGAGAGAAAGGGAGTCTGTCTGGGGAAGGGCTCTTGGCGGACATTTGAGATAAGTGATTGTGTTTGAAATTGAAGGAGTTGTGCTCTCAGATTTGGCTCCCAATATTTATAAACAGTGCATATCAATTTACCCAGGAAAAGGAGCAGGCATATCTTCTGCTAACATTGCTCAGCTCACTACTCACTCACTATACAAATCTTCTCAGTTCACCACCTCCATGTGTGCTCCATAGTTGAGGGCCCATTGCTAGCCCAAAAGGAGCAAACCTAGGTCCTCAGAAATACCCCCAACTACCGATGGCAGGAGGAGGCAGCAGAGTTAGGAACATTTGTGTAAACTGCAGACAAGGAACATGCTCTGAGGTAGACTAGCTACAGAGCAGAGGAAAAGGATAAGGCAAACAGACAGAATCTGCTGATAAACTACCTTTGAGGGACTGTGAAAGCAAAACCTATCTCTAAGGTCTCAGTGAAGCTTTAGTTGGAAAGGAGGATGATCTAGGCTTAGTACTTGTAGCTTTGGGGTGGGTTTGCACTGAAGGAAGAATAAGAAGTTTGTGAAATATCCTCCTGGGCTTCTAGGATGGAAATTTCAACACATGCTCAGGTAGAGAGAGGGTTTTCCCAAGTGTTTGGTCTTCAACTCTCAGCTCTGTTTCTCTCATTTTCTTCCATCTTCTGACTTTTTTCTAAATGTATAAAATCCCTTCATTTTAGTCTCTCGTCAAGGACATTGCTGTGAATGGAAATAGGTCCAGAAAGGAGAAACACAGGCCTCTTTTCAGCGTGGTGATCTCTAAGAAGTGGAATGAATTACTAGGTGTAGATGGAACTAGTGCTTCATTATTATTTTCTCTCTCTCTCTCTCTCTCTCTCTCTCTCTCTCTCTCTCTCTCCTTCTCTCTCTCTCTCTCTCTCTCTCTCTCCTGGTTATTCAGCATGTAAAGTCTCTAAACAAAGTACATTATTTCATTTGAAATGAACTCTTAAGGGTCAAAATGCCATGATTTTAATGAAAGATCTGATGTATGAAATTTCCTGGGGCAACAGTCAGGCTGAAGAATCAAAATTCAGATTGAATGCAGCTCAATGGGCCTTGCCTGTGATCCTCTGGGTGAGTCAAGATATGTTCCTCAAACAAACAAGCAAACTGATGAAAGTCCAAGGCCATTGGCTCAAATGCCAACAGGAGCACAATGTTTTGTACACAAGTCTCTAAAGGAGGAGAGAAATCCCTGGCATTGACACACATGAAAAAGAAACTCAGGCAAGGGAAGCAGGTGGGCTTATTGCACCTCTTCCTCCAAACTTCTTTCTACACTCACTGCTTTGTCCCAACTCCAGCTCCAGCAGGAACTCCCTGGGAACCTGAGCTTGCTCCAGCCAGGCAAGCAGGTACACTGAGGATCTTTACCTCTCCCTCCTTCCTACAAATCTATTCCCCCAGGCTCATCCCCTTCTCTGTAGCAGACAATCTGCGCAGCCTCCTCATCCTCTCTGACCCCATCACCAGTCCAGCATACAGATCTTCCCCTCCAAAATTGACCCCCAAAACTCATTGCTTTATCCTAGTCCCCAGCTCTATAGGCATTTCCAGAGTACCAGCCAGCCAAGCCCGCCAGAGAAGCGTTAGGACATCAAAGCAGGTAGACCAAATTCAGATCTCCATTTTCCATCCTCTCTTCCTTTGCCAATCCCCCAATTTCATCCCCAGCTCTGCATCAGGCTATCCGTGTTGGCCTTTCCTCATGCTATGACCCCATCCTCAGGCAACTAAGCAGATCCTGTTGGAGGATCCTGATTTCCTACATCCCATGGACCACCTCAGCACCCTATTCCTACGTGCCTGTTCCTCAGTTCATACCCATTGCTAAGTGTCTGTTCTCAGTACCTAGGAACACACAGTACCGAGGAATCCCCAGTGGCCACACCTACCAGGATCCCAGAAGAACAGGTGACACACAACTACCATGCTCTCCTAAAAACCAGAGAGGGCAACAGAAACCAAAGAAAAAACACACCCAACAGGGACAAGACCAGATATCAGCACCTAGAATTACAATTGTCCCAAACCCAGATACCTAGAAGCCGGTGTAAAAACACAATCAACAACAGCCAGGACAAAATATCTCCACTAGAGTCCATCAACCCTGAGAATTGTGGCATCACGGAAACATAAGACCTTAAATACCCTTTATGAATATGATGGGGTCTTTAACGAGGAAATGAATAAATCCCTTAAAAAAATCAGTGAAAACATAAACAGCTCAAGAACTGAAAATGGAAGTAGAATCAACTTTTAAGAAAAAAGGATGGGGGAATCCAAACAGAAATATGAAAATGCTAAATTTAGTAACTCAAACAGGAACCACAAAGGCAAGCCTCACTGACAGAATACAAGAGATAGAAGAGACAATGTCAGAATTGAAGTCAAAATAGGAAATAAAATGTTAAATCTAAAAATCTCCCAACAGAAAATATTTATGAAATCTGGGATACTAAGAAAAGACCAAATCTAAGAATAATAGGAATAGATGAAGGAGAAGAATCCAGGTCAAGACATGGAAAATATTTTCAACAAAATCATAGAAGAAAATTTCCATAACCTAAAGAATGAGATGCCTATGAAAGTACAAGCTCACAAAACACTAAATAGACTGGACCAGAAAAGAAAGTCCCCTTGGCACATAATAATCAAAACACCAAACATGTAGAGCAAAGAAGTATTAAAAGGTATGAGGAAAAAGTACAAGTAATATATTAAAGAAGACGTATTAGAAATTACACCTTGAAGCACAACTAATAGAAACTTAGAGAAATTTGTATTTAACCTGATGATCTGAAAAGTAAACAGTCAACCACTGGCTCTTACCTTGACCTCAGTTCAAAAATTATCCTGCCTCTAGGACTCTCAGAAGACCGTTTTACGCTCTGATCTTCAGGTAAACTTTATTTATTAAAATACAAATGATATGCCATTAAATTTCCCCTTTTTGCCTAAGATAAAAAGAAGGCTATAACTAACATAAAAAAACTATATACAATAAGTACAATAAATATATACAATATATACACACAAGAAGTACATCAACAATGTCTAGTCCATTTGTATTTGAAAAATTCAGAGAAAATTCTCCATATCTATCCTATCTTGATGAGTCCAAAGTCTTGTGCCTAATTTTCTTTCTATCCAGAACATGCTTTTGTGTAAGGAACTATCTAGTCTTCAACTATCTCAGAGGACAAAAAGGAAATAATATTAACAGAGAAAGCAGGAAGTACAAGCAAGCAACTTCCAAAAAATGTGAGTATGACAGAAACAGCTGACTGCCTGGATAGTCACCCAAAGATTTTTGGTAATGTTGGGACATCCTTCTTCAGCCTATATACGCTTAAATCTGTCAGACTTTTCAGCAAAGCAGGAAATTTGAAGATCCATTCTGTCTATATTGGCAGTCTGTCAACTTTACTCTATGACCTGCAGAATGTCTGAGAGTTTTTTTTGGTGATGCAGGAACCCTGAAGTACCATCTCACCTTCTTTTGGCAAGTTCAGCAGTCATTTTTCTGTAGATCTTGAATGTCCAGTTTATACAGCATACCAATAGTCAAGTAATCCAGAAAAGAGCAGTTTCTTGCCAAAATGGCTAGCCTTGTCACTTGTGACTCTCTTTCTCCCTAAAGGCAGGGAAAATAAGGTAGAATCAGGAGATGCAGTGTAGCTGTCGAAAGAGAAAATAGCCAGCCTTACCAGTAAACCAGAGCCTCGTGGCGATACACAGATTAATAGAAATTTAATTTAAGATGTAAGAGCTATCTAGGAATACACCTGAGCCATTGGCCAAACAGTATTGTAATTAGTATAGTTTTGTGTGATTATTCGGGACTGTTCTTTCTTTTCTGTTTACAACACCTTATGTCTCAATGGGACTCTAAAAGCCAGATGAGCCCAGACAGATGTTCTAGAGTTTCTGAAAGACCAGAGATGTTAGCCCATCCATCATACCCAGAAAACTTTCAATTGCCATAAATGAAGAAAACAAGATATTTCATGATAATATTTAAGCAATATCTACTATAAATTGAGCCCTGCAGAATGTGATAGAAGAAAAACCACCAACCCAAGGAGTTTAACTACACCCAAGAAAATACAAGGAATAAATAATTCCAGAACAGCAAAACAAAAGAGGGGAAGCACACACACTACTAACAACAACAACAACATAACAGAAATCAACAAACACTGCTTAGTGATATCTCTCAAGAAAGAGACACAGACTAGGAGAATGGATATGAAAATCTATTGTTCTTTTTCTGCTGATTCAAGAAACACGTCTTTGTATCAAAGCCAGACATCATTTCACGATAAAAGGATAGAACAGGATATTCCAAGAAAATGACCCTAAGAGGCAAACTGGTATACTCATTTTAATAGATAACAAAATAGACCTGAAACCACAACTAACCATAAGATAGAATGAAATACATGGCATACTCATCAAAGGAAAATCCACCAAGAGGATATTACAGTTCTTAACATCTAAGCGCATAGGAAGCCAAGTTCAAAATGAACATTACTACAGCTTGAGTCACATACTGACCCTTACACTGTGATACTGGGAGACTTCAATAACCTACCCTCACCCACAGACAAATTGTCCAGACCAAAATTAAACAGTGAAATGCTCAGTCAACTGACCTTAGAAACCAAATAGAAACCAAAGAGATATTTCAGAACATTTCATCTAAACACAAAAGAATGTACCTTCTTCTCAGCACCTCCTGGAACTTTCTCCAAAATTGACCTCATATGTGGACAAAAAACAAGTCTCAACAGATACAAAATTTTTTTAAACACCACCCTGTATCCTTTCTGACCACCACATAGTAAAACTGGCTATCAACAACAACAGAAAGCTTACAAACTCAAGGAAGCGAACAACTCTCTACTCTATGAAAAATAGGACAAAATAAGAAAGAAATTTAAAACATTTTAGAATTGAATGCAATAAAATTCCCACATACCTAAATGTAAGGAACACAATGAAACCATTCTAGAAAGCAAGTACATAGCACTAACTGCATACATTAAAAAAAATCCCTCACTAGTAACTTAAAGCACACATGAGAGCTCTAGAGAAAAAGAAAAAATACAACTAAAAGGAATAGTAATAAATAAGCAAACAAACAGGGTTGAAATAAATAAAGTAGAAACAAAAAATACAGGAACCAACAAAACATAGAGTTGGTTCTTTGAGAAAAGCTACAATATTAATAAATCCTTACACATATTAAACAAAAGGCAGAGAGAATATCCAAATTAACAAAATTATAGCTGAAAAATTATACCAACAGACAGTTGGGAAATCCTGAGAATTATAAGGATTCTTTAAATTCCTGTACTCCAACAAATTGGAAAAAATAAAGAAAAAGAATTTTCTCAGTACATAAGATAAGATAAACAATTTAAACAGACCCATAACCTCTAATGAAATAGAAGCTATCATCAAAAGTCTCCGAACCAAATAAGAGCCCAGAGTCAGATAGTTTTAACACAGAATACCCAAACCCTATAAAGTCCCACAAAGAAACAGAATTACACAACAATTTCTTCATGAACATAGATGCAAAAATTCTGAATAAACTACTTGCAAACTGAATCAAAGATCACATCAAAAAGATCATTCACCATGATCAAGTAGGCTTCATCTCAGAGATGCAGAAATGGTTCAACATATATAAGTCAATAAAAGTAACCCACCATATACACAAACTAAAAGCCAAAAACCACAGAACCATTTCATTAGATGTAAAAAAAAAAAAAAAGACCTTTGACAGAAAACAACAGCCCTTTGTGATAAAAGATTAGGGACACAAGGGATATACCTCAACATAAAAGGGCAATTTATAGCAAACCCACAGCCAACATCAACTTAAATGGCGAGGAACTCAAAGCATATTCACTAATATCAGGAACAAGACAACATTGTCCACTCTCTCCATACCTACTCAATGCAGCACCTGAAGTCTTGACTAGAGCAACAGCACAACTGAAGGAGATCAACGGGTACATCTTGAAAAGGAAGAAGCCAAAACATCTTTATTTGCAGATAGTATGATAGTCTACTTAAGTGATCAGAAATTCCACCAGAAAACTCCTAAAGCTATGAAACACTTTCAGCACAGTAGCAAGATAGGTAACTCACATAAATCAGGAGCCCTCCTATATACAAAGGACAAATGGACTGAGGGAGAAATTTGGGGATCAGCACCCTTCACAATAGCCTCAACTAATCACCCATCTAGTTCTATAATCTAAGTGTATACTTAGGTGTATCTACACCACTTTCAGGTAATATGAAGGAAGTGTTCAAAGTGTGAGTGGGTGAAATGTATGTGCTCTCTGTGAAGAGAGCACGCGCTTCTGTGCTTGAGGGCTCCGCAAAGTCACCCCATGTGGGACCTACACTGGGGTCTTTGTGCACCTTGACCATCAGAAGGGTTGCAAGCCCCTTCCATGCTGGTATGTCCAATCTTTTGAAACTACAGGCTTGCTCACCTACAAAGTTCATGGTTAAGAACCTCACAATGGAATCAAAAACTGAATGAACTTTTCATAATGTTCTAAGTAAATTCTCAACTTTGTATTGGGCCGCATTCATAGATATCCTTGGCCACAGGGGCCTATGGGCTAGAATGGACAAGCCTTAGATGGTTTCTACCAGAAGGTGATTTTTCGCCTACTCTTGTCAATCTAAATAAACCAACCAACAAGTAATCAGAGGTCATTTATTCTAATAAATAATGAGATGTCTTTTAGACGTGTGTTTGCATGCTTTGTAGTTGCCTGTGAGCTTCTCAAAGAAGTTGGGACAAAGAGAAGTTTATAAAAAAACAATAATAAAGGAATATTACATCTAACATGCTGAGAGACTACTCTTTGGCCATGTTTGATTAGCCTTGGTTGTGTACAACATAACCTAGAGTCATCGGAAATGAGGAAATCTCAAATTGCCTACATCATATTAACCTGTAGGGCATTGTCTTGATTAGTAATTGCCACAGGAGGATTCACCCTCCTAAGCTTCTGGGTAGCCAAACAGTTAGATATTCTTGCTGTAAATAGAGGTTTCTCTCCTGTCAGCCAGTTCTTAAATAACCATTCAGAGGCTAAATATCAATTATAAGTGTTTTACCAATGGCTCAGACTTATAGCTAGCTAGCTCTTCCTTTAAATGAACCCACTTCTATTCATCTAAGTATTGCCACATGGCTGTGACATTTATTATTCTCCTGGCATGTTGCTTCTTGAAAGGCTATTTGGCATCTCCCAGACTCCACCATTCTTCTCCTGTAGCTCTGCTTGAATTTCCTACCTGGCTCTATCCTGCCTTGCCATAGGCCAAAGAAGCTTTTTTATCAACCAATGAGAGCAATACATATTTACAGTATACAGAAAGACATCCCACAGCATCTTGAAGGTTGGTACATCAAGCAAGAATGTAGAAGTCTTGTTCCGGTTTCTCATTCCTCACCCTGTGCATCTCTTCCTCCATATCCTTGGTGGCATCCTTCATAGGAAGCCAACCAATGTAAGCTTGGGTCTCTGAAGTCTATGGGAAGCTGCAGGAACTAGCCACACATAGTGAAGGGTTGTAGGACCCCAGTGTGTGTGAGGTTTCTAAGAAGCACAGGTAAGCCTTGGAAGTGGCAGCTAATATGAGGGGGGAAACCGTGGAGTACAGCCTGTCACTGAGATCCAAAGGTGTTTCAGTGTCAGAGCTGATCTGAATTAGAGGTTGCACACCTGGTGTCTGCTGCAAAACTGACCTTCTGATGACTTTCTGAAGACGATCCACACACTCTGGAATCACAGAAGTGATGTTATGAAGGAAGTCGTCAGGAAACACCTCTTTTCTACTATGTTATCACAGTAGAAACTCCATGACTCTGTACCAATCAATTGCATCTCTCTCTCTCTCCCCCTCCCCAGGGTCTCCTACATCGCTCCTGCTCCCTCTGCCGTCTGCTTCCTGTGTTGACCATGCCCAGGTGGAGCTGCCTGGTGACGGGAGCAGGAGGGTTTCTGGGCCAGAGGGTCGTCCGCATGTTGACTCAGGAGAAAGAGCTGCAGGAGATCAGGGCCTTGTACAGGTCCTTCACTCCAAAACACAGGGAGGAGCTATCCAGTAAGTGTCCTAGAGGCTGGTGAACATGTACTAGGGGTGGGGAGGGGTCTCTTGTCACCAAATAAAACAGGTAGATCTGTAAAAGAGGCTCAACAGAGATAATCACAGTTGGTGCCGCATATGGTCAAGAAGACAACTGACTTCTCCACGATCCTGCAGCTAAAATAAGACAAGGAAGGGTAGGCGTCCAGGTCTGGAGGTCTATCCTTTAAAGGCTGGGATGTGGCAGCCTCTCTCTGGTTCTTCTACTGGAGCTCTGGAAGACACAGTCTGAGTAACCTGTTGCTTATCCGGGTTACTCTTACGTCTTTATGCCTGGATATTCACAATCTAAGACCACTGTTACAGCTTCCCACACAGGACTCTCCCTCTGCCAATCCACAAGTGATTCCCCTTTTCTGTCAATCAAATCCTACTTCTCCCGTTTCACATTTGACTGCCACCACTTCATGAATTTCCATAACTCTGTTTTCATGTGCAAAGCACAAATGACATCTTCCTGCTCGGATTCATTTCCACAAAAGGATGGGGGTGGAAACGATGCTCCCTCCTTCCCTCCAAATGCTGCATTCTGACTGCTGTGCATCTATTGTTCCTTCAGTAGAAAGGCCTCCTCCCCAGAATCCCCTCGCTCTGGCTGCCCTTGAAGGCCTGGGCAACTGACACTGTGTCAGGAAACTTCCATTCCGAGCAGGAGGGTTTCCCAATGAGCTGCTTTGTGTTTCTCAGAGCTGCAGACAAAAGCCAAGGTGACCGTGCTGAAGGGAGACATTCTGGATGCCCAGTGCCTGCGGAGAGCCTGCCAGGGCATCTCTGTTGTCATCCATACTGCGGGCGCTGTTGACATCTCGGGTGTCATTCCTAGACAGACCATCGTGGATATCAATCTGAAAGGTACAGTACCTCAGGAAGATATAGAGTGAGTGGGAAAATCTGAATGGCTAAATAGCATGAGGACAGGAAGGGACATGCCGACCATGGAACATCTGCTCTGCTCTGGGTTACCTCGGCTTGCCTGCCCAGCGAGCAGAACTCAGGGCTATGGTGTTTAAAAGAAGACAATGGACTGAGCGAGGAGGGAACAGTGGCCCCACAGGCAATCAGTAGGAGAGAAGAGATATAAAGTCACAGCCTTGACACTCTGACTGCTAGGGAAGTTCTACTGTTCCTCCCTGCCAAAGTGAGGGGACGTCATCTCCAAATGTTTGATGTCCATCCACCCACTGCCTCTCTGAAGCAGACCCTGGCCTTTCCTCTGTAGAGAGCCATCACAGCTGCTCCACAGGGGTCTGCCAAGAAAAATAACCCAGCACTTGTTTTCTTAAAAGCAACAGTTTTTCAATTTCCACAACGCCATCTCTTTAGATCAGCACCAATCTCCTCTTGAAGACTGGTCCTAGCCAGAGCACAGTGTCTTCCTCAAATCCCCGTCCCTAAATGCTTAGTGCCTCTGAAAGTAGATTCCAATATACTTTAATAAGGACTTTACCATATAACACGATCACTCTGACTGCCTCCAACCCCAAGATAGTCTTCTTAGTACCACTGTGCTCCGAGGTCCTGCCTGGCATGTATGCTCCAGGTGACCTCCAGATTTAGTGACTCCGACTCCTTTTCCAAATCAACGAAATATTTGGGTATTCTCCATTACCAACTCAAAGGGAATCCTTTGAGTACTACCTACCTTCTTCGCTCATACCTTTCACTTTGACTCCTGCTGGGAATATAGGATTCTCAATACTGAATTAGTCTTTACTAAATGAGAAAAAACACAAGCCTTTAGTGTCTAATTGTGAGTGTATACTGCATCCCCAGGGGTACTGGTACCCATCTGTCATCCTAGCACTCAGGAGGCTGAGTCAGGAAGATCATACCTTCCAGGACAGTCTGGATGGCACAGTCAAGAGACTCTACCTGAAAAGTAAAATAAAAATACATATTGCTTATATGTGCATACCTGAGAGGGCATGCTGTAAGTTCTGCACTACGTCTGAGAAAATGTGTCTTGAATTTTTGGATTAAACGCTGGCCCTCCTTTAATGAAAGGAAATGCATGAACATAAGTAACTGTTAGCTTTTATTTGGGGGAGTCATCTTTTTGACTTTTTTGTTGTCGTTGTTGCTGCTGGGCATCAAATCTTCAACACAAGGCAAAGGCTCAACCACTGAGCAACATCCCCAAAGTAAATGGGAATTTATTGATGCCAGTTTTTAGAAAACAGAAAGGAATAATTTTCCAGAATGAAGATGCTGGCTTTAGTTTGTAGCTCCTTGAAACATAGCAGTCACCTGGAAAGAGGGACCCTCAACTGCAGAGTTGCTTCCATCAGATTGGCCTCTGGGGATATCCATGGGCTACTTTCTTGATTAATGATTGATATGGGAGGGCCCAGGGCCACTGTGAGCTCTCACCACTTGGCAGGTGGTCCTGCATTCTATGGGTAAGCTTGCTGGGCACAAGGGAAGCAAAGTAGTAAACAGCATTCCTTCATGGTTTCTGCCTTTGTTCCTGGGGTGACTTTCCTCAGTGAAACTTATGAGAACATCTAAGCCATATATAAACCCTTTCACAGTAATAGAAAGCAAACTAAGACTCAGTGGCTCAGTGGGGCGGGCCTTGTCTAACATAAGGAAGAACCTAGGTTTGATCCCTAGCACTGAAAAGTAAGTACATGAGGAGAGAGGGGGGGGGGAGAGAAAGAGAGAGAGAGAGAGAGAGAGAGAGAGAGAGAGAGAGAGAGAGAGAGTTTTATGAATTCAGAAACCTAGAAATCTCTGTTTTCCAGAATCTAATTTTTGGCTATAGAATGGCGATTTGAGTCAAGATCAAGTAAGAAGGCATTTGGGTCTGTAGCGGCCCTTCCAGTGGGGTTGAAAAGGAGATGAAGCTGATGCCATAGCCACAATGGGCCCTTTGGTTTATTTCCTGTCGATAATGGCAAGCTTTCTGTGAGCAGGTACTCAGCTCCTGTTGGATGCTTGTGTGGAAGCCAGTGTTCCAGTCTTCATCTACAGCAGCTCAATTTCCGTGGCTGGACCAAACTCCTACAAGGAGATCATCCGGAATGCCTGTGAGGAAGAGAATCACGAAAGCAAGTGGTCTGATCCATATCCATACAGCAAGAAGATGGCTGAGAAGGCAGTGCTGGCAGCCAATGGGTGCACCCTGAAAGATGGCGGCACTTTGCATACTTGTGCCTTAAGACTCCCATTCATCTATGGAGAAGGAAGCCAAACAGTTTTGGGCTCAATGAATAGAGCACTTGAAAACAATAGCGTTATTTGGCATATTTCGACATTCTCTGTGGGCAACTCAGTGTATGTGAGCAATGCGGCCTGGGCACACGTTCTGGCTGCCAGGGGCCTACGAGACCCTAAGACGTCACCAAACATCCAAGGGCAGTTCTACTACATCTCAGATGACACTCCTCACCAAAGCTTTTGTGATTTAGTTTACAACCTGAGCAAGGATTGGGGCCTCCGCCTCTATTCTGGTTGGAGCCCTCCCCTGCCCCTGCTGTACTGGCTTGCCTTCCTGCTGGAAGTGGTGAGCTTCCTGCTGCGTCCAATCTACAACTACCAGCCTCCCTTCACCCGCTACGTGGTCACACTGTTAAATAGTGTGTTCACCTTCTCCTACAAGAAAGCTCAGCGCGATCTGGGCTATGAGCCTCTTGTCAGCTGGGAGGAAGCCAGGGAGAAAACTTCAGAGTGGATCGGGTCACTAGTGGAGCAGCACAAGGGGACACTGAACACAAAGACTCAGTGATGTGACAATGGCAGCGACATGGCCCTGGGTGCCTTCAGGAAATATTTGTCAGGTCCTCCAGAAGGGACAGAGGCAGAACCCAGGTCCTGCTGCCTCCCTTTCACACAGAGACCAACTCAGTCTCTTCCTCATTCACCCCAGCTTTGCCGGTCACTGCCCCAGCCACAGGCTTTCCTCAGCACCGGCCCAACTGCATATGGTCTGTGGCGCCTCAGCTCCTAATTCCAAACTATTCAGACCCCATGGACCTGAGAGCTCTCTCCTTTGGTTTCACCTACCCACTAAAAGCATAGGTTGTTCTTGCGAAACTCCATTGCTTTATGAAGCTCCATAAAAGCAACAATAAATATTTGGCAATGCCTCACTTGTAGAAGTTATTTTTCTCTTCTATTCTCCTACTTCGTCTGGACAAGGCCGTGATAGGATCAGAAAGGGATTGGAGATCTTAGGTGGACAGAGGAAAATCAGGGCAGGGTGAGGGATATGAGACTAATCCACCATGGCCTACATGGCCTGGAATTGCCTAGACTGACTGGGGGTGCCGAGATTGAGACACGGAGGCTTCTTTTTAGTTAGAAGAACAGCAAGCTTTATTTTGCCCAGCAACCTTTTATAGCTCTACTGCTTCTGTGGAGAAACACCAGCCAGAAATAACACAAGCATCCTTGCCAATTACAGACCACAAGGAAGTTCCGCTGTCAGTCAGGGGGAGTGAGGGCAGCTGGATGACAACACTACTCCATGCCCCTTGTCGCAGGGGTGTCCTAGATGACTAGATGACTGTATTTAATGGAAATGGGACCGACCCTGAGAGAAGCAAGGCTAAAGTCACAATGGCTCCAGGAGATTCTGCAGTGGGGACAGGAGGAGACTCCCTCCAATGAATGTTCTCAGAGTTACAGCTTTCCTCACAGCTAAATCTACACATCTGTCTGATGTTTGTGTTCCAGTTTTCCTGTAAATGTGTTAGGAGGAGAACAGTGGGCAGAGGCTAAGAATGTTTCTCTCCCTAGCTCTGGACAGAACTGTAAAGAAACCCACTTCCCCTGGCAACCTAATGTCTCAGAGTTTTCTGTTTCTAAAGCACAGAGAATTGTATCTCAAATCCCAGACTCCTGGGACCAGTTGTGTGTAAGCTTAGACAGCAGAGGGTAGATGTAGGTTGATACTCTGGGATTGGCAGCAGTTGCTGGAGGTGACAGATATATCCCCTTTCCAAGCATGGTGGCACCAACTGCCTATAAGGGGATATTGAGAATGGGCAATGGGCTCCATCATGGCCTAATTTGGAAGGAAGCTGTGCTATTGTGTTTGTGGTTGGAAAGTTCTCGGAAGCTGTTCTTAGGAATTCTAAATCTTCTCACTTACCTTTGTTGGTTTCAAAAAAAATGTGAAAGTGTAGTTGGTTTTTGTTGTTGTTGTTTTACTCTTTTTTATTTTTTATTGATTTTTATTGAGCTCTACATTTTTCTCTGTTCTCCTCCCTGCTTATCCCCTCCTCCTTTTAACCCTCCTCCAAGGTCCCCATGCTTCCAGTTTACTCATGAGATCTTGTCTTTTTCTACTTTCTACTTTCATGTAGATTAAATCTATTCAAGTCTCTCTTAGTGTTCGCATTGTTGTCTTAGTTCTCTGGGATTGTGGTTTGTAGGCTGGTTTTCTTTGCTTTATGTTTAAAAACCACCTATGAGTGAGTACATGTGATAATTATCTTTCTGTGTCTGGGTTACCTCATTCAAAATCATGGTTTCTAGCTCCATCCATTTTTCTGCAAAATTCAAGCTGTCATTATTTTTTCTGCTGTATAGTACTCCATTGTGTAAATGTACCACATTTTCCTTATCCATTCTTTGGTCGAGGGTCATTTAGGTTGTTTTTAGGTTCTGGCTATGAAAAACAAAGCTGCTATGAACATAGTTGAGCACATATCCTTGTGGCACGATTGAGCATCCTTTAGATATATACCCAAAAGTGGTATTACTGTGTCTTGAGGAAAGTCGGTTTTTAATTTTCTGAGAAATCGCCACACTGACATTCAAAGGGTGCTGTACCAGCTTGCATTTCCACCAGCAATGCAGAAGTGTTCCCTTTTCCCCCACAACCTCTCCAGCATAAGTTGTCATCAGTGTTTTTGATCTTAGCCATTCTTACAGGTGTAAGATGGAATCTCAGAGTTGTTTTGATTTGCATTTCTCTGATGACTAAAGATGTTGAACATTTCTTTAAGTGTGTTGCAAATTGGGTATATAACCGCGCAAGCTCATGGATGACAATCATATTTTAATGGTTATAAGGGGAAACTCATTCTACAAGAGTGAGAGGTTCAACTTCCTATCTGTCTGGCAGGAGCAGAGCAGAGAGAGCACACACCTGTGACCTCCCGTTTTTTCTTCGTGGGCTCCAGGTAGCCATGCCTTAACTGGCTAGTAGACAGAGTTTCCCCGTCATAAGTGTCTTTCAGCTATTTTAGATTCCTTTGTTGAGAGTTCTCTGTTTAGGTCTGTACTCCATTTTTTAAATTGGATTATGTGTTCTTTTGATGACCAATTTCCTGAGTTCTTTGTATATTTTAGAGATCAGACCTCTGTCTGATGTGGGGTTAGTGAAGACCTTTCCCCATTCTGCAGGCTGTTGTCCTGTCTTGTTGAACATGCCCTTTGCTTTACAGAAGCTTTTCAGTTTTAGGGGGTCCCATTTATTAATTGTTTCTCTCAGTGTCTGTGCTGCTCGGGTTATATTTAGGAAGTAGTCTCCTGTGCCAATGCATTCAAGTGTACTTCCCATTTTCTCCTTTATAAGGTTCAGTGTGGCTGGCTTTATGTTGAGGTCTTTGATCCATTTGGTCTTGAGTTTTGTGCATGGTGAAAGATATGGGTCTATTTTCATTCTTCTACATGTTGATATTCAGTTATGCCAGTACCACTTGTTAAATATGCTTTCTTTTTTTTCCATTTGATATTTTTTTGCTTCTTTGTCAAAAATCAGGTGTTTGAAGATGTGTGGATTGATAGCTGGGTCTTCTATTCAGTTCCATTAGTCCTCCTGTCTGTTCTTATGCCAATACCAGGCTGTTTTCAGTACTGCAGCTCTGTAGTAGAGTTTGAAGTCAGTGATTGTGATGCCTCCAGAAGTTCTTTTGTTGTACAGGATTTTTTTTTTTGGGCTATCCTGGGTTTTTTGCATTTCCATATGAAGTTGAGTACCATTCTTTCAATGTCTGTGAAGAATTTTGTGGAAATTTTGATGGGCATTGTGTTGAATCTGTAGATTGCTTTGGTAGGATTGCCATTTTTACTATGTTAATTCTGCTTACCCAAGAACATGGGAGATCTTTCCACTTTCTGGTGTCTTCTTCAATTTCTTTCTTCAAAGATTTAAAATTCTTGTCATACAAGTCTTCCACTTGTTTGATTAGAGTTACTCCAAGATATTTTATGCTATTTATGGCTATTGTGAAGGGTTGATTCTCTGATTTCTTCTCCAGCCCTTTTATCATCTGTGTACAGGAGGGCTACTGATTTTTTGGTGTTAATCTTGTATCCTGGCACATTAATGAAAGTGTTTATGAGTTGTAGAACTTCCTTGATAGAATTTTTGGGATCACTTATGTAAACTATCATATCATCAGCAAACAGTGAGAGTTTGACTTTTTCTTTTCCAATTTCTGTTCCCTTGATTTCCTTTTGGTGTCTTATTGCTCTAACTAGGACCTATATTGAATAATAGATATGGAGAGAAAGGACGACATTGTCTTGTTCCTGATATCAGTGGAATCACTGGGACTTTCTCTCCGTTTATTATGATGCTGGCTGTTGGCTTGCTATATATTGCCGTTATTCTGTTTAGGTAAAATCCTTGTATCCATGTTCTCTCCAAGACCTTTATCATGAAGGGATGTTGTATTTTGTCAAATGCTTTTTCAGCATCTAATGAGATGATCATGTGGTTTTTATTTTTCAGCTGGTTTATATGGTAGATTATGTTGACAGATTTTCATATGTTAAACCATCCCTGCATCTGTGGGCTGAAGCCAACTTGATCATGGTGGATGTTGGTTCTGGTGTGTTCTTGGATTCAATTTGCCAGTATTTTATTTAGTATGTTTGCATCAATGTTCATGAGTGAGATTGGTCTGTAATTCTCTTTCTTAGTAATGTCTTTCTGTGGTGTTGATATCAGGGTAATTGTAGCCTTATAACAAGAGTTTGGCAATGTTCTTTCTGTTTCTATTGTGTGGAATAATTTTAGGAGTATTGGTATTAGTTCTTCTTTGAAAGTCTTGTAGAATTCTGAGCTGAAACCATCTGTCCTGGGCTTTTATTGGTTGGGAGATTTTGGATGACTGTTTCTATTTTTTTCAGCAATTATAGATATGTTTATTTGTTTATCTGCTCTTGATTTAATTTTGGTAAGTTATATTTATCCAGAAATTTGTTCATTTCCTTTAAGTTTTCCAATTTTGTGGAGTACAGGTTTTCATATGACCTGATGATTCTCTTTATTTCCTCCATGTCTGTTGCTATGTCCCCCTTTTCATTTCTGATTTTGTTAATTTGGATATTCTCTATCTGCCTTTTGGTTAGTTTGGATAAAACCTTGTCTACTTTGTTGATTTTCTTGAAGAACAAACCCTTTGTTTCATTGATTCATTGTATTTTTTTGTTTTTATTTTGTTGATTTCAGCTCTTAATTTGATTATTTCCTGCCATCTAGTTCTCTTAGATGAGTTTGCTTCTTTTTGTTCTAAGGTTTTCAAATGTTCTGTGAATTCACTAGTGTGGGATTTTTCCAGCTTCTTTACGAAGGTATTTAGTGCTTTCCTCTTAGCACTACCATTTATTGTGTCCCATAAATTTGGGTATATTGTGTGGTCCTTTTGGTGTTTTACTCTTTATATTTGGGGATCACCATCCAGCTCCCAAATAATCACACAGAGACTTTATTCTTACTTATGAATTCCTTGCCTTAGCTTGCTTTGCTTTTAGCTAGCATTTCTTAACTGATATTATCCCGTCTACCTTTTGCCTTTGGGCTTTTATCTTGCTCTATTCTATATACCTCTCTTTATGCCTTACTCTGAGGCTTGCTGTGTAGTTGGGTGATTGGTATCCTTTCCCCTTCTCCATTCCTCACTCCTCCATCCCTCTTCCCTGATTTCTCCTCCTACTTATTCTCTCTGCCTGCCAGTCCAGCTCATCCATTCTCCTGCCTAACTATTGGCCACTCAGCTCTTCATTAGACCATCAGGTGTCTTAGAAAGGCACAGTAACACAGAGTAAACACAGAGCTTAACAAATGGAACATTAAAGAAAGCAAAACATCTTTGCATCATTAAACAAATATAGAGCAGAATAATGAAATGTAACACACCTTTAACTAATGTTCCACAGTAAAGAGTGCCTGCTTCTTAGACCCTCTGCTTAAGGCAGTGGCCCCAGGGCATGGGAACACATTGCATACAGTTCCAGGTAAGAAACATGTGCATCAGGATTGCTGTCCCATGGGAGTCTCTTCTCCTCATGCCTGGACTGCACAGGACCCAGACTCCAGAATCCATGCAGACACTCTCCCCTACCATGGGCTTAAGATTCTTCACCTGGGGCTGAACACAACACTGGCACTCTCTCCCTTGGGTGTGCAAGGAAGCTGAATGGGGCTTTGGAAGTTTGTGTTCTAAAAATCTGT
This sequence comes from Microtus pennsylvanicus, assembly GCF_037038515.1. NCBI lineage: Eukaryota > Metazoa > Chordata > Mammalia > Rodentia > Cricetidae > Microtus > Microtus pennsylvanicus. Next base: position 115,704,846 of record NC_134585.1, read on the forward strand.
TTGTAATTCCCCGAGGTGGCTTATGACAAACAGAAATCAGGGGTTGGGATTGCTTAAGTGTGAGCTTTATCGAAAGCCTGCTGTTCTACCTCCCCCCCCCCACAGAGGCCCTGGGTAGGGAGAGCCTGCACTGACTTTTTAAAGAGCATGTCTTTTCTGAGCCTGCCCTTGTCACATTGCTTTGTAATGTAATCTGGGAAGACCAACCTCTTGAAGGAAAGAACAATGTAGCTCAGAGAGGAAATAAATTGTCCCCTCCAACCCACTCTGGTAATGAGGCGCAAGGCCCTTACCAGAAGTATCTGGCTTCTGTCCCCCGACATCCATAGTATAACAGTGTTCAAAGTAGATAACATATCCCATTTCCAGTATAGAAGGCAATTCAACAACTCCTAGGGGCGGAGGTTCTTAATCAGGTCACTCAACTGAAATGTAATCATTTAGGAGTCTATTCTTAGCACATAAATTACATCTCAGACAGATCTCTGAGTTAAAGTCTAGCCTGGTCCACAAAGCCAATTTGAGAACAGCCAGAACTACACATAGAAACCCTGTCTCAAGAGAGGCAGAGAGAGAGGAGACAAAGAGAGCTAATTCTCAAAGGAGATTAAAGGGGGAAATACATTAACTCTAACTGTTGTTGCTAGTTTAGAGGTTTGCCAAAAGTAAAAGATACCACTTTCAAAGGTGGATATAGGCGTGCTGGGCACTCCCCTCCCAACCTGACACCCTCCATTCCCTGGAGACCGCTGGAACCTTGCAGCAATCCCACCTTCTTCCCTTCTCCCATCCCTCTGTGTCAGCAAACTATGCCTACACAAGCTCTCTGCCTGGGACTCCAGGGACTCGGGTAGGTGATTTCCACTCTCCTTCCTCCCCTCCATCACATTCTCTCCATCCTCACACCAGCCCCAGAGCAGCCTGCTTGCAGGAGCCTGTCTATCCGTCCTACTTCCTTTTCTGGGGACTGTACCAAACATTGTAGCCAAACCATGCTTCCTTTTGCCTGTGGACCCTCTCACTCCACTGCCCCCCACTTGTAGCCTAGCCCCATTCCTTCCTGTCAGCACCCACTTTCCATCTGGCCTTCAGTGGCTACACCTGGGAGGGACTCACACAGGGGAACCCTGCTCTCCACTGTGTCCTCATTTATGATCTGTCCCCTCTCACCATGGATTGGTGACAGCCTGCTCACAGGTTCCCACCTCCCACCTCAGCTCCATTCATCAGGCTCCAGTTCTTACTGCAGACCCAGGGTCGCCCAGCCCATCAAGCCTGTCTCTTCAAATTACTCGTTGCCTTAGTTCAACCTAATGCAGAAGGCCCCTTTCCACCACACCTTTAAATCCCTGAGCACCACATCTCTTGATGTAGTAGGGAACTCTTAGCTCTTTCATGGAGCCCTTCTCGGGCATTTTACATAGCCCACCTCTATTACCCTTTGCCACTCACCAACCTGCAGAAGCACTGTCTACCAGGAAACCCACAGCCTCCACCCTCTCCTAAAGTCAAGAGAGGCCAAAAAAACCAAACAACAGAGTACCCCTACAACAGAGACCCGAAATCAACATCTAAAATCACATTAGTCATCACAAACCCAGAAGCCTAGGCACCAGTGTGAAAACACAAGAACTTCAAAGCAGCAATTATGAATATGTTCAAGGACCTTAAAGAGGACATGAAAAAATCTCATCAAAGTCTATGATAATACAAAGGAACAGTCAAGGACATGATGAAAACAGTTCAAGACATGAAAGTTGAGATGGAGTTGGTAAAGCAAAGCCAACCAGAGAGGAAACTGGAAATGAAAACCTTGGGAAATGAAACAAAACCTCAGAGCACAAAACATGGAAGAGGGAGTCTCCAGTGATGAAGACAAGGTAGCCTCAGTCATAGAAAGTATAATATCTCCACACAGCTCAGCGACCTTTGCTGGGTCACTAGGCATGGTGCTTGTGACAATTTCTGTCATCCACACAGTTGCAGCATTCTAATGTCCATCTAATGTGCAATTACGTCTGTAAAACTGTGTGTGGCACTGTAGCGTTAGCATTCTCGCCTGTCCTTGCCAGAGACTACTTTTTTTTGGTAATTTAAAAATTGTTGCCTGGTTGTTTTGGTGCACACTTTTAATCCCAGCACTCGGTAGGCAGAGGCAGGCAGATCCATGTGAGTTCTAGGCTAGCATGGTCTACCCAGTGAGTTTCAGACAGGCTCCTACAAATAGAAACTCTGCCTCAGAAAAGGAACGAAGAAAGGAAGGAAGAAAGAAAGAAAGGAAGGAAGGGGAATAGAAAAAGGGAAGGAGGGAGGGAAGGAGAAAGAAAGAAAAGGAAAAAAATTGCTTCCCAATAACAAAATGACATATTGTCATTTTTAAAACTGTATTGACAAAGCAAAGACTAGAAATACTTTGTTCTTTTCTGAATCAAAGTACTTTGTCAGAAGTGTGTGTGTGTGTGTGTGTGTGTGTGTGTTCACAATCAGAGAGAGGGGGAGGGAGAGAAAGAGAGAGACAGAAAGACAGACAGAGAAAGACCTGTAAAGGCTGGAAGGCTAGAAACCATGATGAGCAGATAGCACATGTCACCATTTTCCTCTTTTATTGCTAATGAGCCCAAGCCCCTGCTGATCCAGAAAAAGCAAAGAATGCAGCAGGGAGCTGGGATTAGTGTGGAAAGGAACAGGAATCATGTAGACTCCTTGGGTGATTTCTTGACCCTGACAGAGTGTTGTCTGTGCTTAGATACCCAGAAGCTGTTGGAGGCCTGTGTTTGGGCTAGTGTACCAGCCTTCATCTACACCAGCTCGGTTGAGGTTGCAGGGCCCAGCTCCTACAAGGAGATAATACTGAATGGCCATGAGCAAGAACAACATGAAAATAAATGGTCTGATCCATAGCCATACAGCAAAAAGATGGCTGAGAAGGTAGTGTTGGCAGCCAATGGGCACACCCTGAAAGATGGTGGCACTTTGCATACTTGTGCCTTAAGACCCACATACATTTTTGGGGAGGGAATCTCATTCCTTTCTGAGTCAATGATCAGGACCCTCAAAAATAATGCTATTCTGGACATTACTGTCAAATTCTCCACAGTCAACCCAAAATATGTGGGCTTTGCAGCCTGAGCACACATTTGCCAGTGACCATCAAGAAGTCACCAAACATTCAAGGACAGTTCTACTACATCTCAGATGAAACTCCTCACCAAGGATGTGATGATTTAAATTACACAATGAGCAAGGGCTGGGGCCTCTGCCTCGATTCCAGTTGGAGCCCTCCTCTATCCCTGCTGTACCAGCTTGTAGTGAGGAGCAGTGAGCCGCTTCCTGCCACCCAGCTCCTGGCCACCTGGCTAGCTTATGCCCCAAAATAACAACACACAAATTGTATTCATTTAAACACTGCTTGGCCCATTAGTTCTAGCCTCTTATCGGCTAATTCTCACATCTTGATTAACCCATTTCTAATAATCTGTGTAACACCACGAGGTGGTGTCTTACCGGGAAAAATTCTGCATGTCTGACCTGGCGGCTGGCTCCATTGCATATGACTGGGGAGAAGAGGCATGGCGTATGTCTGACGTGCCTTACTTCACTGCCTTCTTCCTCCCAACATTCTGTTCTGTCTTCCCAGCATACCTATGTTCTGACCTATCAGGCCAAGCAGTTTTCTTTATTAATCAACCAATGAAACAACAGATAGATAAAGACCCTTCTGCATCACCAGCTCCTGTTCTTAGCTGACTTTCCTTAGAAAGGAGTCAACATAGTTCATCAGGGAAACAGTTTTGAAAGCCTTCGTGTTCCCTCTGAATCCTGTAGTCTATGCCAGTTAGTCAGAGGAACAGGAGAGCTCCGGATTATGGGTTGCTGCTTCCTGATAGAACCCACTTAGGTTTCCTGGCTTCCATCCCCTACCCAGTCCCACATGTGATACTCTGCAGAATCAAGAGAAATCTTGAGGAACACCTGGGATGCCACATTTGCCTTAACAAATGATCCTAGTCAGAAGATGTTCTCAGTCTCTATTTCAGCTGTACAGGGCTATCCTCTGAGCCAAACAACAGCCATCTTACCAAGTTTCACTGTTTCTAAATGCAGATCAGTCCACCTGGACTAGTCAACCATTGACATGGATTTGCAGAAGAATGGGCAGGAAGATTCATGGGCCCCATCTCTGAGTGTCCAGTCACTCTATATGATCTACTGTATGCAATTCTACTCTAATTGCATGTGGCCTCGAGGAAGGGCTAGGGTAGATAGGACTAGAGAGTGGAGAGATCGTGTGTTTGGTTATGAGAAAAGTTCTCACATGATGCCAGGAATGTGCAGACTTTCTAATGTAGCCTTCTGCAGGAAGCATCCACACTCCTGTAAGTAGTCACCTCTTTGTCCTGTTCATCAACACATTTGCACAGACAGAACACAGATGAAAACAAAATTGGAAGTCATAGCATGTAAACAAAAGATCTGTAAAGTTTTAAAGAAACAACTCCAAAAGTACCACTGAGTTTGTTTTGTGTTGGTTAACTACTGGAGGACATGAGGCTTGCCCTTCAGTGTGCTTTGTAGACCCAATGAGACTCCAAAAAAACAATTATTTTCTTTGTGATCCATTATTAAGTGGAGATAACTTCTGGTTTAGGGAAGGGGACTCTGTCTATTTCCACTCTCAGCACCGATGCTCAGTCAGGCTTAGACTGGTGTAGCCCTGTGGCTACTGCATAGTGTCTATGACTTCGCATGAGTGTGAGCCCTGCTGTGTCTAGAAGGCCTTGTTTCCCTATGTCTTCCATTCTCTCTGGCTCTTAACATCTTTCAACCTCTTCTTCTGCACAGTTCCCTGAGTCCTGAAGGGAGGGACTTGTTGAAAACAACCCATTTAGGATTGAGTGTTCCAAGGTCTCTCACTCTGTCTGCTTCAGATCCAGCTGTGGATCTCTGTATTCATTTCCATCCACTGCAGAAAAAAGCTTCCCTGATGATGGCTGAGCAAGACACTGATCTATGAGCATAGCAGAAGTCATTAGGGCTCATTTTATTGCCACGTTTCATTAACAGAAGAATATTTGGTTTCTCCTAGGTCCCTGGCCTATCTAGCCTCAGGTTCTTGGGCATTTGTGTGGTATCAGGCATGGGTTCTATCTCACAGAGCAGGCCTCCACTGTTGAGTACAGGGTGCTGTGAAACCATCTTCGTACACTGCAAACACGCATCACTCTCATTGTAAGTGAAAAGCTGATTGGTCAGTAGCTGAACAGGAAGAGATTGATGAAACTACCTAACACAGAGAGGAAGATGACAAGAGGAAGGACGGAATCTGGAGTTATGAGCAGATTCAGAGAGAAGCAAGATGGACATGCTGTACTAAGAAAAGTTACCAAGTCATGTGGAAAAGCATACTGTAGTGTGGATCCACTAGAGTCTCATAAAGGTTCTCAAGAATGGACTTAGGGAGTCTGTTTGAGTGCTGGGATGGGTTCTGGAGGCAAAAAGTGGCAGGGGTTGGGGTAGGCCCTTTGTCAGTGAGGTCGCTGATGAACTGGGAACCTGGTCCTGTTCCAGAAGACCCATCTGAGTGGTGAGTGTTTTCTTGACCTGCAGCAAGAGCCAGTAAATGGAACAGGGAGATTCCCAGACCCCCTTGACTCCCTGATCATTCTGCAGGGGCTGCTCCCCTCTGCTGGGGCTGCTCCCCTCTGCTAGGACCTCTCTCTCCCTAGCCCATTCCAGCTTGCACCCATGAACATCCTCCCTTCTTCCTCCCTTCTGTGGGGCCGCAGGATCAGCCAGCTCAACCTGTTTGGGCGCTGGGACAGGTAATGTGGGAAAAGGGTGGCGGGGGTTCCTTTGCTTTGGTAGCCTGCCTGCAGAAATGTAGGCCTTTTGTCAGCGAGGTTTCTGGCCAGCAAGTGAACCTGATCCTGTTTCAGAAGACCCATGGATAGCATTTGTAGGAGGAGATGGGCAGGAACCAAGGCAAAAATTTTTTGATCAATCTGAAAAACAATGTGAAAACACCAGAACCCAATGATCTTACAACAGAAGGACTTGAACACCCTAATCCAGAAGAAGTGGAAATTGGCTTTATGAAAGCATTAGAGTCCCTTAAACAGCATGTAAAAAAATGCCCTTATAGAAATGGATGAGAAGTATAACAAAAAGTTTGAAGAAATGAGTAAATACGTAAATGATACGCTGGGAAACCAAGAAAAAAATGATCAAACAGGTAATGGACACAGTTCAAGAACTGAAAACTGAAATGGAAGCAAGGAAGAAAACACAAACCAAGGGCCGACTGGATATGAAAAATATAGGTCAACAAGCAGACACTACAGAAACATGCATAACCAATAGAACACAAGAGATAGAAGAAAGAATTTCAGATTCTAAAGACACCATGGAAAAAATAAACAAACAGATCAAAGAAAACAGCAAATCCAACAAATTCTCATCACAAAACATTCAGGAAATATGGGAAAAAATAAAAAGACCAAACCTAATAATAATAGGGAGAGAAGAAGGAGAAGAATTACAGCTCAAAGGCCCAGAAAGTATATTCAACAAAAGTAAGGAAGAAAACTTTCCCAACAGAAAGAAAGATATTCCTATGAATATTCAAGAAGCATACAGAACACTAAATAGACTGGATCAAAAAAAAACCATCCCCTCGCCATGTAATAATCAAAACACAAAACATACAGATTTAAGAAAGATTATTAAGAGCTGCAAAGAAAAAAGGACAAGTAACTTATAAAGGTAAACCGATCAGACTTACACCAGACTTCTCTATGGCAACCATGAAAGCCAGAAGGTCCTGGCTTTTACAATTATCCAATATTGTACATTTATCCAATATTGTGACCCATTTAGGGACTTTTTATGTCTCAATCTGTCATTATTATATTGTCTGTAATTCTCTACTGTCTTAAAGAGCTTTTAAAATACTAAGCAGCTTGGTTGCGGCTGCTCTGAATGTTGGCTCCACCTCTCTCCAATTTCAAAATGGTGGACATACCATTTCTGCCAGCTCTGGGGCCTCCAGGTAGGAGCCACACTCAGCACTTTAACTCTGAGAGAATGAGCATGCAGCACATGAACGCTTTTTACTGAGTTACAGCCAAATCTGCCATGCAGAGCACTGCACATCCAAAATAATCACACAGAAATTGTATTAATTAAAACACTGCTTGGCCATTATCTCTAGCCTCTTATTGACTAAGTCCCACAACTTGATTTAACCCATTTCTAATAATCTGTATATATTACCACAAGGTCGTGGCTTACTGGAAAGATTCAGCATGTCTGACCTGATGGCTCCATGGTGGCTCTCTCTGTTCTTCTGCTTTCTTCATCCCAGAATTCAGTTCTCTCTTCTGCCCTATCAAGCCAAGCAGTTTTTTTATTGATTAACCAATGAAAGTGACACATAAACAGAAGGACCTCCTACAGCTGGTGCTCTTGCAGAACACAGTTTTATCTGGTCCTGGGAGGTGGAGCACGAGCACACATGTTAGGAGCTGAGAGATGGTGAACTATGCCTGGGCAGAGGAAGCCAGAGGAGACTCAGGTGGAGGTCTGTAGCAGTCCTGACATGCAAATTGGTCATCCGACCTGGGTATAGGGGCGAAAGACTAATCGAACCAATGGTGCAGGGCAATTCTGTATCCTGTCAATTATGTTTTAAATAAATGCTGATTGGCCAGTAGCCAGGCAGGAAGTATAGGCAGGACAACCAGACAGGAAGTAGAGGCAGGGCAATGAGAACAGGAGTATTCTGAGAAGAAGGAAGATCTCTCTGCAATCCTGGACAGACACCAAAGATGCAGAATGTGACCTGCCCTGTTGAATAAGGCACCACGCCATGTGGTTAACATAGATAAGAATAATGTGTTAATATAAGTTATAAGAGCTAATACAAAGCATGAGCTAATGGGCTAATCAGTTTTATAACTTATGTAGACCTTCTTTTATAACTTATGGGACCTAACGACTGTGGGAACCCGACAAGATAGAAACCCCAACAAGCAGGCTCTCATGTTACATTGCTCCTTCTTTGTTTTGGAGGATGCCTGATAGAAATGCTAATTCAAACCTATTTGATAGTTAGCACACACAGCAGACAGGTAGTTGTGGATGTCACCGAAAGCCATTCACCTGGTTACCTAGGAGACAGAATGCTAATGTATTTCCCCTAAGTTAAGTTTTGGTATAAAGACTGTTTGGAGAATAAACTAGAGAAATTCTTTAGGATGTGAACCCAGGACTTCATGAGGGACCAATGAGAATCTCCCTCCTGATAAAGCCATGTGAGTTGTATCTTTATTTCTGTGCCGCCACACCAGTCCAGAGAGAGATAATTTATGTTGAGGTCTAGTTGAGAGAAATAATTGAAGTCTGGGCTACCATCAAAAGCTGGCATAATGGGACCTAGATGTGAGGCTGTTCTGCAAACCCTAAAAAACAAGAAAGAAGTTGACTAGACATGAGGAGCCCATGAGAAAAAAAATCGGTGGATAGGTGAGTATTGAGCGCTTAGAAATAGAGATCAGAATTTAAAGGAATGTAGAAAAGGGGGACAAAATTTAAATCAGGGAGAAAAAAATTGTAAAAAATTTATATAAATGGGATAAGGAAAAAGTATTCAGTTATATATGTTGATATCTAAATGGAATTATAAGAGTAGGGCAGAAACAATGGCAGACACATTAGATCTATAAGCATGATAGATGCAGAATTACAACTTTTATCATTCGCTAAATGTGTAGGAGGGCCTTCTGATGGAGGAGGTAAATATGTCTATGTGTTACTTTCATTGGTTAATAAAGAAACTGCCTTGGCCCCGATAAGACAGAAAATTAGGTAGGCTGAGTAGACCGAACAGAATGCTGGGAGAAAGAAGCTGAGTCAGGCAGTTGCCATGATTCTCCCACCCGACACAGCCGCAGGTTAAGATCTTCCCTGGTAAACCACCTCGTGGGCTACAGAGATTATTAGAAATGGGTTAGATCAATATGTAAGAGTTAGCCAATAAGAGGCTGGAACTAATGAGCCAGGCAGTGTTTAGAAGAATACAGTTTCCGTGTAATTATTTCGGGTATAACGCTAGCAGTGCGGGCGGCCACTCCTATTAAAACATCCTTCTGTATTTGTATTGCTTTCATTTGGCTGAATAAGGAAACTGCCTTGGCCTTTTGATAGGGTGGAACTTAGAGAGGCAGGGAGGAAATAACTGAATTCTAGAAGGAAGAAGGCAGAGACAGGCAGATGCCATGAATCTCCGGCCTTAAATGGATATAGGTTAGAATCTTGCTAGTAAGCCACAGTCACATGGTTCTAAACAGATTATTATAAACGGGTTAATCAAGATGTGAGAGTTAGCCAATAGAGCTAATGGGACAGGCAGTAATTTAATTAATACAATTCCTGTGTGTTTATTTCAGGGGTTAAGCTAGCAGGGTGGTGGGATGCAGCCTGCTCGCCTCATACTACATAAACGGGTAGAAAAAGTGAAGGAAAATGACTTTTAGCCCAAAACGATCACCAGTTTACTGCTGAGATTGAAGAGCCATGTGTACACAGTAGCCAGATAATCTAACACACTTGTGGGGGGGTGGGGAGCAAGCAGGAGACAAAAGTAAGGTTAGAGAACAAATTTAACCTCACATAGTCAGCACCCCAGAGGAAAGGATTCATAAATTCTCTTCATTTTATGATTACAAGTTAAAATAAAAAAGATAGCTAAAAATCCACCCACAAGAGCTTGAAAAGGCAGGCTGGCAGGTGGAGAGAGCCTGTGTCCTACCCCTTCCAGTGAGGTGCAGCTTCAACTGGAAACTGAAAGACAGGTTTGAAATAAGGTAGCCTCTGAGAACTGCAGCTTCAGGTCAATTAGATATAAATAAAAAGGTTAAACATGTTTGTTTTCCATTTCACAATTTTGCTTCTTTGTCAAAAGTCTGCTGTTTATAGGCATGTGAATTCGTATCCAAAGTGGATTGATTTCAGTACTGTGGATCTGTAGTGAAGTTTTAAAGTCATAGATTGTGATGCATTCAGAGGTTCCTTGATTATATAGGATTTTAAAATTGTTTAAGTTATCCTGAGTTTTTATTTTTTTCTTATAAAGTTGAGAATTGTTCTTTCAAGGTCTATGAAGAATTTTGTTATAATTTTAATGGGCATTTGCATTGAATCTGTAGATTGATTTCAGTAAGACTGTCAATTTTGCAGTGTTGGCTCTATCTTAGCAAGAGAATAGGAGATCTTTCCATTTTTTTGATGTCTTAAATTTCTTTCTTCAAAGATTTAAAGTTCTTATTATACAGGTTTTTCCATTTCTGTGATTAGAGTTACTCAAAGATATTTTTATGATATTTGCAGCTATTGTGTAGAATAATATAGCTCACTTATCATATATATAGAAGAGGTGTATTTAGGTTTGTTTTCAGATCCTGGCTATGATAAAGTAATACTCCTGTGAACATAGTTGGGCACGTGTCCTTATGGTATGGTTGAGCATCTTTCGTACATAGACCCAAAAGGGTATTGCTAATTCTTGGACAATTGTATTTTCTCGATTCAAAGGTCAGAAAAATAATCTGGTACTGGCAAAGATACTTGGAAAAGTTGGTATTGACTGACAATACTGAGAATTACGGTACTGATAAAGATATTTGGAATGTTGGTATTGACCAACAGTGCTAAGAATTTTGATATTGACCTTTCCATTGCCAAGAAAAGTTTGACACACCCTGTAAATGTTGGGAGTTAATACATATGTTAAGAATTTTAGATTTTGATACAATGTAAAAGATTTAAGAGCTGCATAAACTAGCTGAAGAAGCATTCTCAACTCTGGTGGTTCTCTTTTCTTCTCAGAGATCAGCAGTCAATGATGGGTTTGAAGCTTCTTCTCCCCAGATGCCTAGGAAAGGAGCTCACATATATGAATGCCTGTTCCAAAGATGGAAAAAATTGGGTAAATGAAGAGGACTTTGCCCAAGCCAGGCATGATCATTCTATCCTGTTGCAGAAGCACAGGTTTTATTAAAATTAATAAGAGAGACTGGATTGTAGGCCAATATTTCTATATGGTGTGGCAGCCAGGCTCTAAAGCCATAGGCCCAACCTGAGGATGGACACGTAGCCTACCAGACAAGCTGTCGCAGCCTAACAAAAGGTCAGAATGTTGTTGCTCATTCTTTGTAATTTGGAGGATGCCTGATAGAAATGCTAATTCAAACCTATGTGACAGCCGGGCGGTGGTGGTGCACGCCTTTAATCCCAGCACTCAGGAGGCAGAGGCAGGCGAATCTCTGTGAGTTCGAGACCAGCCTGGTCTACAAGAGCTAGTTCCAGGACAGGCTCCAAAACCACAGAGAAACCCTGTCTCGAAAAAAAAAAAAACAAAAACAAAAACAAAAACAAAAAAAAACCCTATGTGACAGCTAGCATACACAGCAACAGCAGGCAGGTAGTTGTGGATGTGACTGAAAGCCATTCACCTGGTTACCTAGGAGACAGAACGCTAATATATTTCCCCTAAGTTAAGTTTTGGTATAAAGACTGTTTGGAGAATAAAGTGAGAGGAATTCTTCAGGATGTGAACTCAGGACTTCATGAGGGACCACTGAGAATCTCCCTCCCGATAAAACCATGTGAGTTGTGTCTTTATTCCCGTGCCTCCACCCCAGTCCAGAGAGAGATAGTTTATGTTGGGGTCTGGTCGAGAGAAATAATTGAGGGTCTGGGCTAGCATCGGACCCTGATAACTATAAAAGTTTTGCCTATTGCAATTCCTTAGGCAAACCTTGCTGCTGCTTCGATTTCGTTAAATGTTTTTTGTTTCACACATTGATTTCTCCTATAAAAGTCTGATAATTGCAAGATGTCACACTGAGCTCGAGCCAGCTAAGATAAAGAAGTTCCCAAGTAAACATGAACAGTGAACTCTGCAATCAGGAAAAAGCAGAAGAAAAAATACAGAGAGCCAATAAATCTTTACATGTTAACCCTTTGTTGAAGTTTTAAAAAGTCAGTTGCTCCCATTGTTTTCCTACCCGTTGGGAATGAAAGCCAAGCTTCCATGGGGTGAGGCTTTAATCATCACATTACACCCCCAGCTCACTTGTCAAGTTCCCAGCTCAGCCGCACAGTGGCAATTGTCAGACATACTCCTTTCATTAACTCTTCATTTTCCCCTTTTGCTTTTTTTTATAATAACATCTTCAAAAACAGAAACATTATCTTGTTGATTTTGACAATTACATCAATTATGTTCCATATAGTGAAATGCTCTTTCAGTATTAAATGAGTGGTTTTCTATAGAGCTAGCAAGAGTAAAATTACAAATAAAAAGTAGCCAAGTAGAGAGAAGTGGCAAAGAAACATCATCAAATCAGGGGCTTACATTACCCAGCAGGAAGGACGAGAGTAGCCCACGTGAGAGAGAAAGCAAACGTAATCTCAAATAAGACCCCGGTATTACTGATTAGAGAGACTCTGTTGAAACAGTCGTGCTGAAGCCTGACAGCTTTGATGACTTTGGATGAGAACAGTTCCACAGGCTCACATGCTTGAATCCTTGGTCCCCATTGGTAGAAATTTTGATAAGGGAGTAGTAGGGTATGTGGCTTCTTTGAGGAGGTGTCTCTGAGGGTGGAATTTGAGCAGCTGCTGCTCCTAGAGCAACCTCTACTTCCTCTTTCAGATCTAGAAGGGAGCTCTCTCTGCTGTGCCTGCTGCAATCCAGATCTCCAAACCAGGGAAACAAAACGTGAGTCCAATTAAATGTTTTCTTTTGTAAATTGCTTTGGCAGTGAAGTCTCCTGACAGAATTACAAAGTAACTAATCCTGTGTCTTCTAGGAAAGTTTCTGGTTCCATGACTGAGCTTCCTGTGTATTGCTCCCCCGCCCCCGCCCCCCCGTAGTTATCTTTATACCATGAGACAAGCAATAACCTCTTTTGGCAATGATTGCTCGAGCTGTTCTTACACTCTGTTCTGGGGGGCTCAATAGCTTGAATACCTTTAATTGTTTTCTGTTCTATTTTCTCCTCATCACAGGGGTGAGAGAGAGGGAGTCTGTCCAGGGAAGGGCTCCTGAAGGACGTTTGAGATAAATGCTTGTGTCTGAAATTGGAGGAGTCATGCTCTTAGATTTGGCTCCCAATATGTATAAACAGTTTATATCAATTTATCAACAGGAGAAGGAGCAGGCGTGTATTCTGCTAACACTTCTCAGCTCCCTACTCACTCACTATACAAAGCTTCTCAGTTCACCACCTCCATGTGTGCTCCATAGTTGAGGGCACTGCCCTCATAAATGCCATTGGTGAGTGTCATTCAGCTCTTTTCTGTGTTGATGGGGTATGCCCTATTTCACCTATATATCAACAGTGTCTGATCAGGTAGGCAACTAAGAGTGAATAAAGAGAAAAATAAGGTACAGAACACAAAGATTTTTTTTTTGAAAGTCAAAACTCATTTATTTTTTTTTAAGATTTCATTATTTTATTTTATTTGTTTTTGGATTTTTTTCTTTTTTTTTAATTTATTTATTTATTAAAGATTTCTGTCTCTTCCCCGCCACCGCCTCCCATTTCCCTCCCCCTCCCCCAATTAAGTCTCCCCCCAGCCCGAAAAGCAATCAGGGTTCCCTGTCCTGTGGGAAGTCCAAGGAACCCCCACCTCCATCCAGGTCTAGTAAGTTGAGCATCCAAACTGCCTAGGCTCCCACAAAGCCAGTGCGTGCAGTAGGATCAGAAACCCATTGCCATTGTTCTTGAGTTCTCAGTAGTCCTCATTGTCCGCTATGTTCAGAGAGTCCGGTTTTATCCCAGGCTTTTCCAGACCCAGGCCAGCTGGCCTTGGTGAGTTCCCAATAGAACATCCCCATTGTCTCAGTGTGTGGGTGCACCCCTTGCGGTCCTGAGTTCCATGCTCGTGCTCTCTCTCCTTCTGCTCCTGATTCAAATAGCTGGCATGAGTAGGAAAGAGGCAGAATTCTTTTAACATAAATATGAATTTAAAGTGTGGTTGAACATGAGCAAGTTGCATAATCATGAGGAGAATTAAGAAACAGAAGGTTACTGAGAGTCTACAGCCAAAGCATTTAATCACTATACTATATATAAGAGAAAAGGGGAGAGTGAAGCATATGGAAGGAGGAAAAGAATGGGGGAAGCTGACTCTTTTACTGGCTCTTGGGACCCTGCTCCTCATACTGGGTCACCTTGTCCAGCCTAGTTCCTCCATGACTAGCCCTTCTGGCAGCACCTCCCACTTCCTATAGTGGTTTCTTAACCACTTCCTCTTGTCTCAGGCTACCTTCTCTGGGGAATCTCCAGCATACTAGACAGAGATGCCTACTGGTTCAGGGGACCTCTCCCTGTTGACTATGGTTGTTCTTTAACTTACTGATCATCCCACTGGTCTGTCTAGACTCCAGCAGAACACCTGAGACCTTTGCACCAAAAACTGTGCAAAAATCTATATTGGGGTCAAAATGAGTATTGCCTGAATTTGCAGGAGGCAAGACCAAAAGAAGACAATATCCATAGAGAAAGACCCTTGGGTTCCATGTCCAGTATGTTCCAACTGGCTTAGGCAGTCCTATCCCTATGGCCTTACTGTTATGGTAAAACTAAAATGCCACAGGTCCCTGAGTGGTAGTAATGGGCAATGGGCCACTAAGGCCGCCAGTCCCAGGCAGGGAGCCATGCAGTGGGTGAGAGACAGAGACCTATTAGGCATGCTATAATGGTAAAAGTAAAAATGCAGTGGATCCCTGGCAGCTGCAGCAGCAGAAATGCTGCAGGGCCCTGAGCAGTGGCAGTGGGCCATGTGGTGGCAGGCAGTGAACAGCCAATCCCAGGCAGGGATAGTGCAGTTCCCCGAGTAGCTGCAGAAGCCACAAAGAGAGACAGACAGGTGGGCATGCGATGAGACCATGCCACAGGTCTCCTAAGGTGGCTGGTCCCAGACAGTGAGCCATGTGGGGTCAGGGAAGACACAAAGACATGGATAGGCATGCCATGCAGAGTGAGGTTGGATATTTATTTAGTGGATTATGGAGAGGAAATAGTGAATGTAGAAGGGGGAAAGCAGAGAGTCAGAGAGAGAGAGAGAAAGAGAGAGAGAGAGCAAGATGGGAGAGACTGAAGGGAGAAGAGAAGTGGGGAGAGGCAGAAGCTGCCTCTTCAAGAAGGAGATAGAAAAGGAAGGGACTCAGACTGGAAGCTAAGATCAGCTTGCTTCTGAAGACAGGGGAGGGAGTGGGTGTGGCTTGTCTCTTAAAGGGATAGGACAGATCATTACATTCCCATCTCATTTTTATACTAAAAAGGCAGGAGGTTAGGCACCACAGGCTAAAGGAATTGGGGCAGCAGATTCTCAAGACTGCTTCCTGCTTGTTTGTGGGCATCATCTTTGGGGGGGAACCTGAGAAGGCTGGGTGCAAGTCACATCCTGGCATAGCTGGTCTCTTTGCTCCTGTCCAGTGCTTGTGGTATGGGAATGTCTGGTGTTTGTTTAAGGTATTGGGAGAACAGAAGACAAAGTTAAGTTTATGGAAAAAGAATTAGGACCACGGAATTGAGGGGGCTGTATCTGACCTGTTTAAGGTGGATCCTTCAATTCCACTCCCTGGAACTTACAAGAATTTTTAGGTTTCTGAAAAACAAATTTTAGACATATACATTCTATAAACAGTAGCATATTTATGTCAGAATGACTGTGACAGATATTTTTGCACAATGAAAAGTATTTCTAAGACTATGGAAAGCAACATGAGAGAGAAATTTGATAACGTATTTGTGCTCACACCTTTATAACTTGTAAGTCCTCTTTTGTATTTTTATTTTGCTGAAATTTGTTTGCGGAGGTTGCCCATTTAAACTAACAAAACCTCTCAGCTGCCAAACTGCATCAGAGATTTTTGAGAAGGATACAATTTTACTTGAGTTATTGATTTAAAATGACAGAGAACTTACTTGGTTGTCACCTAGAGCAACTCTTCAGGGTCCTCCATGGTTGCTGAAGGCCATATTTGCCTTTTCCTGTTTAGCACAAGGCCTGCCAGGCTCCAGAAGATCCTGTGGGCTAAAAATCTGTAGGAAGACAAGCCTATCTTGACCTGAGTAGGTAAGCTATCGATTCCAGCGATTCTATTCATGTCTGGAGATCTTTAGTTTAGATGAAAGGCAGTTTTCCCCAGTGGTCAGTGCTTGGCAGTTGAGCAAATTGCAGATAGATGTTGCTGTGTGTCCATTTGTCTTCTGTCTTCTTTGGAGGAGGTAGAGTGCTGCTAGGAGCCAACCTGTTTCTTTTTGTTATGAAAAGTTTTTTTTTAATAATTAAATTTTTTTTTGATTTTTCGAGACAGGGTTTTTCTGTAGCTTTTGGTTCCTGTCCTGGAACTAGCTCTTGTAGACCAGGCTGGCCTCGAACTCACAGAGATCCACCTGTCTCTGCCTTCCAAGTGCTGGGATTAAAGGCGTGCGCCACCACCGCCCGGCCAATAATTAAATATTTAAATGGCATATTTCCCAGATCTCTAGGCAGTTGAGGGCTGTTTATCAGGTATAACTACAGTATAGAACCTGCTGGAGAGCTGTGTCTGAGCTTGCCTATACTGGCTTTTAACTTAACAGGTAATATTTATACTCATAAAAAGACAGAAAGAAGAAAAAGTTGCTTGCAATAGAAGGTTAATGGCAGAACTGGCAGTAGTAGAGGACATCTTAATAGATTGTATATGAGGGTTGGATTAAATATAAAGTATTTTTGTAAGGGACTTACAAGTACATACCAGTTAAAAACATGAGACTTGTTGTTGTTGTAGTCTGAAATGAAATGCAAAGAACAGACAACTCTAACATTTAATAGTAATCATAGGCTCATTTAAGTCACATGTATGAACACACATACATACACACAGAGTTAGCAGGAATTGGGTAAAGTGGATGCTCTTGGTAGGCCCTACCAAAGACATGCCACTGCACAAAACACACATGCAACAGAGTCAACAAGAGCAATTTAGAGACAAAATCATAAGTAAATGGGGGACCAGGCAGGGTATACCTCAGTAATGATGGCAGGACTTGGTCACCTGACCTGGCTCTCAGTTAAGATGGCGGTGAAGTCACCTGACCTCACTTAAGATGATGGTAAGGTCACCCATGTAACAGAGCTAACACTGGGGAACCAGGCAGGATATACACCTCAGTAAAGATGGCAGAACTTGGTCACCTGACCTGGCTCTCAGCCAAGATGGTTGCAAAGTCACCGGACCTTAGATAAGATGGTGGTAAGGTCAACTGACCTCAGTCAAAATGGCAGCAGTCACATGTTGCATGGAAAAGCCACAATTTTTGAGCTGCAGGGATTTTAAGCTTAATAATAAGAAAGAGCTAGAAGCATGATCTGCCCTGTTGCTGAGCTGCAATGCCACAAGCCATGGTAGAAAGTGAAAGGCTGGAATTGAAAACAGCCACCTCACCGATCCAACCACTCTTATTGGTAGCAGTAGTGGTGGCAGAGGCAGTTTGAGGAAACTCCTTCCATTTGCCTGTGCGTTGACAGTAGTTAGAAAGCTCCCATGAGAGTATAGCCAGTGGGACACCAGCAGTGTAAGTGTAGGAGCTGAAGAAGTAGGGGATTAAGGCCTGTGGTTTCAGGACCTCTAAAAGGCATCCTTACCAGAGTGGGTATGGATGGCTTGCTACCCAGAGCTGATACTGTGAAAACCCGTGAAAAACTGACATCACAAGACCCACAGTGAGATGTCTCTCCACTATAGGCAGGGTGTGAATCACCATGAACATCACAGGACCTGTGGGAGAATGTCTCCTGCCTTCTGGTGGAAGCCAGAGAGGCCAAAGGCCACTCTGAGAAGCCTTTACCAAAACAAAAGCAAAAACAAGCAATACGGGGGAGGGGGGAGAAAAAGAAAAAAAGAAAGAAAACCCAAGGAACCCTGGGCATCCTGTTGAATGCACCATAGAGTGTATGCAGTGCTAGCATGGGAGGGCTGACCCCAGGCTGTCCAAATAACATTTTAGATAAGTGAAGCAATCCAAAAATTAATGTCAGCAAAGGGTGCAATCGTCCATGGTTGGAGGCTGTCCCCCATTTCTAGGAACAACAGAAGATTGCCAGGAGCTTAGTGGTCAATTTCTCATATTTGGAGAAATAGTTAAGTTGAAATTGCTCTGTAGAAATTGTGCTCAGGTATATGGAACACGTGGTTGTTGTAGAAAAAAAAATACCCAGTTCCCTGAGTGGCTGCAGCAGGCCATGAGGAGAGACAGACAGATGGGCATGCCACAAGACAACATTGCAGGTCTCCAAAGGAGGCCGGTTCCAGGCAGGGAAACATGAGGCAGCAGGCTAGAGACAGAGATATGGATAGGCACACCATGCAGAGTGAGGTTGAATATTTATTTAGTGGGTTATGGAGGGGGAAAGGAGAAGAGGAGAAAAGCAGAGGAGAGAGAGAGAGAGAGAGAGAGAGAGAGAGAGAGAGAAGGGGGGACAGACAGAAGGGGAAGGGGAGATGTGGGGAGAGGCATTTTCAAGAGAGAGACAGAAAAGGAAAGGATTCAGCCCTTTCCCTGATATCAGTGGCCTCCTTGACTGGAGGGCTGAATGTTAACACCTATAGGACTGCCTAGTACTCCTGCATTGAATTCTACATGTTTCCCAGGTGATGATGAGTTTGAAACTCATTTGCAGCCACTGAACATCACAGTGGGGACACAGACACCCAGAAAATCAGAGCCTCAATCAAGACCACACTCTGTTGATACACATCTCTGCCCTGCTCACTTCCTAGACACTTCCCCTTCCCTCTTAGGTTCCATGAAGGTTATGATAACATGCTTAAACTCTGAGTCTTCACTGCTTTAAAATGTTAACCAAAGCTTGGCAGTGGTGGCACATGCCTTTAATCCCAGCACTCAGGAGGCAGAGGCAGATGGATATCTATGAGTTCAAGGTCAGCCTGGTCTGAAAGAGCTAGTTCCTGGACAGATTCTAAAATCTACAGGGAAACCCTGTCTCGAAAACTCAAAAGAAACAAAAAGAGTAAAAGTATAACCAATGGCTAACATATGAAGAGAACCTTGGAACTGACGCAGGACTTGTGTCTGACCCTACTTCATGCTACCCTCCCCCGGGTCAAATATCAAAAGCTAGATGTTGTGAAATTTCTCGCTGTCCAGGATCTGGACTGATGACTGCCAGGGAACACAGAAGCCATTTTCACCCTTACACGGAATTGGATTGCAAGCCCTGCACCTGGCTGCACCATATATTTATGGAGTGAACTCTCCTCCAGGACTATAAATGAGATAGAGATCTGAACCATGAGATAGCTCTATCACAGCTAATAATTTATTCAGGACATTATGGAACCTTGTATGGATACGTACCCTGCCTTGTTCAGATAACTTGTCCTGTGCTGTGGAGCGTGTTGCGAATAAAATTACAGCATCAAACTACCTACAAAGATCATGGTCTCCAGTCTGTGTTCATTTACCTAGAAAACTCCTGGGACAAGCAGGACACCAGATGTAGGCAGACTGAGTAAATCCTGCCTGCATCCCACAGGGGCAGCAGCAAATGGAAGCACGTTGGAATGTGCTGTGAGTCAGAGGTGCTGACTTTGAAAGCTCAGACTGGCCGCAGTGAACTAAAACCTGTAAGTCACTGGGGACTCTGAAGGGAAAACCACCAGACTACCCATCCTGAGTTGGCAGGCTGTATACCCTCAGCCACCAGAGCAGAGGGAGTGGAAGGATCCAGATTCTCAAGGAAAGCTGAGGAGGAGTAACGTGGAGAATTTTCTGGTTAGTGAGATGAGTAGGGAATGGAGGTCAGAGAGGCAGGGAGTAAGGCAAACAGTCAGAGGACAGACAGAAGGATAGGTAGGCACGTCTCCCAGGCCTGTCTCCCAGGCCTCTTCTTGCCTGTTAGTGAAAATCAAACAAAGGGACCACACAGACATTATTTATGACCTCCCCATTTGGAAAGCATATGTGAAACAAAGCCTCCAGTAGCCCACAGGCAATGTATCAGAAACCCTATAATGTATGTTCATATTTTCCATTTCCTTAGGAATTTATAAATTTTATGGTTTGTACTTCATGCCCAAGAAAGAAAAGAGGCAATTAACTAACAGATCCTAAGGAATCCCCATCCCTATTTGCTAAAATAACCATTCAGGCTACTCCAAAGTAATGGCTCAGTGGGTAAGGTACCTGTTGCCAGACCTGGTAACCTGAATTCTGTCCCTGGGACCCACATGTGTAAGAGGGAGTTGCTTGCTCATCCCAGCCACCCAGCTAGCTTAGACTTGAAATAATCACACAGAAACTGTATTAATTAAATCATTGCTAGGCCCATTAGCTCTAGATTCTTAATGCTAACTCTTACATATTAATTTAACCAATTTTTATCAATCTGTACATCACCATGAGGTCATGGCCTACTGGCAAAGTGTCAGCATGTCTTACTCTGGTAGCAGCTCCATGGTGTCTCCCTCTCCACCTTCTTTCTCCCAGCATTCAGTCTATTTTTCCCCATCTACTTAAGTTCTGCCCTATCTATAGGCCAAGGCAGTTTCTTTATTCATTAACCAATAAAAGCAACACATAGACAGAAGGAACTCCCATACCATTTCCCCTTTTCTGTTTAAATAAAAAAGGAAGGTTTTAATTTTAACACAGTAAAATTACATATACCAAAACAGGTATCAAACATGAATTACAGTTACAATACTTATATCTACTTTATCTTTTATCATAACTAAGGAAAACTATAACTATAAATTCATTAACTCCATCAAAGACTCCAGAAGGTTATAATATTACCTAAGTAAACAGGAAGTACATTGTGAGCAACTTCCAAAATTCTACGATTGACAGAGACATCTCAATACCTGGACTGTCACCCAAAGTTCTTCTGTACTATTGGGGCATCCAATATTCAGCCCACAGGCCCATAGTATCTAGCAGACTTTTCCACAAAGCAGGAAATTTCAAAGACAGTTCCACCTATATTAGCAATTTGTCAGTCACTTTCTTCTGTGTCCTGCAGAATGTCTGGCAGACTCTTTCATGAAGCAGGAATCCCAAAGAACCATCTCACCTTTAGGCAAGTTCATCAGTCATTTCCCTGTGGGTTTGGAATGTCCAGTTAAGCAGTCTAGGTAAGAGCAGTTTCTTGCCCAAATAGGGAGCAAACTCCATAAGGAGACTTTTTGATGCCCATCATCTTCTTGAAGTAGTTGCTGCTGCCAGAATTAGATGTGTCTCACTGTCATGCAAAGTTTTAATTTTTTAAATATTTCAAATGCCATATTCTAAAGGTCTCTGAAAGATTTAAAGAATACCTATCCAACTAAAATATATCTCTATACATCTAGAAAATCTAAGTAGCATGGCTACAAGCCTGACTATTATACATGAGTATCTATTAATTTATATTTCTTAATTATACACTACATTTTTAAATGAGCTACACAAATGCATACCTTAATCAAGATCAGAAATACATGCTCATATATCAAAATTAACCTTAAATTTATATCAATAAACCAAGATCCATACCAATGCAAATTATTCATCTCTATTGCATATCCCCTTTAAATGTAAACAAACAATTATAAACAATATTTGGGATTATGGATATAGTTCTGTCCATACTGCTTCCTGCCATTTGGGGGCACTGTTAATCAGGTCTTTCATGGTGTATCCTGTGTACTAGGTTCATCTCAGTCAGCAAATGGGTAAAGTAATTTTTTGAGGGTGTTCACGACAACCTTTCAGGAGGGCATGGTCTATCAAACCATGTCTGAAAGCAACACACATGTTCTCATCTTCTCTGAAAACAAAAGAAGAACCTCTTTTCCAAAGCAACATATCCTTAGGCTCAAACTTTGGAATCAAGACACCTTTATGTTGGTTTAACTTAGCAGCCCATACAATGAAATATCTCTCTGTACTTAGCTCCTTTACAGTCAAAAAATTTGAAGATATTATAATATACATAATCTAGACTCTCTGTGACTTTTCCATCTTTACATGGCTTATTTTTATTTACTCCTTTTAATATATGACTGTCTGTACTCTGTCTCTTTTAAGTCTTTACCCTGTGTTTTAAAGCATTAACTTTATTTTATGGCTCTCTATACTCTTTTTCTTCTCTCTTCCAAACCTATGTAAATTTATCCAACATTATGATTCATCTGGATTTGTCTTTTTTTGAGATTTATTTATTTATTTATACAGTATCCTGCCTGTGTCCAGAAGAGGGCACCAGATCTCATTGTAGGTAGTTGTGAGTCACCATGTGGTTGTTGGGAATTGAACTCAGGACCTCTGGAAGAGTAGTCAGTGATCCTAACCACTGAGCCATCTCTCCAGTCCTGGACTTGTCTTTATAATATATCTGTAATTATTTTCTGACCAGAAGTACTTTTCAAAATGCTAAGTGCTTAATAATCTAAGCTGTGACATTTCTAGGCTACATACAGTACTTCCTTCTTACCATGCCCATTCCAACATGGCAGAGCTGCTCACTGCTCTGAGAGTCATACACACTGCCCCAGTTTCAGGCACACAGCTGGTCCACATTGCCCTGAAGCAAGCTGCAGTAGAGTGCTCACAATCCCCATCCAAATGCTCTGTATCCAGATCTCCTGCCTGAAAGAATCAGAGATCATGCCAGCAGGGCATTTTAAAACAGTGCAGCTTTTTCCCTGCTACCACTGAATCAAGTAAACTTCCCTTAAAGGAGCCATGCCTCTGCTTGCTTCTAGCAAACAAAGCCCATTCAAGAAAATGCCACTAGCAAACTGTGCTTAACTCTGTTCTTTTGTGTCTAGAATTAATTTTTAAGCTTTCTCAGGTTTTTATGTGGATTTTAGTTGGCTACATGGGCGCCAATTTGTAGGAGGAAGTCACTTGTTTGTGTTTCACTGCATCAAATCAAAAGAGAATTAAAAGACACCCAAAAAGATTTCTCCAAAGTTACAAATATGTCTATGCTCAACTAGTGAAATCCTAGAATTCTTAATTCAACTCACATACTTCCTTTCACCAGAATGTGGTAGAAGCCTTTTCTACTAGCACATTTAGTCTGGGGAATTCTAGAGTTCAGTTTTCTGCCACATTCCAAACCCGTCTGTGTAGCTCCCTGCTGCTTTCCAAACCTTTCTGTACAGCTTTCTGCTGCATTCCAAACCTGTCTGTGCAGCTCCCTGCTGCATGCTGCATTTCAAACCTGTCTGCACAGCTTCCTGCTGCATTCCAAACCTGTCTGAGCAGCTTCCGTGCTGTCTGTGCAGTTCTGGCAAGTTCAGCAGTAATTTTTCTGTAGATCTTGCATGTCTAGTTTATATAGAATACCAATAGTCAAACATTCCAGAAAAGAGTAGTTTCGTGCCAAAATGGCTAGCCTTGTCATTTGTGACTCTCTTTCTCCCTAAAGGCAGGGAAAATAAGGTAGAATCAGGAGATGCAATGTAGCTGTCGAAAGAGAAAATAGCCAGCCTTACCGGTAAACCAGAACCTCGTGGCAATACACAGATTAATAGAAATTTAATTTAAGATGTAAGAGCTATCAAGGAATACACCTGAGCCATTGGTCAAACAGTATTGTAATTAGTATCGTTTTGTGTGATTATTCAGGTCTGGGTGGTCAGGGAAAAAAAGCACAGTCTCTGTTTAGAACACCTTATGTCTCAATGGGAATCTAAAAGCCAGATGAGCCCAGACAGATGTTATAGAGTTTCTAAAAGACCAGAGATGTCAGCCCATCCATCATACCCAGAAAACTTTCAATTGCCATCAATGAAGAAAACAAGATATTACATGATAAAACCATAATATTTAAGCAATATCTACTATAAATTGAGCCCTGTAGAATGTGATAGAAGAAAAACCCCAACCCAAGGAGTTTAACTACACCAAAGAAAATACAAGGAATAAATAATTCCAGAACAGCAAAACAAAAGAGGGGAAGCCACAAAACATCACCAAAAAAAAAAAAAAAAAAAAAAAACACAGAAATCAACAAACACTGCTTAATGATATCACTCAAGAAAGAGACACAGACTAGGAGAATGGATATGAAAATCTATTGTTCTTTTTCTGCTGATTCAAGAAACACGTCTTTGTATCAAAGCCAGACATCACTTCATGATAAAAGGATAGAACAGGATATTCCAAGAAAATGACCCTAAGAGGCAAACTGGTATTCTCATTTTAATAGATAACAAAATAGACCTGAAACCACAACTAACCATAAGATAGAATGAAATACATGGCATACTCATCAAAGGAAAATCCACCAAGAGGAGACTACAGTTCTTAACATCTAAGCGCATAGGAACCCAAGTTCAAAATGAACATTACTACAGCTTGAGTCACATACTGAACCTTACACTCTGATACTGGGAGACTTCAATAACCTACCCTCACCCACAGACAAATTGTCCAGACAAAAATTAAACAGTGAAATGCTCAGTCAACTAACCTTAGAAACCAAATAGAAACCAAAGAGATATTTCAGAACATTTCATCCAAACACAAAAGAATGTACCTTCTTCTCAGCACCTCCTGGAATTTTCTCCAAAATTGACGGCATACGTGAACAAAAAAGAAGTCTCAACAGATACAAATTTTTTTTAAAAATAACACCCTGTATCCTGTCTGACCACCACATAGTAAAACTGGCTATCAACAACAACAGAAAGCTTACAAATTCAAGGAAGCAAACAACTCTCTACTGTATGAAAAACAAGACAGAAAAAAAAAGAGAGAAATTTAAAAATTTTAGAATTGAGTGAAATGAAAACACAACATATCCAAATATAAGGGATACAATGAAACCATTCTGGAAAGCACTTTCATGGCACTAACTGCCTTTTTTAAAAAAAAAAAAAAGAATATCACACTAGTAAGTTAAAGCACACCTGAGAACTCTAGAGCAAAAAGAAAAAATACCTAACAGGGGTAGCAAGAAATAAGCAAACTCGGGGTTGAAATAAATAAAAGAGAAACAAAAACTACAAGAATCCAAGAAACATAGAGTTGGTTCTTTGAGAAAAGCTACAATATTAATAAATCCTTACACATATTAAACAAAAGGCAGAGAGAATATCCAAATTAACAAAATTATAGCTGAAAAATTATAACAACAGACAGTAGGGAAATCCTGAGAATTATAAGGATTCTTTAAATTCCTGTACTCCAATAAATTGGAAAAAATAAAGAAAAAGAATTTTCTCAGTACATAAGATAAGATAAACAATTTAAACAGACCCATAACCTCTAATGAAATAGAAGCTACTATCAAAAGTCTCCCAACCAAATAAGAGCCCAGAGTCAGATAGTTTTAACACAGAATACCCAAACCCTATAAAGTCCCACAAAGAAACAGAATTACACAACAATTTCCTTCATGAACATAGATGCAAAAATTCTGAATAAACTACTTGCAAACTGAATCAAAGAGCACATCAAAAAGATCATACACCATGATCAAGTAGGCTTCATCTCAGAGATGCAGAAATGGTTCAACATATATAAGTCAATAAAAGTAACCCACCATATACACAAACTAAAAGCCAAAAACCACAGAACCATTTAATTAGATGTAAAAAAAGACCTTTGACAGAAAACAACAACCCTTTGTGATAAAAGATCTGGGACACAAGGGACATACCTCAACATAAAAGGGCAATTTATAGCAAACCCAGAGCCAACATCAACTTAAATGGCGAGGAACTCAAAGCATTTCCACTAATGTCAGGAACAAGACAACTTTGCAAACTCTCTCCATACCTACTCAATGCAGCACCTGAACTCTTGACTAGAGCAACAGCACAACTGAAGGAGATCAACGGGTACATCTTGAAAAGGAAGAAGCCAAAACATCTTTATTTGCAGATAGTATGATAGTCTACTTAAGTGATCAGAAATTCCACCAGAAAACTCCTAAAGCTATGAAACACTTTCAGCACAGTAGCAAGATAGATAACTCACATAAATCAGGAGCCCTCCTATATACAAAGGACAAATGGACTGAGGGAGAAATTTGGGGATCAGCACCCTTCACATTAGCCTCAAATAATATAACATATCTTGGGGGTAACTCTGACCAAGCAAATGAAAGACTTGTTTGATAAAATCCTGTCCTTTGCAATACATTGTAGTTTTTAATTTAGTGGTTTTATGAGATTCCTGAGTGTAGAAACTAATGGGTCTCTGTTTCTTGTGCCTTCTCTTGGGCTCTTTTCACTGTTTGTATGTTCAATTCTGATGTGTTGGTTTTTGTTTTATATTATTATATTATATTTCATGTCATTATCACTCCATAGAAACCCAGTTGCTTGCTAATGAGAAACAGAGAGGGGGTGGATCCAGATGAGAGGGGAGTGGGAAGGTGCTCACAGGGGTAAAGGGTGGGGACACCATAAACAGAAAATATTACGTGAGAAAAGAACATACTTTCAATAAAGGAAACAAAAGTGTTTAAAAAAAAGATCATGGAAGCTGAAAAGTTCAAATAGACTGTGTACAAGCAAGCTGTGTCTCCCGTACCTGCATGTGTGATGGGACGGGATTCCTGTCTGCTCTGAGCATACTTTCCTATATGGTACTGTCAAAGCAAGCTACTCACAGAGTCTCAAGGGATGTTTTAGTTGGAAAAGCGAGGGTAGGTGGCATGAAGAGAAAAGCTCACAGTCATCCTACAATGGGCTTCTCGTATTGCGGTTCCCTCTTTTGCAATTTACTGTATTATAAGAATGGGTATGTATCTAATTGGAAAATATTCACCCATCTAATTCTATAATGTGTTCTAAGTGTGTACCTAGGTCTGTCTACACCACTTTCAGGTAATATGAAAGAAGTTTTCGAAGTGTGAACGGGTGAAATGTATGTGCTCTCTGTGGAGAGAGCACGTGCTTCTGTGCTTGAGGGCTCCGCAAAGTCACCCCATGTGGGACCTACACTGGGGTCTTTGTGCACCTTGACCATCAGAAGGGTTGCAAGCCCCTTCCATGCTGGTATGTCCAATCTTTTGAAACTACAACCAGGCTTGCTCACCTACAAAGTTCATGGTTAAGAACCTCACAATGGAATCAAAAAATGAAAAGAACTTTTCATAATGTTCTAAGTAAATTCTCAACTTTGTATTGGGCTGCATTCATAGATATCCTTGGCCACATGGGCCTATGGGCTAGAATGGACAAGCCTTAGAGAGTTTCTACCAGAAGGTGATTTGTTCGCCTACTCTTGTCAATCTAAATAAACCAACCAGCAAATAATCAGAGGTCATTTATTCTAATAAATAATGAAATAATGGAACTACATGCTTTGTAGTTACCTGTGAGCTTCTCAAAGAAGTTGGGACAAAGAGAAGTTTATAAAAAACCAATAATAAAGGAATATTACATCTAACATGCTGAGAGACTACTCTTTGGCCATGTTTGATTAGCCTTGGTTGTATACAACATAACCTAGAGTCATCGGAAATGAGGAAATCTCAAATTGCCTACATCATATCAACCTGTAGGGCATTGTCTTCATTATTTATTTCCACAGGATGACCCAGCCTCCTAAGCTTCTGGGTAGCTGAACAGTTAGATATTCTTGCTGTAAATGGAGGTTTCTCTCCTGTCTGCCAGTTCTTAAATAACCATTCAGAGGCTAAATGTCAATTATAAGTGTTTTACCAATGGCTCAGACTTATTACTATCTAGCTCTTCCATTTAAATGAACCCACTTCTATTCATCTAAGTATTGCCACATGGCCGTGACATTTATTATTCTCCTGGCATGTTGCTCCTTGAAAGGCTATTTGGCATCTCCCAGACTCCACCCTTCTTCTCCTGTAGCTCTGCTTGAATTTCCTACCTGGCTCTATCCTGCCTTGCCATAGGCCAAAGAAGCTTTTTTTATCAACCAATGAGAGCAATACATATTTACAGTATACAGAAAGACAACCCACAGCATCTTGAAGGTTGGTACATCAAGCAAGAATGTAGAAGTCTTGTTCCGGTTTCTCATTCCTCACCCTGTGCATCTCTTCCTCCATATCCTTGGTGGCATCCTTCATAGGAAGCCAACCAATGTATGCTTCGGTCTCTGAAGTCTATGGGAAGCTGCAGGAACTAGCCACACATAGTGAAGGGTTGTAGGACCCCAGTGTGTGTGAGGTTTCTTAGAAGCACAGGTAAGCCGTGGAAGTGGCAGCTAATATGAGGGGGGCAACCGTGGAGTACAGCCTGTCACTGAGATCCAAAGGTGTTTCATTGTCAGAGCTCATCTGAATTAGAGGTTGCACGCCTGGTGTCTGCTGCAAAACTGACCTTGTGATGACTTTCTGAAGACGATCCACACACTCTGGAATCACAGAAGTGATGTTATGAAGGAAGTGGTCAGGAAACACCTCTTTTCTACTATGTTATCACAGTAGAAACTCCATGACTCTGTACCAATCAATTGCATCTCTCCATCTCCCCCTCCCCAGGGTCTCCTACATCGCTCCTGCTCCCTCTGCCGTCTGCTTCCTGTGTTGACCATGCCCAGGTGGAGCTGCCTGGTGACGGGAGCAGGAGGGTTTCTGGGCCAGAGGGTCGTCCGCATGTTGACTCAGGAGAAAGAGCTGCAGGAGATCAGGGCCTTGTACAGGTCCTTCACTCCAAAACACAGGGAGGAGCTATCCAGTAAGTGTCCTAGAGGCTGGTGAACATGTACTAGGGGTGGGGAGGGGTCTCTTGTCACCAAATAAAACAGGTAGATCTGTAAAAGAGGCTCAACAGAGATAATCACAGTTGGTGCCGCATACGGTCAAGAAGACAACTGACTTCTCCACGATCCTGCAGCTAAAATAAGACAAGGAAGGGTAGGCGTCCAGGTCTGGAGGTCTGTCCTTTAAAGGCTAGGATGTGGGAGCTTCTCTCGGGTTCTTCTACTGCAGCCCCACAGCGCAACATCAGCTCCACGATGTGGCACGGAATTGCCAAGTCCGTGGTGTCTTGGACAAGGTGTGAGACGTGACTCTACCACATAACACTCAAGTTATCCCCTCCTGCTATCTCAGGACTCCCCAAAAAACTGACGTGTGAGTCTACTTTATCCTGTGTCTGGGCTCCTCCGGCCCTGACATATCAGCCCTTTTGACCCAGTCTGTCTAAAGTCAGTAGCAAAGCAGAGAAGAGGAAAAAGCGCACAGGAAGAGACTCAGATCCTGTT
Source organism: Microtus pennsylvanicus (assembly GCF_037038515.1). NCBI lineage: Eukaryota > Metazoa > Chordata > Mammalia > Rodentia > Cricetidae > Microtus > Microtus pennsylvanicus. Next base: position 115,734,119 of record NC_134585.1, read on the forward strand.
ATCTACCTCCATCCCAAAGGCTTCCCCCTATCCTTCTTACTTCAAGGCCTTCTTGGGCTTGCCTGACAAGGGATGGGGGCCTAGAGTAGACACATTCAGCAGAGGCTAGAGTCTATCCCGAGAGGGATTTCTCCTGATCTAGATTTCTACTTCTGCCTCTGTCGGAGTATTCTTTGGCATTCCTTGCAAATTCAGTTGACCTGATTGTTGCAAGAGAGATGATTCCAAAGGAGTCTTGCTTTTAGAATGCACAGAGAAGTGAGGATGGATTGGGAGGAGGCAGAGGAACAACAGAGCCATCCCTGGAAATATGTGTGTCCGCAGACATGCCCTGGAGCTGTCTGCACTTTCCCCAACATTTGCCAGGGACATCAGGATCCCGACTTGATGAGGTAGCCGGAAAAGAAGATAGCAGACTGAGAAAGTCATATATAAACTATGAAGCTCGAACCAGTGCGGGGCATTGGCACAGGCTGCATGGGGCACACTGTGAGTTTTGTGAACTAACTTAGGTGGCATTGTGATTGCTGGTATCATCCTCTAAACTTGAGAGGAACCTGAAGGTAATCCATTGCTCCTAATGTAGTACGGTCCCTTGGAGGAGGCCTCATTTGCAGTGTATCTATCTGATAAGAAATACTCACCTAAACCCTCACTGGAGCCCATTCTGAGTTCTCTCTTTGCCCCTCAAGTTTCCCCTTGTAATTGAACTGACTCTCCGTTTGGACTCAGCACAGACTCAGAAAGCATCGAGTCCTATCAGAGTGGGCCTGAATTTTCCATCTTGGTGCCTCCCTCTTCTGGACCCTCCTCACTGGAGCTCTGGAGGACACAGTCTGAGTAACCTGTTCCTTATCCGGGTTACTCTTAATGTCTTCATGCCTGGATATTCACAACCTGAGACCGCTGTTACAGCTTCCCACACAGGACTCTGCCTCTGCATCTTCCTCAGTCCAAATCTACAAGTGATTCCCCTTCTCTGTCAATCAAATCCTACTTCTCCCTTTTTACATTGGACTACCACCACTTCTCCGATCGGTTTAATGAGTTTATGAGTTTCCATAACTCTGTTTTCATGTGCAAAGCACAAATGACATCTTCCTGCTCGGATTCATTTCCACAAAAGGATGGGGGTGGAAATGATGCTCCCTCCTTCCCTACAAATGCTGCATTCTGACTGCTGTGCATCTATTGTTCCTTCAGTAGAAAGGCCTCCTCCCCAGGATCCCCTCGCTCTGGCTGCCCTTGAAGGCCTGGGCAACTGACACTGTGTCAGGAAACTTCCATTCCGAGCAGGAGGATTTCCCAATGAGCTGCTTTGTGTTTCTCAGAGCTGCAGACAAAAGCCAAGGTGACCGTGCTGAAGGGAGACATTCTGGATGCCCAGTGCCTGCGGAGAGCCTGCCAGGGCATCTCTGTTGTCATTCATACCGCGGCTGCCATTGACATCTTGGGTGCCATTCCCAGACAGACCATCATGGATATCAATCTGAAAGGTACAGTACCTCAGGAAGATACGGACTGTTGGGAAAATCTGAATGGCCAAATAGCATGAGGACAGGAAGGGACATACCGACCATGGAACACCTGCTCTGCTCTGGGTTACCTCGGCTTGCCAGCCCAGCAAGCAGAACACGGGCTATGGTGTTTAAAAGAAGACAATGGACTGAGCGAGGAGGGAACAGTGGCCCCACAGGCAATCAGTAGGAGAGAAGAGATATAAAGTCACAGCCTTGACACTCTGACTGCTAGGGAAGTTCTACTGTTCCTCCCTGCTAAAGTGAGGGGACGTCATCTCCAAATGTTTGATGTCCATCCACCCACTGGCTCTCTGAAGCAGACCCTGGCCTTTCCTCTGTAGAGAGCCATCACAGCTGCTCCACAGGGGTCTGCCAAGAAAAATAACCCAGCACTTGTTTTCTTAAAAGCAACAGTTTTTCAATTTCCACAACGCCATCTCTTTAGATCAGCATCAATCTCCTCTTGAAGACTGGTCCTAGCCAGAGCACAGTATCTTCCTCAAATCCCCATCCCTAAATGCTTAGTGCCTCTGAAAGTCGTTTCCAATATACTTTAATAAAAGACTTTACCATATAACACAATCACTCTGATGCCCCCAACCCCAAGATAGTCTTCTTAGTACCACTGTGCTCCAAGGTCGTGCCTGGCATGTATGCTCCAGGTGACCTCCAGATTTAGTGACTCCGACTCCTTTTCCAAATCAACGAAATATTTGGGGATTCTCCATTACCAACTCAAAAGGAATCCTTTTGAGTACTACCTAGCTTCATCGCTCATACCCTGCACTTCGGCTGTTGCTGGGAATACTAGGATTCTCAATACTGAATTAGTCTTTACTAAATGAGAAAAAAAAACACAAGCCTTTAGTGTCTAATTGTGAGTGTATACTGCATCCCCAGGGGTACTGGTACCCATCTGTCATCCTAGCACTCAGGAGGCTGAGTCAGGAAGATCATACCTTCCAGGACAGTCTGGATGGCACAGTCAAGAGACTCTACCTGAAAAGTAAAATAAAAATACATATTGCTTATATGTGCATACCTGAGTGGGCATGCTGTAAGTTCTGCACTATGTCTGAGAAAATGTGTCTTGAATTTTTGAATTAAACGCTGGCCCTCCTTTAATGAAAGGAAATGCATGAACATAAGTAACTGTTAGCTTTTATTTGGGGGAGTCATCTTTTTGACTTTTTTGTTGTTGTTGTTGCTGCTGGGCATCAAACCTTCAACACAAGGCAAAGGCTCAACCACTGAGCAACATCCCCAAAGTAAATGGAAATTTATTGATGCCAGTTTTTAGAAAACAGAAAGAAATAACTTTCCAGAATGAAGATGCTGGCTTTAGTTTGTAGCTCCTTGAAACATAGCAGTCACCTGGAAAGAGGGACCCTCAACTGCAGAGTTGCTTCCATCAGATTGGCCTCTGGGGATATCCGTGGGCTACTTTCTTGATTAATGATTGATATGGGAGGGCCCGGGGCCACTGTGAGCTCTCACCACTTGGCAGGTGGTCCTGCATTCTATGGGTAAGCTTGCTGGGCACAAGGGAAGCAAAGTAGTAAACAGCATTCCTTCATGGTTTCTGCCTTTGTTCCTGGGGTGACTTTCCTCAGTGAAACTTATGAGAACATCTAAGCCATATATAAACCCTTTCACAGTAATAGAAAGCAAACTAAGACTCAGTGGCTCAGTGGGGCGGGCCTTGTCTAACATAAGGAAGAACCTAGATTTGATCCCTAGCACTGAAAAGTAAGTACATGAGGAGAGAGAGAAGAGAGAGAGAGAGAGAGAGAGAGAGAGAGAGAGAGAGAGAGAGAGAGAGACAGAGAGAGAGACAGAGAGAGAGAGAGAGAGAGAGAGAGAGAGAGAAAGAGTTTTATGAATTCAGAAACCTAGAAATCTCTGTTTTCCAGAATCTAATTTTAGGGTTGTTCTATGGCTATAGAATGGCGATTTGAGTCAAGATCAGGTAAGAAGGCATTTGGCTCTGTAGCGGCCCTTCCAGTGGGGTTGAAAAGGAGATGAAGCTGATGCCATAGCCACAATGGGCCCTTTGGTTTATTTCCTGTCGATAATGGCAAGCTTTCTGTGAGCAGGTACTCAGCTCCTGTTGGATGCTTGTGTGGAAGCCAGTGTTCCAGTCTTCATCTACAGCAGCTCAATATCCGTGGCTGGACCAAACTCCTACAAGGAGATCATCCAGAATGCCTGTGAGGAAGAGAATCACGAAAGCAAGTGGTCTGATCCATATCCATACAGCAAGAAGATGGCTGAGAAGGCAGTGCTGGCAGCCAATGGGTGCACCCTGAAAGATGGCGGCACTTTGCATACTTGTGCCTTAAGACTCCCATTCATCTATGGAGAAGGAAGCCAAATGCTTTTGGGCGTAATGAATAGAGCACTTGAAAACAATAGCGTTATTTTGAAAATTTCGAAATTCTCTGTGGGCAACTCAGTGTATGTGAGCAATGCGGCCTGGGCACACGTTCTGGCTGCCAGGGGCCTACGAGACCCCAAGGAGTCACCAAACATCCAAGGACAGTTCTACTATATTTCAGATGACACTCCTCACCAAAGCTATGATGATTTATATTACAATCTGAGCAAGAAATGGGGTTTCCACCTTGATTCCAGATGGAGCCCTCCCCTGCCCCTGCTGTACTGGCTTGCCTTCCTGCTAGAAGCTGTGAGCTTCCTGCTGCGTCCAATCTACAACTACCAGCCTCCCTTAACCCGCTACGTGGTCACACTGTTAAATAGTGTGTTCACCTTCTCCTACAAGAAAGCTCAGCGAGATCTGGGCTATGAGCCACCTGTCAGCTGGGAGGAAGCCAGGGAGAAAACTTCGGAGTGGATCGGGTCACTAGTGGAGCAGCACAAGGGGACACTGAACACAAAGACTCAGTGATGTGACAATGGCAGGGACATATCCCTGGTGCCATCAGATCCTCAAGAACAGGTCTAAGACACAACCCAACTCTTTCGCTTCCCCTTGATATACTGGCCAACTTGTCTTCAGGTCTCCGGAAGCCTTGCCAGCCTCTAATCCAGCCACAACCTTCTGCCCAGCAAAACAGAAGCTGCGCCTCAGCTGCTACAACCAAAGGCTCAGTTGTTGGCGCTAAACTGCCTGGAGCCTTTTGTAACTTAGAATTCCGTCAGTGTTTCCACTTCCCCTCTCAGAGACCCACAGCATTTCTTGTCTGGGAAGACTTCCATGGCTTCATAAAGCTTGTGGTAAAGAACAATAAAAATATTAATGCCTAATCTGCAAAAGGCTGGTTTGGTCAATCTCATTTCCAGCTTTCCTTTACATATCCAGTTAAGTCTATAGTCAGAACAGAAACAGGATCTCACTCCTGCGTAGACGGGCCCAAGCACAGACTACTTGACTGACAGAGAGTGCCTCGGTTCATCATCACCAGGTCACAGACAGCATCTTGCCTGTGGTCTTAGGAAGTTCAAACCCTCCTCCCATTGAGTGGTGGAGCTCACAGTGGGTACCAGCAGAGCCCTGGAACATAGTCTTGCCTCCCTTCGTCTCCCTCTTTCTTACCCTTCTTACCAACTGTATGAGGGCCCCTTTAGAACCAAGACAAGCCTTAAGAGGTACCTGGGAGGGTGTGAGCACTGTGACAAATGGCCCTGGGCATCAGAGATGATCTGAGAGTCTCTTTCTAGTGGATTCCCTCAAATGTACTTCCTCCTGAGCCTATAATGAAGATATACAATCCTTACCTCTAAATGTAACTGCCTCTCCTTCTCTTATCTTCCATTTCCCCATCTCCCATTCCCATATCCTCCTATTGCCTTAGCATCTTCCTCCCATGCCCACATCCTTCTATTGCCTTAGCATCTTTCTCCCATGCCCACATCCTTCTATTGTCTTAGCATCTTTCTCCTGTGCCCACATCATTCTATTGCCTTAGCACCTTTCTTTCCCCCTCTCCCTCCTTCTCATCCCTCAGTTTCCGTGAGTATAGGAACCCAGTCAAAACAGGTTTGAGGTCTTACAGGAGAACTGATTAAGTCGCTGACTACAGAACCTGCAGTTCAAAAAGGCCCTGTCTGCCTTTGTTTACAAGTTACCCAAGCAGCACGGAGATCTGATCTGGGCACCAGGAGAGCCATCATTGGGGTGAGTGAGTGCGGCAGCAGCCCGGAACAGGGAACTCAGAGGTTCCTCATCCCTCCTACACTTCCTGGTCATCCTGCAGAGGCTATACTGCCCCATACCTCCTCTCTCTTCCTATCCCACCCAGCTTGCATCCAGAACCCTCCCCACCCCGTCTGCCTCCCTCCCCTCTTCAGCCACATAACATCTCTCAGCTCAGCCTGTTTGGGCGCTGGGACTGAATCCGAATCTGGAGGGCAACCAGGAGGGCGGTAGTTCCTTTGTCTCAATAGCCTGCCTGCAGCAAGCAAGGTAGGCCCTTTGTTTACGAGCTACCCAAGCAGCACAGAGATCTGATCTAGGCACCAGGAGAGCCATCATTGAGGAGTGATATCACTGGGAAGGTACATCAGTGGGCAAGGAGACCTGATCCTGTAAAAGAAGATCCATAGGGGACAAGTCAGAGGAAGAGATGGGCAAACGCCAATGCAAGAATTCACCCAACAATCTGAAAAACAACATGAAACCACCAGAACCTAGCGACCTCACAACAGGAGGACATGAACACCTTAATCAAGAAGAAGTAGAAAAAAAATGACTTTATGAAAGTGATAGAGGTGCTTAAACAGCATGTAAAAAATGACCTTATAGAAATGGATGAGAAGTATAACAGAAAGTTTGAAGAATTGAATAAATCAGTGAATGCTATCCTAGGAAACCAAGGAAAAACAATCAAACAGATAATGGAAACAGTTTAAGACTTGAAAACTGAAATGGAGGCAAAGAAGAAAACACAAACAGAGGGCCGGCTGGACATGGAAAATCTAGGTAAATGAATAGAGACTACAGAAACAAGCATAACCAGCAGAATACAAGAGATAGAAGAAAGACTCTCAGATTCTGAAGATACCATAGAGAAAATAAACACAATGATCAAAGAAAACAGCAAGTCCAACAAACTCTCATCACAAAACATTCAGGAAATATGGGACACAATAAAAAGACCAAACCTAAGAATAATAGGAGTAGAAGAAGGAGAAGAAGTGCAGTTCAATGGTCCAGAAAATATATTTAATAAAATTATAGAAGAAAACTTTCCCAACCTAAAGAAAGATGTACCTATGAAGGTTCAAGAAGCATACAGAACACCAAATAGGCTGGATCAAAAAAAAAATCCCCTCGCCATATAATAATAAAACACAAAGCATACAGAATAAAGAAAGAATATTAAGAGCCTCAAAAGAAAAAGGCAAAGTTACTTATAAAGGTAAACCTATCAGACTTACACCTGACTTCTCTATGGAAACCATGAAAGCCAGAAGGTCCTGGATAGATGTACTGCAAAAACTAAGAGACCATGGATGCAAGCCCAGACTACTATACCCAGCCAAGCTTTCGTTCATTATAAATGGAGAAAACAAAATTTTCCAGGATAAAAACAAATTTAAACAATACGTAGCCACAAATCCAGCCTTACAGAAAGTAATAGAAGGAAAATCACTAACCAAGGAGTCCAACAATGACCACAATAACTCAGACATCTAGAGACCCTTCACCAGCGCAACTCAAAGAAGGGAAACACACAAACCCTACTACTAAAAAAGTGACTGGAGTTAACAACCACTGGTCACTAATATCACTTAATGTCAATGGGCTCAACTCACCTATAAAAAGGCACAGGCTAAAAGATTGGATACAAAAACAGGATCCAACATTCTGCTGTTTACAAGAAACACACCTCAACCACAAAGACAGGCACCTCTTCAGAGTAAAGGGCTAGGAAAAGGCTTATCAAGCAAATGGACCAAAGAAACAAGCAGGTGTGGCCATACTAATTTCTAACAAAGTTGACTTCAAACTTAAATCAATCAGAAGAGATGGAGAGGGACATTTTATACTCATAACAGGAACTATTCATCAGGATGAAGTCTCAATCCCTAATATCTATGCCCCTAATATAAAAGCATCCACGTACGTAAAAGAAACATTACTAAAACTCAAGGCAGCCATCAAACCGCACACCCTAATAGTAGGAGACTTCAACACTCCTCTCTCACCAATGGACAGGTCAATCAGACAGAAAGCTAACAGAGAAATTAGAGAATTAATAGAGGTAATGAATCAATTAGACTTAACAGACATCTATAGAACATTCCACCCAAATAGGAAAGAATATACCTTCTTCACTGCAACTCGTGGAACCTTCTCGAATATTGACCACATACTCGGTAACAAAGCAAACTTCCAGAGTTACAAAAAAATATTAGTGACCACCTGTGTCTTATCAGATCACCATGGATTAAAGTTAGAAATCAACAACAATCCTACCCCCAGAAAGCCTACAAATTCATGGAAACTGAACAGACAACTACTGAACCATACCTGGATTAAGGAAGAAATTAAGAAAGAAATTAAAGTCTTCCTTGAATTCAATGCAAATAAAGAAACAACATACTCAAACTTATGGGACACTATGAAAGCAGTCCTAAGAGGAAAGTTCATAGCACTAAGTGCCCACTTAAAGAAAACAGAGAAAGCACGTATTGGAGACTTAACAGCCCACCTGAAAGCTCTAGAAAAAAAAAGAAGCAAACTCACCTAGGAGGAGTAGAAGACTGGAAATAATCAAACTGAGGGCTGAAATCAACAAAATGGAAACACAGAAAACAATCCAAAGAATCAATGACACAAAAAGCTGGTTCCTGGAGAAAATAAACAAGATTGATAAACCCCTATCCAAACTAGTCAAACGGCAGAGAGAGAATATGCAAATTAATAAGATCAGAAATGAAAAGGGGGACATAACCACAGACACAGAGGAAATTCAGAGAATCATTAGATATTACTAAAAAAGCCTGTATGGCACAAAACTGGAAAATGTAAAAGAAATGGACACTTTTTTAGATAAATACCATATACCAAAGTTAAACCAGGAACAGGTGAACAATCTAAATACACCTGTTAGTCGCGAAGAATTAGAAGCTGTTATCAAAAACCTCCCTGCCAAAAAAAGCCCAGGACCAGATGGTTTCAATGCGGAATTCTACCAGAACTTCCAAGAAAACCTAATACCTATACTCCTTAATGTATTTCACAATATAGAAACAGAAGAGTCATTACCAAATTCCTTTTATGAAGCTACAGTTACTCTGATACCAAAACCACACAAAGACTCAACCAGGAAAGAGAATTAAAGGCTAATATCACTCATGAACATCGACGCAAAAATTCTCAACAAAATACTGGCAAACGAATCCAAGAACACATTAGAAAAATTATCCATTATGATCAAGTAGGCTTCATCCCAGAGATGCAGAGCTGGTTCAACATACGAAAATCTATCAATGTAATCCATCATATAAATAAACTGAAAGAAAAAAACCATATGATCATTTCATTAGATGCTGAAAAAGCATTCAACAAAATTCAACATCTCTTTATGATAAAAGTATTGGAGAGATTAGGGATACAAGGGTCATACCTAAATATAATAAAAGCTATATACAGCAAGCCGACAACTAACATCAAATTAAATGAAGAGAAACTCAAAGCCATCCCATTAAACTCAGGAACACGACAAGGCTGTCCACTCTCGCCATACCTCTTCAATATAGTGCTTGAAGTTCTAGCAATAGAAATAAGACAACATAATGGGATCAAGGGGATTCAAATTGCAAAGGAAGAAGTTAAACTTTCGTTATTTGCAGATGATATGATAGTGTACATAAGCGACCCACAAAACTCCACCAAAGAACTTTCACAACTGATAAACACTTTTAGTGTGGCAGGATACAAGATCAACTCAAAAAAATCAGTCGCCCTCTTATACATAAAGGATATGAAAGCAGAGAGGAAAATCAGAGAAGCTTCACCTTTCACTATAGCCACAAACAGCATAAAATATCTTGGGGTAAATCTAACCAAGGAAGTGAAAGATCTATTTGACAAGAACTTTAAGTCTTTGAAGAAAGAAATTGAAGAGGATACCAGAAAATGGAAGGACCTCCCTTGCTCTTGGATTGGGAGGATCAACATAGCAAAAATGGCAATTCTACCAAAGGCAATTTATAGATTCAATGCAATCCCCATCAAGGTCCCATCAAAATTCTTCAGAGATCTTGAGAGGACAATAATCAACTTCATCTGGAAAAAACAAAAAACCCAGGATAGCCAAAACAATCCTATACAATAAAGGATCTTCTGGAGGCATTACCATCCCTGACTTCAAACTATTACAGAGCTACAGTAATGAAAACAGGGTGGTACTGGCATAAAAACCGAGAAGTCGACCAATGGAATCGTATAGAAGACCCGAATTTTAACCCACAAACCTATGATACCTCATTTTCGATAAAGAAGCTAAAAGTATACAATGGAAGAAAGAAAGCATCTTCAACAAATGGTGCTGGCACAACTGGATGTCAACCTGTAGAAGAATGAAAATAGATCCATACCTATCACCACGCACAAAACTCAAGTCCAAATGGATTAAAGACCTCAATATCAGTCCGAACACACTGATCCTGATAGAAGAGAAAGTGGGAAGCATTCTACAACAGATGGGCACAGGAGATCGCTTCCTATGTATAACCCCAGCAGCACAGACATTAAGGGCATCATTGAATTAATGGGACCTCCTGAAACTGAGAAGTTTCTGTAAAGCAAAGGACACTGTCACTAAGACAAAAAAACAACCTACTGACTGGTAGAAGATCTTCACCAACCCCGCAACAGACAAAGGTCTGATCTCCAAAATATATAGAGAACTCAAGAACCTAGACTTTAAAATGCTAATTAACCCAATTAAAAAATGGGGCACTGAACTGAACAGAGAATTCTCAACAGAAGAACTTCAAATGGCCAAAAGACACTTAAGGTCATGCTCAACCTCCTTAGCAATCAGGGAAATGCAAATCAAAACAACTTTGAGATATCATCTTACACCTGTCAGAATGGCTAAAATCAAAAACACCAATGATAGCCTTTGTTGGAGAGGCTGTGGAGGAAGGGGTACCCTCATCCATTGCTGGTGGGAATTCCACTTTGGAAATCAGTGTTTTGGTTTCTCAGGAAATTCGGGATCCACCTACCCCTGGACCCAGCAATACCACTCTTGGGAATATACCCAAGAGATGCTCTATCATATGACAAAACCATTTGTTCAACTATGTTCAAAGCAGTATTATTTGTAATAGCCAGAATCTGGAAACAACCTAGATGTCCTTCAATGGAAGAATGGATGAAGAAAGTGTGGAATATCTACACATTAGAGTACTACACTGCGGTAAAAAACAATGACATCTTGAATTTTGCATGCAAATGGATGGAAATAAAAAACACTATCCTGAGTGAGGTAAGCCAGACCCAAAAAGAGGAACATGGGATGTACTCACTCATAATTGGTTTCTAGCCATAAATAAGGGTCACGGAGTCTACAATTGTTGAACCTAAAGAAGCTAAGTAAGAAGGTGAACCCAAGGAAAAACATATAGTTATCCTCTTGGCTATGGGAAGTAGACAAAATTGTCGGGGAGAAAATTGGGATCTTGGGGGTGGGATGGGATGGGGGTAAGGGGAGATGGGGAGAGAAAAGTGAGAAGGGAAGGATGGGGGGAACTTGGGGAAACAGGATGATTGGGATAAAGGAAGGTTGGATAGGGGAGGACAGAAGCACAATTCTTAGTTAAGGGAGCCACCTTAGGGTTGGCAAGAGACTTGAAACTAGAGTGGCTCCCAGGAGCCCAAGGCGATGTCCCCAGTTAGTTCCTTGGGCAGCTGAGGATAGGGAACCTGAAATGACCCTATCCTATAGCAATACTGACGAATATCTTGCATATCAGCATAGAACCTTCATCTGGTGATGGATGGAGATAGAGACAGAGACCCACACTGGAGCACTGGACTGAGCTCCCAAGGTCCCAATGAGGAGCAGAAGGAGGGAGAACATGAGCAAAGAAGTCGGGACCACGAGGGGTGCACCCACCCACCGAGACAGTGGGGCTGATCTATTGGTAGCTCACCAAGGCCAGCTGGACTGGAACTGAAAAAGCATGGGATAAAACCGGACTCTCTGAACATGGCGAATAATGAGGGCTGATGAGAAGCCAAGGACAATGGCACGGGGTTTTGATCCTACTTCATGTTCTGGCTTTGTGGGAGCCTAGTCAGTTTGGATGTTCACCTTCCTAGACATGGACAGAGGGGGGAGGACCTTGGACTTTCCACAGGGCAGGGAACCCTGACTGCTCTTTGGACTGGAGAGGGAGGGAGGAGGATTAGAGGGGGTGGGAAATGGGAGGCTGGGAGGAGGCGGAAACTTTTTTTTCCTTTTCTCAATAAAACAAACCAAAAAAAAGGCCCTGTCTGCTCAGCCAGATACCATCAAACTAAAGGAGCTCTGAGGACACAGTATAGAGGGAAAAAAACTGTCTCTCATCACAATTGGGTATTAACTTTTCTGCCTTTTGGTTTCACAGACAACACTAAAGTCTCACCCAACATCAAAACTTTTTTCTCACCCCGCATTAATTAATGTTCATAGGAAGCCATTGGCTGGGACTGAGCTCCTCCTGTGCTAGGATCAGGAGACAAAACCACGCTGAAGTTCCTTACAGCAAACCAAACCTAAGAGTGTTTTCCTGACCACTAACATATCAGGAGACAGCATCATTTGTCCACTTTGTCTCACGTGTACAAAGAGGACATCTGGAAGTGTACGCTCTTCCTTGGTCATCTAGTTCTGCTTTCTTTGCCCTGCCTGGCCAAGAGACCCCTCGGTTTAGCTCCCTGGACGATGTCCTATTTTATAAAAGAAACATAAATCCCAAGGAAGATTTCTTTCTAACCACAGTTGGTTATATGATTATGTGTTGACTTCTGCATCCATAAATTCCTTGAGCTGGACAGTCACTAAGGACATGGCCCCAGCAGCCACTGTCTAGAAGGAAGGGGGAAATGCTCTACCTGCAATGACACAAGGGAAAACTCTCACTGGGCATCCAGGTTGGGGCGCACACACCCCAGGCAGCTTGCACAGAGTGAGTGTCCATCAACCCTGGGTAAACTGAACACCTTCCATAAGCAGGTTCTATTAGCTCAGAAGGAAGTGATTCTGGTGGGGTATGGGAAAGGATCTTCAATCTTGATTTCAGCCTATTGAAATCCCTCACTGAATCCACCGGGCTGTTTTCTCAGGGGAAAACAGTCTCCCAAGGTCTAACCAGGGTGGCTGGAAAGAAAGGAAACTGGTTTGTGTATCTAGCCTGACAACCATAAGGCCTTAGAATGCTTTGGATAACAAAGACCTCCTTACCTACTCAATCTAAACACAGAGTGGTAGTTAAAGGCCTTCGCAAGGGGGGCATGTACTGCATGCAAACTACCACAAGGAGGCAGTAAAGGCTCAAAAAACGGCACCTGCCCCAGCCTGTGAGCCCCCTTCCCTTTTCCCCTGGATTAAGCAGTCTGTGGTCATGGAATAAGAGAAGCACAGGGCAGAGCTCCCCCACGGGTTTAAGTGTGGTGTGCGTATGACTGAAGGAATGGAACTGAGTAGAAAGTGTCCTGGAAAGCTTCAGGAGACAGGTGGGACATGGAAAGGCGAGTCAGGTGGATCCGTGCAGGGCGGACAGCCCAAGAGCTGGTGCAGAGGAGGCGTGTTCAAGTGGGGGAGGGTCGAGGTGAGTAAAGACATTGGACACCACTGAAGGAGAGTTTGCTGAGAGTCGGGGCATGTCCCGGGTGCCAGACAGAGTCGGGCACTAGACAAGGGTGGCCTCTGGGGACCCAGCAGAGTGTCCAGTGAATGGTTTGTTTTAAGAGACCATCTGCAGGACAATGGCCAGAGGCAGTGCTTGGTCTTAGATCGCGAAGTACTGGAGTCTGAGCTTTGGGAAGCAGAGAACACACAGCTCAGGGAAGAGGGTGGGTGGCCTCTGCTCCCCGGTATGAGTGTGGAGTCCTGTTTCTTAACAAGATGAGGAGAGGCAACAGTGACTAACTGTTTCCCCTTGGTGTGAGTCCCATGCATACACGTCATCAAAACCGGAACCTTCAGAAAACGTGATACAAGCTTTCATTTTAAAGACATGCAATCTGACAGAAAAGAAGTAAGCAAGCTAAGAAAAACGTATTTGATGCTGAACCCGGGGCTCTGGCCTCAGTGTTCCATCCCCGATCTAGGCTTATAGTCTAGTAGAGGGATAAAAAATGTGACATTGGGTAGGGGCTCTAGACAGGAAGGGGCTCAGTGTCCCGAGAGCGGTCAAGTGCAAAGGGAGGGCAGTATTCTGGATGAGGGGAGTAGAAACTGTCGGCTTTAGCAATGGATAATGACGTCAGCAGATAGGCCCAGGCCCTGCTCAATATGCTATGAAAAGCAGTAAGCATTTACGTCCAGCTTCCTGGGGCAGATGAATTTGAAAAGATGAGGGGACGCCCAAAGAATCTAATAGTAAGATGGAGGTCTGCTGCATGTGACTGTGGCAAAACGGAATTCAGGTCTAGTGAGGCAAGCCTGGGGCCGAGTGGACGAGACACCAGGGAGGAATAAGTTTCCTCACTGCTAACCCAGGCACATTTGCCTCAGATACGAAACTGACATCACACAGCCCCCTCTGCTGGTTAGTTATAACCATCGTCTTGACAGGACCTGGACTCTCCTGGAACGACAGTCTTTACAAGGAAGTGTGTAGAACAGGTTGACCCCTGTGCATGCCTGTTCTTAATCAAGCTGAGAAGGTGTGGGAGTGAAGAAAGCTCCGGGGAGCAGAAGCAGTGGGCCGGCTGCATGGGTGCATTTGCACCTCTGTGCTCTTGACTGTGTATGTGACCAAACTCTTAAGTCTCTGCCTTGATTTCGATGGACCATAAGCTGTGACAGTATGCCAAATAAAACTCTCTCCCCTATGCTGCTTCTGGCCAGGGAACTTGTCACAGCAACAGAAGTGACTTCAGCATTTCAGCAAGCCTTCTAAGTCATCATTATGGGAATCGGGATGCACTGGGGAGCACAGCAGGAAAAAGGGCTCATTCACATGACCTGTAAAAGAGGGGGCATGATAAGGAGAGGAAGGAGGGAGGGAGGAAAGGAGCGAGGGAGGGAGAGGGAGAGAGAGGGAGGGAAGTGGCGACAAAGGGAGAGAGGGAGAGGGAGGGAAGGAGGGATGGAGGGTGGAAGGGAGGGAGGCACAGGAAAGGAGATAGCGACACAGAAGACTTCCATGAGAGCAAATATCAGCTACAAAGTAATGAGAAGGGAAATTTGATAAAGTTCTAAAATAAAATAATACCCATGGCTCTGCTGTGCTATTAAAATTTAAACAAGGGAAGTCTGACTTTAAAAGTTGACATACCTTAACTCTTCAACTCACAGGAGGGACACCTTCAGGGAAGTAGGAATCAATCCTCTGGAGGGAAGCACTTTGCACAACATTGACATTGTGAGGAATCCCGCACTCCCACCTAAGTCAGGGTCTCCATACAGCTCTGGCTCTCCTGGAACTCACCACGTAGACCAGGCTTGTTCGGCTCACAGAGATCCACCTGCCTCTGCCACCTAAGCGCTGCTATTAAAGGTGTGGGCCACCACAGGCTGGAAGTTCTCTCCCTTTTTAACAATCAAGAATATCACACAAAGGTAATGAGCCTGGACTAGAGACAGCTTTCTGAGGCCTGAGAGGTGGAGGAAAGGGGAGGAGAATGTAAAGAGAACGCCCACTCTCCCCAAAGACAGGGGACCCTGGGTTTCTGAAGACTCAGCCAAGGACCTGCTCTGCAGCCCTAAGGCTCCCTGTTAGTGACAAGCACCCTGGCTCCTCAGCTGTGGATACAAGGACCTACACCAGCGGTCCAAACCCTGCCAGCATGATTGCCGGGGCCTGCAGGAGCCTGAGGGCTGGGGCCTGATGGCATCCTGGCATGGGCACCAGCCACGAAGGCAGAAGCCTCTAAAGCACTTGGTTTTGTACTTGCCGGAGTCTGGAAGTCATTGTGTAATTATTAGAACACCTCCTAGCGCTCTGGGCATGGGACTGGTGTGCAGGGTCCTGTGCTTGGCTGAAGAGTCTATACGGAGGCCCCAGACTTAACTTTACATTCAATGGCCAAAATGTGCCGCTAATGCCAACTGTGATCAACTTTCTTCCAGCCTGACACAATGGACTCCTCAAGTCCCCACTTATCAATGAGGACACGGAGGCTTTCGAGCTGAAGGGACTGGTGCAAGCCTCCTCAGGGGTGGTGGTGTCGATGAAAATGGCTCCCATATGCTCACAGGGAGTGGCTCTAGTGGGAGGTGTGCCCTTGTTGGAGGAAGTGTGTCACTGGCGGTGGGCCGTGAGGTTTCAAATGTTCGAGGCAGCCCAGTGTCTTTTCCTGCTGCCTGCTGATCCAGTGTAGCTCTCTCAGTTCCTTCTCCAGCACCATGTCTACCATGCTTCCCACCGTGATGACAGTGAACTAAACCTCTGGACAGTAAGCCAGCCCAATTAGATGTTTTCTTTCATACGGTTGCTGTAGTCATGGTGTCTCTTCCCAGCAATAAAACACTAAGACACCAAATCAGCAGCAGCAGAGTTGGGCTGAACTCCAATTTCCCTACTCATTTGCTAAAGAAAAGGTTAGCATGCTGGGACAAAAGGGGGGAGACTATAGACCTGTGCGCACAGGGCTAGGAGCACACACATCTGGGAAAGAGGATGCAGCCAGAAGCTAAGGGATTACTTCACATTATCCGCCTTTACCAACACTGGAACACCCTACCTCCATCAGGGCTGCTGCGGCCTGAACACATCCTGTTTCTCTATCCACTATCCCTATGGCATCCCCCCCAACCCCTGCTTTGAGCTCCCCTTCCCCCAGGGAGTTGTCAGGCTCCAAGTAGGGTTGCTGCTTTTCTGCTTCTCTCCGCCACGCACCTGTCACAGGACAGTGTGGTTACTCTCAGTAACTCCTCTGTCAACTTCCTCCTCTGAGGATTCTGGGAGGGCACCACAGGAGCCCTGCCCTGGCAACCCATACTCAGCTAGTTCTCAAACCTATCCCAGAATAATGTTGAAGGGAAGGAGAAAGAACTGGGGGAGGGGGGCAGGGTGAACAGGGTGTTTGGAAATGCTTCAGAGGCTGTCCCTGATCCCACCTAGAATGAATGCTGACTTTACCAGCCCTCAGCTAAGAAAAGAGTAGGCAAGGCCTTGCTTCCCAGAGGCCTCAAAGACACCAGACGATGAAAAAGATGGTGTGCCTGCTCTGCCTCCTCCAAAATGGGGAAGATCCGTTTTCTGTTAAGAGCTGAATCTGTAGGTTGGTATGCTGCACGAGAACAAAACGATGTGAGGATATCATCTGCCACTTCTCCACCCAACTGGCAAATGCTCCTATTAAAAAAGGGCCACCGTGCTCCTCTAAGGACCATGAAGGACCTGGGGCAAGGAGGAGCTTGGGAAAGTCAGCCCATTGCCTGATATGTAGCCTCCTAAGTGGTGGCACTGCCGGCTCAGTCAGCAGGTCATGAGCTCCGGTGTTTCCTGGGTGAGATTAAAGCCTTTGACAGTCACTAGATTGTCACTAGACTGTCAGACACAGAGGGGAAAGCCAATAATGGCTTTCTCCTTATCAAACAGGCTCTTAGAAGGGCCAGAGTCTTGCTTGAGACACCTGCTACTTGTTGGCAAAAAAAAAAAAAATCAATCCTGCTCACCCCGATTAATTGATAGCCAGGTTTAAATAATGAAGCCATAAATTAAGTTAAAGCGTGTCTAGTCTAGTCTCAATCCAGCAAACTTGAGAACTCCAAGGTGTGCAGACAAAGTAGCTCTGGCTACTCTAAACTGAAACAACACACCGGGAAACAACACACCAATTTCCTAGTTTTGCTTGTTGTATGGTCTGTAAATTGTTATTGAGGCTGGCCTAAAATTCATGATACTCCAATACCACCAGTTTCCTGAGTGATGGGATCACAAGTATACGCCACCACTTCTCACTGACCCTGCTGCCCTCCGTGAAGAGAGGCTTAGCTGTGGGTTGGGAATGCAGTTCAGTTGGAACAATGCTTGTTTAACTTATATAAAATCCTGGGTCCAGTTGCCAGCCATGCATAAAACCGGGTGTGATAGTGTACAGTCGTCATCCCAGTACTTGTGAACCGTGGGCCAGAAGGATGGGAAGTACAAGGTCATCCTTTACGAGGCTTACCCATGCCAAAGCTTTGGTTTTCAATTCTGTTTCCTGAGATGCTTGTAGGACTAATAGCTACTCTGATTAAAGTCAGGCTTGGTGAGAAACATATCTCTCTCCATCTCCTCTTTGCCTGCCTGTGACCCTGGTAGGAGATCACTGTGAATGTTAAAAGATACGGTAATAAATTCTCAGAATTTTTTCCTCAAGACCTCTCCCTAGGAGCTGCTAAGTACATGTTTTCATGTGGCTAGGCTCAGGCTAGCTAAGGCCATCAGTGTTTCTCAGCCCTGGTAACATTGCAACCCTTTAATCCAGTTCCTCAGGCTGCAGTGACCCCCAACCAGGAAATTATTTTCGTCACTACTTCATAACTGTAATTTTGCTACTGTTAGGAATCATAAACACCTGTGTTTTCCAATCAACCCCGTGAAAGGGTCATTCAATCCTCCAAGGGGATCATGACCCACAGATTGAGAACCACCGAGCTAAGGTGAAGACCCTTGGGTATTATCAGTAATCATTTATACAAATTATTGAGAGCCAAGGCAAAAGAAATTCTGTTATGAGATTCAGGAATACATATTATTGTCTCCTCCCTTCTCAATAACTAATTTTCCTTGAATCTTCCATCAAACCACCACCATCCCTAGACTGCTAACTCTGGGAACGGAGAGCAGTGGTAGGCACGTGAAGACATCCCCCTCCCCCTACAGGCATGCTAGCTTCACCGTGCTGCACTGCGTTACTGTGAAGGGTGTGCAAACCATGTGAAGTTCAGTCGGTGATAACCAGTTCCGGGCTGATCCGGGATCCACCAGTGTTCCAGTGCCGGACTCGGCAACTTCATCAATTGTGTAGATGTATAAGCCCGAGCCCTTCGGAGACCAGAAGGCCATGAGTGAATTCCAGACATCCAACACGGAAGTATTTATACTGGTGGGGATTGCCTTGATCTGATTCAAAGAGTGCCCTGGTTCTTTCCTTTGGAATAAGAAAACACGTATCTTATTTTTTTTTTTATTATACAGGAGCCCAAAGTTGAGAGAGAGGCTTTGGGTATTTTAAAGAACTGGAGATCTCAAAGTGTTTGAATGTTTTAAAGATGGTTGGGCTTTTAAAGTTATACTGTTTTATTTTATGACATTGAGATCTTGGTGACAAAAATGAGGGAGAATGTTGGCTTCATAGTGGTGTGTTTGGATAAAGAACAAGGGGTCAATTGTGCTGGTTAGACCATACATACATCATCTGCGGAGAGGAAACCGTGACCAAGAAAAAAGGCCTCCACAAGATTGGCCAATGGGCAAGTCTGTGCCGCCTTTTCTTTTTTTTATATATATATTTATTTATTTATTATGTATACAATATTCTGTCTGTATGCCTGAAGGCCAGAAGAGGGCACCAGACCTCTTTACAGGTGGTTGTGAGCCACCATGTGGTTGCTGGGAATTGAACTCAGGACCTTTGGAAGAGCAGGCAATGCTCTTAACCACTGAGCCATCTCTCCAGCCCCCCTTTTTTTTAAAAAAAAATTATTTATTATGCATAGAATATTCTGTCTGTGTGCATGTCTGCAGGCCAGAAGAGGGCACCAGACCTCTTTACAGACGGTTGTGAGCCACCATGTGGTTGCTGGGAATTGAACTCAGGACCTTTGGAAGAACAGGCAATGCTCTTAACCACTGAGCCATCTCTCCAGCCCGCCTTTTCTTAATAATGATTGATGGTGGGAGGAAGCAACCCACTGTGTTTAATGCCACCCTAGGGCAGGTGGTCCTGAGTCAAAAAGCAATTCAGGACAAGCAGAGCAGTCCATGGGGAGCAAGGTTCCTCCATGGCCTCTGCTTCAGTTCCCACTGCTAGATTCCCACTCTGACCTCTATTCATGACAGACTGCAACAGGAAAAAGTCATGTAAACCATGTCCTTGCCACACTGGTTTTCGTCGTGGTGTTTTATCACAGCCATAGAGAGCAAACTAGGGTGTGTGTGTGTGTGTGTGTGTGTGTGTGTGTGTGTGCACAAATACATATATGGATTAGAAATTATGAATCAGTGTCTTACTACATAGATCTGGCTGACCTCATACTGGCATTCATTCTGTGGTAGCCTCTTGTCGCCTGTCCATCCTCCACCCCCTGCTAGGCTGTGCCTTTAAAGGGGCGACAGCAGATATTTTAGGATTATGGCCCATGTGGTTTCTGTCCCAATTACTCAGCTTTGCACGAAAGTCTCCATAGACAGTTTGTAAGCATGGCTGCATGGGTGAAGCCGCATTCCAGGAACATTCCATGTAGAAGAGTCAAATGTGAGACACATAATAACAAAGAATGACAAAAGACCGATAGGAATTTAATGACAAATATCCCATATTCGTTGCTGGACACCAGGATGCTGTCCAAGGAGCCACCATTAAATAAAACAACCTGCAAACAAGGCGATTCTCAGATCCACAAGCACACTCACGCGGAATCGGGTACTCCTTGGATCATTAAATTACTTACTACTTTAACAACAGATAAGAAAGAGCACAGGAGGGAAAAGTGTGCACAGACTTCAGAACACAACTCAGATTGTCTATGGACATAGTTTTTTTTTAATTTTTACTTTTCACATATATACAGCCTCTAGACTGTCAAGCGACCACGTGGCTCAAAGGGCTAACTGCTTATCTTCTTCCGCCTCAGAACTACGTCATTTAAGCCCAGAAACTACGCTGGGTTTTGCTTAGTGAAGGACAGCAAAGGAAGCCTGCTTTTGGCCAAACTCCCCAGGAAATAAATAGTACAAGAGCCTCCAATATCAATCATGAGTTGGAGGGAGGAATCTTTAACATTTCAAGCATGAACCACGGTCTCCAGGGGATCCTGAAGAAACGCTATTGTTCTAAGATGGAAGACGAGAAAGAACCACCTGGGTGCATGGAATCTCACCTAATGCGGGCATGTTCCCTGAAGAAGTAAGAGAAATAAATTCACATTTAAACCCACCACTGGCGCAGCACATGGGTGGCTGAACAGCCTCTCCCTGCTGAAGGGTTTGCTCAGCATAGGTACGAACATAGTAGCTGATTCTCTTGCCGTGGCAACAGAAAGAACAGGGACAGGAGAAGCCCAAGGATTTCTACCGCCATGGCTTCACACCAGCTTGCATAGCCACTCCTCACTGAACCCACTCTAAAGTTGCTGATGTGTAACACATTTGATAATGGCTATAAGTCTGTGTAATGGTGATAACAAAAGGCAAAAAAAAAAACCAAAGTGGCTAAAAATATATATGAAGAATCAAAAGTTGGACAAGATTTCATTGGCACACGCTTGAGCGAATTTAAAACGGCCAGAAGAGGTAGATGTGTATTAAAAAATAAAACAAAACAAAACCAATAAGCTGGTCACAGTGGCACTTGCCTGTAATCCCAGAACTTGGTGGGCAGAGGCAGGTAGATCTCTGTGAGTTCGAGGCAAGACTGGTCTACATAGTGAGTTCCAGGACAGCCAGAACTATGTAGAGAGACCCTGTCTCGAAAAGAAAGAAAGAAATTAAAAATTAAAGATTACTTACAAATTGCCTGTATTAAGTGGTCTCATTCACTTCGCATTCAGACTACAAGAGTCAGAATAAAGAATGGGCACAGACTGCACATGTAACTCTTCACTCAAAGAGGACCGGAGAGAGCTCACGTTTTATATAAAAATAAAAATAAAATAAAAACTCTCCCTAGTGTGAGTATCTCTGAACAATAAAAAGATTCAGTGGACATGATCAGCAGGCAATATACAAGCCCGGATGTTCTCCAGATTGTTCTTAGAATGATAGAAAACATGCTTCCCTACAGCCCCCTACAGTAAAGAAGATCATTACTAAAACACAAATGATCAAGTAGAAATCACTAGCATTCACAGAATCTTCACTAAAACTGTAAAAACAATCTTCTAGTTTTCCCCCTTCAACTGTGTCCAACAGTTGGAGGCTCCATGAACAGTCTAGGGTAATAAGTTTCAGTGACGGTAACTTCACCGCCTGCCACGACACTGACTTCTACAGGCTAATCTAGGGGAGGGGTTTTCAGTGTAACCAAAATCTATACAAGTCATCTGCCTACAGCTCCCTACTAGAAATAGAGCCTAGTGAGGACACTGGAATCGGGCGACAAAGGCCAGCTTTGTCAATAAGGACATCTTTGGT
This sequence comes from Microtus pennsylvanicus, assembly GCF_037038515.1. Taxonomy (NCBI): domain Eukaryota; kingdom Metazoa; phylum Chordata; class Mammalia; order Rodentia; family Cricetidae; genus Microtus; species Microtus pennsylvanicus. The sequence goes on from NC_134585.1 coordinate 115,756,117, forward strand.
CCTTCTAGGCTTTTATGTCTCCCATCAAGCACGAAAATGCTCAGTGTTCTCGCTGTATTATATAAATCAGAGAACGTAACTCATCCTAGCAACCGAGCTGAAGAACACAAAAGGTCAGGCTCCACCATCCACGGTCCTCAGCCTTCCTTCAGGAGGCAAGCCACACTCTGACCCCAGATTTTCCCAAGCCAGAGTTTGTAATACTGATTGACCTCCTGAGCATGTGAGAAACACTAGCAATCCTTAGAAAGCGTAAAACACTTTCTAAATACGAAAGTGCTGTTTTGGCAACTGTATAACTAGGAAACATTCGTTTGTGCTATTTGGCCATGTTGCATTCCCACCTCTCCCTGTCTCTCCCCTCCACATGTAAATCCGTGCCTCTCATATGTGGAGGGAAAAGGGGACGCCCCTGTCTGGACTAGATCCCTCATTAACTTGTGAGGGAAGTTGGAGTTCATGGGGTCACGCACATGCAAATGAAGGCATCCCAGCCTGTGAACTCAGCATTCTTGCATTTCCACATGAAGCCAGTAAAACTGAGCTGGCTGCCTTTTGTGAACAGGTTTCTCAGGCAGCTGTTGATGGTCTTCATGTACCAAGCCGGACTAAGAGGGGCCAAGTTCTGACTTACACGGGGGTCAGGGTCATCCATCCACCTAGGCAACCCTAAATCAACATGAAGAAGCAAGTGCAGGATTTCCTAACAAATCTGGGAACCAGTTGCTAGTGGATGTCTAAACCCAAGGTTGCTTCCTGAAGTAACTGTGCAGTTTTTCTGCTCAATTTTCCCTGGATGTCTCAAAATAGCAGCTAACTGTGGCTCACAGGGAAGGAAGTGGATACTAAGCACCCTCTTCTGTAGCGATGAGAAGGATCTAACTAAAGCTGAGAGGAGGGGTGTCACAGGCTTATTCCTACCCGCGTATTTTTGTATCCCCATAACTCTAAACCTCTCCCGGTTCCCACAAACACGGTAGTTCAACCCTCTCTACCCAGTCCCAAATCCCCTTCCTCGGGGATCCTCCAAGCGTCTGTTCACCCAAGCTTTTCATTCCTTACAGTGAGTATTTAAGTAAGCCATCAACTCAAGCACATCTCCTAAGAGTTACTTCGATGGAGGAGGTAGGCACCTCGAAATAATAACTCTTATTAACCATTCCCTGGGGGAGGGGAGCAAACATTAAAAGGCGCTCCCAGACACTCTTAGGCTGTCTCTTCCCCCACTCCTTCCCCCACATCTGCAGGATCAGTAACCTAGCCATCTACTCCCAGTGTTGGGACTCGTTGGGAAAACCGCCCTAGCACAGGTGCAACTTCTGGTGCTGCGCAAGGTGCGTCTTGTAGCGGAAGCCCTTGCCGCAACCCGCGCACTTGTGAGGCTTGTTGCCGGTGTGGATGCGCCGGTGGCGGATGAGGTGGGAGCTCTGGATGAAGCTCTTGCCGCACTCGATGCATGTGTAGGGCTTCTCGCCCGTGTGCGTGCGCTGGTGCTGCGTGAGCGTGGAGAAGTCGCTGAAGCGCTTCTCGCACTGGCTGCAGCGGAAGGGCTTCTCGCCGGTGTGCACGCGCAGGTGGTTGACGAGGTGCGAGTTGCGGCCGAAGCCCTTGCCGCACTCGCGGCACACGTAGGGCCGCTCGCCCGAGTGCGTGCGCTTGTGCGTGAAGAGGTGCGAGCTCACGCTGAAGGTCTCGCCGCACTCGGAGCACATGTAGGGCTTCTCGCCCGTGTGCACGCGCTGGTGCTTCACCAGGTCCGAGCGCCAGCTGAAGCGCTTGCCGCACTCGCCGCAGCCGTGCGGCTTCTCGCCCGTGTGGATGCGCTGGTGGTTGGCGAGGTGCGAGCGGCGCACGAAGCCCTTGCCGCACTCCCCGCACGCGAAGGGCCGCAGCGCCGCCGCCGAGCCCGCCCCGCTGGCCGCCGCGTGCGCCCGCCGGTGGCTGAGCAAGTGCGAGCTCAGGCTGAAGGCTTCGCCGCACTCGGGGCACGGGTAGGGCTTCTCGCCCGTGTGCAGGCGCCGGTGCTTGAGCAGGTCGGCCCGCCAGCTGAAGCTCTTGCCGCAGTCGGCGCACAGGTTGGGCCGCTCGCCCGTGTGCAGCCGCAGGTGGTTGGTTAGGTAGGTGTTGCGGCTGAAGCCTTTGCCGCACTCGCCGCAGCGGAAGGGCTTCTCGCGAGGGGGCCGGGCCAGCGCGGACCCCGTCCCGAAGTCGCCGGCCACGCCCATGCCCATCATCCCCACCACCCCACCGCAGTCGGCAGCCAAGCGGAAGGGCTCCAGGCTGGCCACCGCTGCTGCCTCTGCCAGACGGTGGATGCGCTGGTGCTGCAGGAAGGCGGCGCCCGGGCTGAAGCTCTCCCCGCAGTCTGGGCAGATGGTGGGCGCGTCCATGATGCTGGCCATCAGGCTGTCGAGTTCCCCGAGGTCCATGGCCATGGGATGATGGAGCCGGTGGAAACGGCGGTGGGCAGGTTTGTCACCTCGGTGTCGACCCCCCAGGGAGAGGTGACGCCTCCAGGGAAGCACTGGAGGAGGTAACTGCTCATCTTCCTCCATCAGCCGGTTCTCCCCAGCGCTTTCCTCCTCTTCCTCTTCTTCCTCCTCTTCCTCTCCCCGGGGACTCCGGGATATACTGTCAGATTCTGACAGGCCTGGGAACAGTGTCATGTCAGGCACACCAGGCTGGTCGTCTTCTTCCTCACCGAGGACAGCCCCTTCTTCCTCACTCAGCAGCCCCTCTGCAACAGACAAGTTGGCAGTTGGGGTCAACTAGACCTAGTGTACAAAGGTATTCTAGGAGAACTGCCCTTCAAAGATTGGGAGCCAATGGAGTAATAATGCTCCTCCCCAGTACTCTCAAACACCATAGCCCCAGTTCCCCAGCCTCCTTACACTTCAGTCTCTTTCCCAGGAGTCTCCTCCAGGTAAGAACTAAAGGACAGTGAACTCTGCAGGACCGTCAGCCAGTCTTTGGGCAGTCCCCACCTACTATATACCCTAGGATCTGCTTAGCTGGGTCACTGAAGTCTGCAGATGGTCAGGTAAGATGGGGACTCAGGAGATAAAGTTCTGTCTCCAGAAAAGGAAGAAAAATAATTGTATTTGAGGGGCTGGAGAGATGGCTCAGAGGTCAAGAGCATTGTCTGCTCTTTCAAAGGTCCTGAGTTCAATTCCCAGCAACTACATGGTGGCTCACAACCATCTGTAATAAGGTCTGGTGCCCTCTTCTGGCCTGCAGGCATACACACAGACAGAATATTGTATACATAAAAAATAAATAAATTTTTAAAAAAAAATAAATAAATAATTGTATTTGCTCAACCATACTTCGTAAAGCTAGAGCCTCAAAACACAAGTCATGGAAACTGCCTAGACCCATTTGATAGGCCTGGTTGGCGGAGTAAACAGAATGGAATGCTGGGAGAAAGAAGCTGAGTCAAGGAGTCGCCATGGTTCTCCCACTCCAGACAGACGCAGGTTAAGATCATTCCTGGTAAGCCAGCTTGTGGGCTACACAGATTAATAGAAGTGGGTTAGATCAATATGTAAAAGCTAGCCAATAAGAAACTGAAACTAATGGGTCAGGCAGTGTTTAAAAGAATACAGTTTCCGTGTAATTATTTCGGGTAAAGCTAGCCGTTCAGGCGGCTGGGTGCGGGGACTCAGCCCGCCGCTCTTACTACTACACACTTCCATGGACACTCCAGCCTTCTCACCTGGGCAGACAGTGGACACTATTTCCCTCTCATGTGAGTCCCCTCTGAGATCGTCATCCTGTGGGTTGGAGCTCATCTCCTGCTCCAGATGGCCCCTCTCTTCTGTGTCCTGTGGATTGGAGCCCATTCCTCTTTCTTCTGGGTCCGCCTCTCTGTCCTCAGAGTTCTCAAAGTCAGAACCCATACCTCTGTCTTCGGAATTCTGGTGTTCATGCACACCCTGATGATCTTCCTGGTCCATCCAGCAAGAAAAGGGCAAAGGAGGTAGCCAGGGTTTCCTGCTCAGACAAAACATGGAGAAAGAAAGGTTACATCAAGCCAGATCCAACCCTTTACTCCGTGTGGTCTTGATTTCCCCATCCAATAAAACAGCTGGAGTTGCAAGCACCAGTAACAAGTCTACTTACTCCCGACTGCATGTACACTTAGGATAAACAACTGTGTGAAGGGGGACATTTGGGTGGTCACATCCTGAGACCACATACCGGGCGACATTCACTCACGGGACCAAAACTAGATCAGGTCAATCTGTGAAGTAAATGTCTGGGTGTAAGTTTACACCTCAACACTGAAGTAAGCATTGCTTCTTTTCACTTTTACTTTATTCCTTTATTTCTGTAGTGCGAGGGATTGAACCTGGGACTGCAAGCCCTCCACCACTGAGCTATATCTCCAGCTACTTAGCTGTTATTTTGGAACAAGGTCTTGCTAAGTTACCCAAGCTGGCCTTGAACTCATTCTGTAGGCCCAGGAGGTCTTGAACTTCCCATCCTCTGCGTCAGTCTCCTGAAAGGCTGGGATTCCAGGACTGTGACATTCCTCTTGTCATTGTTTAAAACCTTCATGCGTATTTAGCTTCCTGACCTGTGCTTGTGGCTTCACCATGAGGAAAGCAAGCTTGAGCTGCCTGCTTGCCGCTGACACATTTGGCACACATGAAATCACCACAGGCCCTCTCCACCTGGGCACACACTGAATGTTTTTGCAACCTCCTTGGTATAAAGGTAAGCAACTCTCTTGCCTAGAATTTGGGGTAGAGGAGGCTATGATGGCATATTAAACCCTAGACCACTCTGGATACTTCTAAACACTGTCCACTGTCCCCAGAGGAGGGGGAAAAACAAAACAAACAACAACAAAACACTTCTACAGCTGAAAAGCAAAAGTATAGAAAAGTCCTAAGAACAATTCTCCCTCTTCTGTGAAGACTCTAGTATAGACAGGAAGCCAGTTTTGCCTTCTCAAATTCCCATGCTTTCCTCCCTTTGATGAAGCCTGCCCTACACAAGCCTGTAACATTCTTACAAGTATTTAGCCGGTTACTTACTGGGGGGCCTTTCCCGAGCCAGAAGGAAAGTACACACAGTCCACAAGAATAACAAACATCAATATAGCAACTTCTTATCAAAGACTGTGTCTCCAAAGGCAAACTCAGCCTGGCTCTGTGGCTCTAGAAGGAAGCCAAGATGATTCAAGCTGTGGCAGGTTTGCTGGAAGCAAGATGGAGAGGTGGTGGAGCCTGCTGTATTGAAGGCCATCTCCATAGTCCAACTTCATACACTGCAATGTGTCGGTTATAGACAAACTTTAAGAGGAATGTGTACCAGGGACAACGTGGCAGCCCTTCTACCAAAAAGCCCAGCATTTGAATTACAGGGAGAAAACATCAGATTTTCAAGGCCTCTGTGGACGTCAGGTTTGCATCTCAAACACAAAGGGACCCTGTCAAGGCTGGGCAGTTGAACCGATAGTAATTTCTTTCTGCTATCCAGCTTGCTTGCAGCTTAGCTCAAGGAAGTAAAGCTACAGCCAGGTCAAGGATCCGGGTATGTGATCTGAAAGACACCACTTCAACCAACGTCCCAACCATCGCAGACAGGACTGCAGGAATAAAGCTGGTAGGGGAGGGAGTAGTGGCCGGAGATGTGATGCAGTCTAGAGAGTACTTGCCTGTCACACACAACACAAACCCTGAGTTAATCAGACGTGCCCATGTGTCACCGTGATGCCAGCACTCAGAAGACAGAGGCAGGAGGATCAGAAGCTCATGCAGCGAGTCAGAGGACAGCTGGGTCACATGAGAGACCCTGTCCCAAAAAAGAGAGAAAAAGGTACGGTAGGCAAGGCCATCCCATCCTCCCCCCCTCTACCGAGGCCTCCCTGAGGAAGTCCTGGTGCTGGCATGAAAAGTGGAAGTTATGGGTAGAAGAAATCCCACCACTGGCTCAGGCGGGCCCAAGGCAAGTCAATTGACCTCTCATAGTTTCAGAGTGTCATCTGTAGAAAGAGGGTATTGCTACTCAACCTTTCTCACGGGGAGGGCGTCAGAGGGAAACTAATTAAAAAGCACTTTGAAGGACACCGGAGAGTCGTTAATGCTCCGAGCTTCACTGCTGGGAAAGCCGTGCATTCCTCCTCTGTCGTCTCAGCACACCTCTCAAAGGCACAGCGGCTGCTCATCATTCTGGGGGACCACCCCGTCAGCACCTTAGATCTTTCTCAATAATGAGGAAAGCATAAAGATTGAGCCCTTCCCTAAATGTCCTGGGGAAGCCGCCATGTCTGAACTCAAGTCAACAGTATCCCAAAGGACTGTACCTCCCCTTTGGAAGGTAGCTCAACTAAGCTGCCAAATCTCAAACAGACGTTTTATGGTAGGAAGAAGGGGAAATTATTACAGCCATGAACCTTCTCAGAAGCGTATTCCATATGAGACTTCTGTCCCCGGTCACACTGGACAAGACCGAATAGAAAGTGCATCCCTAGAGTCTGCACATACCATGCACCCGAAGGTGGGGAGTGGAGAGGCAAGAGGAGGCTTGCAAATATGGCTTACTCATTTGCTGGTGGAGGAGGGGCTTAACAAGAGAACGGATCAATGTTTCCTAACAGTCAGTGCAGCAAGAGAAAGGGGTGTCCGCCAGTGTGCATCACCAGAGAGCCCTAAAACTAAAGGCCAGTGACAGCAGCCCGCCTCCCTGAAGGGTGGAGCATGGCGGGGAGCAAGGGGTACAGCTTTACCTCTGAACCCTTTAAATGGCAGCTTGGGGACCGTCTGATTGGTGGTGGTGCGTCCAGGGACCAGATCGAATCCAGTAGCACTGTTTTTCTAACTTTAGTCAGGATCCGAGTTCCATCCCCCACTGAGGGCTGGCATCTGAGGTCACAGTACTTGCCACGCTGAATGTTCTGGAAAGGAGAGCCCCTGTCGCCCAAAGTGGCAATGTTCACGTATTTGTTCTAAAATGCCTATGTCTGTGGGAGACTAGAAGTTTGTGCCTGCTACCCCTCCACCCTGCAGACATACACCTGCAATAACACAGATTCAATTTCACTCACACCCTCCTGCCCTAGATTGTAGGCAGCTGTCAGGCAATGGTGGCAGCTGTTTAGAGGTAAGGATAGGTGGTCAAGATATGTCAATTGATAAAAACCCACAGCTGGTTTTAAAATACCTTATTTTCATTAATATAGACACAGTAGCATATACCATAACACAAATGCACACAGGCTCAGAAAGGAAGGCCGGGTGATCATTATTAAAATGTCGACTATCTCTTGATCACTTCTTGGAGGCTTCTGGCTATTAACTCTTATCTTACCAAAATCCAGTGACGTAGGCTATTTCTAACTCACAGACCAGAAACAAGAACAGACGTGATTACACCTCGTCCTACACACGGTGAACTGCAGCACAGGGTTGGACCTTTTCAGACAGTGTCTGGTGCTTTGGGACGTCTTGGTTATTTTTATATGCATCTGCATTTCCTACAGTAAACATGTATTCTTTTTTCAACAAGGAAAACCAGCAAACAGCTACCTTTATTTTCAGTGTGATCAATATGTTAAAGGAAAACCTGTAATTATCCTAGACGTAACAGAAAGACAAGCAGAGGAGTCGCGACTCTGTCATCCTAAAGACTTCATTTTCAGAAGGGCTATCTACTCACCCTAGGATAACCAAATTGTCTATGCAGGCATATTTTGCTCCAACCTTTCCTAGTCATTCTCAAAAACTAGCAACATTTTTTTCTTAAGCTCAGCCAGGGTTGGATAAAGAATAGGCAGCGTGGCGGGAGTGATTACTTTGTAGCCAGATTGACCATGCTTGAATTGTCTGCTCTGGACCAGCTGCTTGACTTCACCTGAGCTACATGACCTCGTAGGAGCTCTTAGCCTGCATGCAGGAAAACAAGGAGGCTGCCACCTCCACACAGGGTCATTCTGAGAGCTTGTAAAATCTCATTTGTTAAGGCTGATGACGCATTAGGTACAGAGTGAACAGAATTTACAATTCCTTTATAAAGTTCCAGATCAACATCTTGACTTAAGCAATTGCACAGTAAACTAAGGCCACTATCCACAGCTATGTTCCCTAGGAATGGCCTTTCCTACTTCGGGAAGACCTTCCCTCAGCCTTGCTGCTGTTAATAAAAAAACTCACCATGTGAAGACAAGAACCAAGGAAGGAACAGTTGGCTAAGGGAGCTGGATACAGCATGAAAAGCTGGTAGTTGCTATAAAAAAAAATAAAAATAAAAAAATAAAAACACCATAAGCACCGAACATGGGTCTAAATCTAAGGGAGAAGTGAGCATGTGGCTTAGCAAACCCCAACTCACGCCATGTCTAACGGAGCCTGCTCCCCCAGTAAGAGCAGACAGAAGTTTAATGAGGGAAAGGAAGAGAGTAAAGGGAGTGGCCCAGCAGGAAAAAAAATAATTCTGCATTTAGTTCTAGCTGCTCACAGGGGCAAAGGAGCAGCACGTGCTGATGGGCCAGAGTCCAGGGTGCCACCAGCAGCACCACTGTGCTGTGTGTCCCCTCCAGGTTTCTTCTCTTTGTGTGGGGTGGGGGAAGGGAAGGTGGGGAGATGGCTCCGCGATTCAGAGCACTGGCTGCTCTTCTAGAGGACCCAGATTCCATTCCCAGCATCCACATGGCAGCTCACAGCTGTCTGTAACTCCAGTTCCAGGGGATCTGACTCCCTCACTCAGACTTACAGGCAAGAGGAATAAATCATTTTCAAAAGAGAAAGTTTGAAAGTGCCCAAGGCATTGGCAAACAGGGGAGTTTATCCAGAGTGACAGGAGGTCAGCTCCACCTTGACAACTCGCACCACCCCAAACATGTCCCCATCATCATCTTCATACAGCCTTTCTCTTAAAGACCCGCGAGGAGCTGGGCCTCTCCCTAACACTGCTCAGATCCAAGTTTCTAGAACTTAAATGTATATTCATGTTCTTTATTCCTCCACCATGGTCCCAACTTAAAAAAAGAATGTTTGTATCCTTAAAGTAACCAGAAAAATGCTCAAGAGTTTTTAGACAAACCCAGCTTCATTTGAAAGATGCCTGAAATGTTCAGTCAGTGCACCTGGAAGACACTGCCACAGACAGAAAAACCCCAGTAGCTTTTGGATTTTGTTGTTGTTGTTGTTTTGTTATTGGTTAACAGCATGGTCTCTAGCCCAGGCTGGCCTTGAACTTTCGACGTAGCCACAAATAATCCTGAATTTCTGATCCTGAGATTACAGGCACTATCATGCCAGGCTTATACGATGCTGAGGACCAAACCCAGGAGCTCAAGTGTGCTTCAAAGGCGCTCAGTCAACTGGGCTGCCATCCCGCGCCTGACAAAGTAGCCTTTAAAAAGGAAGAGGAGAAGGCTCGAGCACAGGGGAGAGGAAGGCAGGAGCAGGGCGGAAATCAGACTTTGATCTGGGTTTACTGACATATTGGACACCCCCCAGAACTACCTGAAAACTATTCCTTTTGATCAGGGTCCCCCACCAACCCCTGCCTTTTTTAAAGATTAGATCTAACTTCCTAGGGATGGGCAGTCAAGCCCTTACCTCCCACCTTCCTGGATTTTCCAGGGAGAAACCAAGGCCAGAAATAGCACCAAGTGATAAAGCGCTAACAACTCCCACCCTCTGGCGGCATCCACACTGCCCTCCCGCCCGGTGGGGAGGACCAGAGACCAGCTCTGACAATCCCAGGCAGGGAGGCAGTGCCCCATTTGAATGGACCCAGGCAACTTACCATTCAGTGGGTAGAGTCCCTCTCCATTGACTCTAATAACTATCAGGGAAGTGGGTGACTCATTTTATGTGGTGGGAACACTGAGCGGGTGGTCCATCACCTAGGCAGAGTTAGGACTCACCTGTCTCTCAGCAAATGGAGGCCACTGGCAAGCAAGCCTCGTGACTCCAAAGAGGCAGGCTAAACCTGGAACCTCCTGCCCACTCCCTCAGACCTTGATGGACAGGAGTCATGTGTCGAGGCCACTGCCAGGTGGCAGGCAGCCAGGCCAGCTCCGGTCTTGTCAGGGAAAGGAAGTGGTGGCTGGGCGCTGGGCCAAGAGTGGCTCCATTCAGCAGCCTCCAGACTGAAGCGTCTTTCCTGTCTCCTACTCATCTCAGAGCCCCTTCCTTACCTCCTCAGGGGAAGACCAAGGAGCCAGCAGCAGCATCTAGACCTTCGTCCTGCTGCTCCCCACTGCTCTGACCTGCCAGTCTCTCCCCCAGGGGATAGTTTCCAAACAAGAATCCAAGCAAAGATAAAGATTTGAAAGGAGCTGGCGAAACAACTCTGGCTGGTGGTTCAAAAGGCTGAAGTCAGGAAAATGAGCAAGATCTAACTAGGAACTGCAGGGGTTAATCATTTGTCCATCTTCAACAGCAACCAAGTAAAAGAGTAAACAGCTGAATTGCCCCTGGGGGATATGGTCTCAGAGCCCTGCCCCCTCACTGGCCAGCTCATAGTTGGGACCCAGGGCAAAGAGTCACCTCACTGGACTGGGGATGTCTCTAGTGAGCAAGGAGTGGCAGCTTCACCCTCCTCCTATGTGTCATATCCAAAGGGGCCACTGACCCTCCCCTTGGCCTGCACAGACACAGACCATACGATCCCCAACGCCAGCCTCCCAAGTGACAAACCTGCTGTGCAAGGTGACCTGAGTTGCAGACGGAGAACAGCAAAAGGTGCCTGCAATTGAGTGACGGCCACTCTCCAGGCAGAGAACAAAATGATGTGGTTTCTGTTCTGTGGCTACTGCCTTTTCTCCTGAAAAGGGAAGCCCAAAGAGCACAGCTAGTGGGAGGCCCTGAGTTGTCTCTGGACACAGGGAGAGAGAGAGAGAGAGAGAGAGAGAGAGAGAGAGAGAGAGAGAGAGAGAGAGAGAGAGGCAGACAGATATATAGACAGAGATAAAGACAAAGACAAACAGACAAACAAACAAACCAACAACAACAAAAATGTTCATGGGACCAGGTATTTCTTGTCTACTGTGTGGGGCAGGACCCCTCAGTTTGTACCACTGTCACACGGGCCAAGCCCCCCCCCCCGGTTATGTGACCATTATCCAACTCCTTGTAGACAAAATAAAAATTAATGTAATACAAAGCCTAAGTGAAAATTAGATTCTCTGCCTTCAAATGAGAAGTCACAAGCTGGATGCGCTCAACTTAATCCCAGCATTGGGAAGGCTGAGGCAGGAGGCCAGTCTGCACAACATAGCGAGACCCTGACTCAAGATTAAACAGTCGTAAGAGTTCAAGATGTTTGTGGAGGCACTTATCCATCCTTACGTTCTGTTTTACTGATTAGAACAGTCTACCTGTTACTCAGGGATATATAGTGTTGGTAATTTTCCTCCCTGGTGATTGGCATTTTACTATCCACTTTTTGGTTCTTCCATTTCGTACTTAGTAACAGAACCCCTGGGCCGTGCCCAGCAGACTTGTCTTCTCATGCCTGCTCAGCAGCTGGCTTATCTAGACGTATATTCCATAGATACATGGACCATGAACATCTCTTGAAGTTTTATGAAAACAAACTGAGGCTGAGAGAGAGCCCAATGCCTAGGCTGGAGATAAGCAGGCAGATGGTTAGAAGAGGTGTGCCCTAAAGCTCAGTTTTCTGATGGTCCCTCCAATGATCCTTACACCCCTTTAATACAAAATACCACTTAAAACAGACAGCTGGGGCCAGGTGTGGCAGCACACTCCTATGGTCTTGTTATGGAGAGACTGAGGCAGGAGGATTGAGACTTTAAGGCCAGCCTACATAGCAAGACACCCCATCTTCCAAAACAGGAAGACTCAAGATAAACCTATGACATGTTCTGGCCCTCCTAAATCCCACGCTATGTCTGTCAGGGTTTTTCCAGATGAAACTGAACCAGTAGGATGTATGCATATTTAGAAAGAGAATGATCATAAAAAAAATAGCTTATACAGCTCTGGAGGCTGACACCTTCAAAATCTGCCCTGGAGAGCAGACACCAAAAGCAAGAAGATCAGAGTTTTGATCTACTCAGGCCTTCACTGACAGGAGGAGGCCCAACCTCATAGTGGATGCTAGTCTACTCTACCCAAAGTCCACTGACTTAAATGTTAACTACATGCAAACCCACCTTTGTGGAGTGATTGCTGACAAAGTATAATGGCATGTATGCATGAAGACGTCGTGAGAAACTGTGTAAGCTAACCTAATAGACAAAACTCATAAATGGCATGTATTTGTTTATTCTGTGTGTGTATATGTATGTGTGTGTGTTTGTGCTTGTGTACACACACACACACACACATACACGAGGTCAGAGGAAAACTTGTGAGATCGTGGGAGTGGGTTCTCTCCTTCCACCATGAAGATGGAACTCAGGTCAAGCACCTTTACCCACTGAGCCATCGCAACAGCTTCTTCAAAACCTACCCTCACAGAAATATCCGTAAATATGTTTGATAATGTATCTTGACACCCTGTGGCCCAGACCCATATGACTAACCACCACTCACCCTAGCTAAAATCAGTCTGGAATAGTCCCTTCCCATCTAATCTACCTACGAAAGCATTGCTGTTGCCATGAAAGCCACATGTATACTTGGATACGGTTTGTATGTTATGTGATGAAGAGGACAGGAGGGAGACGCAAGATTAATCTTAAAGATCCTCAGGCAGGGTAGTTCAGGATGAGAGGCTAGGGCAAGAGAACATGGCCAGCTTGGGTTACATAGTAAGAGCTGGGCTAGTCAGGACCACAGAGCAAGACTGTTGCAAAACTAACCAAAAGACAAAGTAGGGGAGGGCTTCCTAGACACATGCATGGTGTGCGTAGTGGAAAGGGGCACAGTTTAATAACTAACGTTGCTTAAGGAAGAAAAGACTTGGAATGCAGGAGCGGTGTGTCTGATGAGGGTTGCCTATCAACAGCCTCGTTCTGGAAGTACTGATGCTGGGATTGCATGTTAAGGTTTTTCCATGGGATCAGGTAATCTCAGCAAGTCTTTCCCAATCCAGATGATTCTGTGGCCATTTCCCCCGGAAAGAGTCCTAAAAGAAGTGTTCTTCACAGCAAACGAGAGGGGGTAGACGTTCTGTCACCCAGATTCCCACGCAGGTTCAACAGGAAAAAGCTGCCATTCCAGTCTACTGCCCAAAATAACTGCGTGGTGTCTCTGACGAGGAATGGCTGGCGTGTTCCGGCTGGGTCAGTGACACCTCTGCGCAGAATCAGTCAGGGTAGCGTCCAGCCAATGGGGAGCCGGGAGGAAACGCAGCTACCTGCTGCCTAACTGCCCCGGCCTCCGCAAGTCTTAAACTCCACAGATGGACAGTTTAAAACCCAGAATAAAAACCGTCGCATACACTGGGAAGCACATTTCAAAGCATTTCCCAGTCTTACTCTCGTCTCCTTAAAGTTACCTGAGTACATGAAACCCAGATCGTAAGAAACTGCATGAGACACGTGATCCAGTTTCTTTATCAAGCCAAAGACAAAAACAGCAAGAAAAAGATAATAAAAAGCCGAAAGGAGGGAGATCCAAAGGTCAAAAAGGCCAAAAACTTAAGTAATACAACAACCAAGCTCAAGATACATTCCTTACAGAACCCCAGCTCAAATTAGCAAACTACAAAAGCAAGTTCTAAGTGCTTGGGTGAGGAATGTGGAGATGGGAGACATTAAAAATTCAAGGCCAGCCAGGCGGTGGTGATGCACAGCTTTAAACCCAGGACTCAGGAGGCAGAGGCAGGTGGATCTCTGTGAGTTCGAGGCCAGCTGAGGCAGTTACACAGAAAACCCTCTCTTTAAAATACATACATACATACAAAAATATTTAAAAAAAAAATACAAAACCAGCTTGAGCTCCACAGTGAGGCACTCTCAAAAATCAAAACCAAAATAAATTAGGAGACGGCTAAGGAACTACGAACACTGATTAGGTATTTGCTATCAAGAATTGCTCATTCTTTACGAGGCTGGTATTTGGCTATGTTTACAGAGTTTTTTATCTTCAGTATATGACATATTTACGGATGAGAGGATGCATCTGGAATTTGCTGCAACACAATTCCAAGGCAAGAAAAATCGGCAGGAGTGCCGAGGAAACAGGATAGACCACGTATCAGCCACTGCTAATCGGTATCTAAGTTCGTCATGCTGCTCTACCCAGCTTTGTACTTGTTAGACAGAAAACGTGTTTATACCCACAGCTTAGTGCTGCTGTTGACCGTGGCCAGAGAGGTTTTGCTCTGCAGTGGGCGGCAGTGCTGAGCCTAGGGTTGAGCACTTAGCTACTGAGTGTCCGCCCTAAATCAAGCCCCGCCCATCAAGGCGGGGGAAATAAGAACCAGAGGATGGAGGGGAGTGGGGTGAAAGGAAAGGCTGTCTCAGGATGTGACATGGCCTTTGCGCCCACGAACCCACTGCAGCTATGGCGACCCGTACAAAATCAAGTTAACATGATCAGTCAGCATCCATCACAGGCAGCACAAAGTGGACTCCGTGGGCTACTGGCCAGAAAGAGAGGACAAGAATGGGAGAGGGTGACATGTTGTGGGGTGGAGTGGGGGGGTGAGGGAAGAGGTGGGGGTCCCTGGAGGAGTGGACGGGAAGTTGATCAAGATGCAACTTTTTACATGTATGAAATCGTCAAATAAATAAATAAAAGATACTCTACCACAAAAGGAAATAGGCCATTTTCTGACATTGAGATAAGGCTGTAGTCATTCAAATTAAGAGCCAAACATAATAAAATGTTTGAGATTTCCATAAAAGGAATGGCCTGGTTCTAAAACTTATGACAAACCGGTAGTGAGCACTATGCTTAGTACTGAACAGAGCTCCTGGGACCTGAGGCTTGGGGACAGTAGAGGAAAGAAGCCAGGAGGAAAAGGGGGTTGGTGCTTTTCAATCTTTTATTTTTTTTTCATGAGATATAAAAATTAGTGCTGTTGGGTTAAAGAGATGACTCAGAGGTTATCAGTGCTCACTGCTTTTTCAGAGGACCCCACTTTGGTTTCCAGCCCCAGTGCCGGGCTCAAAACCACCTAAAACTTCCACACTGGGGGAACCAGCACCCACTTCCAGCCTCTCCAGGTATCCAGACGCACAGCATACAACTACAAAAACATACACATAGATACACACATAAAAATTTAAAAAATAAAAATAAAACCTGTATACAAAAAAGAGCCGGAACCCTGTTCCTATCAGCTACATTTACATCGTTCAAGATCCAGGAGAAGAATGCCGTCAGCTGGGAGCTTGCTACTTCTACCATGAACTCAGCGACTCTATACTCAAAACCGACGGGCATAAACTAGGCTGGGAGTAAAGGTGACAGTTCTCCAAGAGACTGCTTTAACCCTGGGACGGTCAAACTGAAGATCGATGTGCGTGTCCAACAGAGGAAGTCCATCAATAACTGGCCATCTCCAGAATGTTCTTCTAAGTGGATAATAAATGTATACATAGAAGAAAAGAGAATACAGAAGCTGTCTGGGAAAACAGGGTCTCCATGAGATGAACCCTAGTGGGCCAGATTTACTTCACAAGCTCATGGTCTTGACCCGGTCTCACTGTGTAGCCCAGTTGGCCTCAAACTCTTGACTGGCCTGCCTCGGCCTCTCAAGCGCTGGGATTAGAGGTGCGCACCCCCATGCTTGACTCCTGGGAACTTTTAAATGCAGATTGTGTCCCTGTTAGAGAGGCTTAGGAGTTATGAACCAGATTTTATCATTTCGTGGCACAAACAAAGCAGCTAGGATAATATGTCCCCACTTTAGACAGCGAAAGCTCCCGATGTGCTCACGGTACTTGGCTTGCCTCCAGGAAGGGATGCATCTGTCTCCTAAGTGTTCAGGGCTCATTCACAACTTGAACACCACAGTTACTAATTCATTCAGCAGGCTCTGTCTGCTTGGGTTCCTCATGTTGCTACTACTCCTGGCTCTTTGTATGTCAGAAGAGAGTAACAATACTGCAAGAATCTATAAACACAGCAATCGCTTTTTTGCTTGAGCACTGCTTAGAGACCTTTAGTCTACCATTGATTTGGGATATTCTTCTGTATATGTGTTGCTCTTATTGGTTAGTGAATAAAGCTTCTTCGTCCTATGGCAGGGCAGAATATAGCCAGGCTGGAAAAAATATATAGAGAGAGACTAAACAAAGTCAAGAGACACCATGTCCAAGAAGCAAGAGGTAACAAACCACGAGCCTCATGATAAAATATAAAATAATAGAAATTGGTTAATTTAAGATGTAAGAAGTAGCCAGGAATACGCCTAAGCTATCAACCAAGCAGTGTTGTAATTAATATAGTTTCTGTGTGATTATTCAGGTCTAGGTGGCCGGGAAATGAATGAACAGCCTCTGTCTACATACCACAGAGTCCAGGAATCCCCTGTAGATACTTTAATCCAATGAAAGGCCCACAGCTTTTCCTGGGACTCTGAAAGGATGGAGGGAACAAGACCAAAACAAAATAAAACCCTATTATAAGCCACCACCACTATGAGAGCCTTCTGACACATCTTTTACCTTTAAAATATTTCAGAAATGGGCCAGAGTGCTTTGGAGAAGAGGGGGAACAATTTTACCATTATCTTCAGCAAGATGTTTGGCTGGGCTGGTGGAGAAGAGAACATGGTAGCAGCTAATCCAAATCCAGGCCGTAACAGACAAAAATACCAGCAGATTCCAAGGGGCTAGAGAAAGAAGTGTTAAGGAAGTGTGACCTGCCTGGGCACTCTCTCCAACCTCAGCTGGCAGCTTGTGCTGTCTCAGTCAGACACTGGAGACCAGAGGCTACATGAACTGCCCATGAACACACAACCAACCGGCAGGCAGAAGGCAAAATCCCCAGCATGTCAACTTTTGCTCCAGTCACCCTTGATACTCATCGTAACCAGCGAGCCTTGACTAAGCACACTGGAAAAGTGGACTTTCCAGCACCACTGATATTTGTTTTATTTTTACCTCCCAATCACCTCCATTGTGTAACAGGTGCCCTCAGAGAAGAAAGCTGCTCCCTGGGTTTCTAACATACTACCTCTCTGGGATAGACCAAATTTACAAATGTGGCCCTGGAATTTGTAGCTTCTGTTAGCTGCTTACAGTGAGGCAAATAATACCGGTCAACTCATAGTCCACCCTCACATAGATGCGTTAGTTAGGGAATCTCCGTCCTTGTCACGGGAAAAGCAACTAAAGTCTTGCCAAAGGCACCAACTCATTCCTCACAATGCATCTTACCTGCAAATCACATCCTGGGATACTTGATAAAGAGGGAGATTTTTTAATACTATTTTTATTAGCCTTCTTATATACATGGCGCAGGCGGGCAGGTCTGTACAGGTGCCCATGACATCTAGAAGAAGCGGACGAATCCCCTAAAGCTGGGGTTAGAGATAGTTGTGAGCCACCCAGTGAGGGTGCTGGCGGCTCAACTCAGGCTTTCTGCAAGAACTGTAAGAGCTCTTAACCAGTGAACAAGCCTGCGGGATCATTTGCTTAAAGCCAGGCATTATGTGTTACTGCACATCTTCCTAAAGCACCGTTTGTTTTCTTTCCAAAAACAAATCTAGCAGACTGCTCACTGGGAGATGAAGAAGTATTACCAAGGCACCTGGTGGCAGCTAGCTATCACCACCACATACCTTAGTTCCCCGGGAGGAGTCTGGGTGTTCAGGTGTGAGCTGCCTTGGCACATGGCAGCAATGGCAAGCACTGAGTGGGCAGGCTCCCATCGACAGCAGCTTTGTTCTTCTGTCTTCCAGAGACTGTGGTTTCTTCCCCTTCCACCTCACCAGCAGCACGAAGTGCTTGCCACGTAACCAGGACTCAATAGCCGGCCTCTGGGTTCGTGCAGAATTCTTCCTGGAAATCTTCCTTTGTTTGATTGGTGACCCTGCACTGCCCTCGCTATTCTCATGCCCACGCCGCCTGCTCTTCTTAATTCCTAAAATACCACAGCAGCTTTTGATGGTCTTTCTTATATTTTCTGCAGTCACTTGGCCCGATTATTTCGTTCATTTCATTTCTTCCCCCAGTTTGAAATCAGAGAAGGCACAGAATAGGGGCCTTTCACTCCAAGCCCTGTCTCACTCTACACAGCCATACCCTTACCACGCACCTGGGTTATAGCTGAGGGACCTAAAGCTCCTTCCAGCCCAGAAATGCTGCCCATATGTTGGAGAAAGAAGAGTCAACAGGTTCACACTGCAAGTCCTGGGACAGCGGAGCAATTACTATTTCATGTCTTTAAGACTCAGCTATATCTCTTCTATGCAATATTCAAAAAGAAGTTAAATGGATTTCCCATATAATGGGGGAGACAATGGCCCTACTAAACGTTATATCCTAACACGTAAAAACCACAGCTTCAAGAATCGATTATATTTTGTTGAGTTGTTGGCAAAGGAGGTCTCACAAACCTACCAAACAAACCAAGTAAAGCTATTACTAATGCCACTGGTTACCCTACAACCTGGACAGTAGGACCCTAAAACTTCAGGCACCACTTACTTATGTCATCAAACATGAAGAAATCGAGCTGGGGCCAAATCAGAAGCTTCATCCCTACTGACTAGCATTCATAGTATTAGAAAGTACTCTACACATTACCAAAGGAGGAAAGTAATCATCAAAACTCATCCAGCACTACAAATCTTATGACTTACAATGGGGGCCTGTCGGCAAGATATATATGTAATATGTATAATATATGTATATATGTGTAATGTGGCACAAATGATATGGTAGTCACCAACCACCCTTTTAAAAATTGAATTTAAGACCCACTCTATGATATGGAATACACATGACTCTGTTTATACTGTCTGACTCCTGGCCTGTGGAGACCAAGAAGCTAAAACTAGACAGGTCATGACCCTAGGGGAAAACATACTACTATCTGTCTGCTAAAGGAACACAGCAATAAAATGACTCTCAATGACATACTGTTATAAACATTGATCAGCGCATCACTCAATGCTTATTAGAGAACTTTTTCTTGCAGTAGACGGGCATTGGCACAGAAACACCCAACTGAACAATGCGCAAAGAGCACTCAGCTCTAAATGGGATGTCTTTATCAAATGCCTCCCCTCAAGGCTCAGGGATCCATAGGGAAGCAGAGTTAGCAAGAGTATATGATCCAGGGGTGGTGGATTTCTCCAGTGGAACAGTGTCTCTAGATACAGCAGTACCAATAAATGTGAAGTCACAGAAACTTGACGGTAGGCACAAGGCCTGCGGAGGTTGAAACCAGACAAAGCTGCAGCACGGAGGAGGGGAAATGGCATCAGTTCCCGTCCCTAACCAAGAAGCTATTTGCCACTGATACCTACTGGGAAAGAGAAAATGGGTTTTCTCCAATGAAGTGACACTCCCAGGCAGCCCCGTTGTCCGGAAGTAGATAGCCAACACCAAACAGACTGTGTCTTTCTGTGTGCTCTTCTTTCTTTTGTGTGTGCATGCACATGTGTGTGATTGTTATGGTTTGGTGGGGTTTTGTTTATTTTTGTGGTTTGTTTGGTTTTAGTTTTTCTCTTGAGAGAGCGATAAAGATGAGGTTAAGAGAATAGGGAGGTGGGAGGAGCTGGGAACATCTGGGGGAAGAGAACGATTATAATCAAAACATATCGTATAATTTTTTAATGTAAAACCGTCACCTTAAATAGTGGTTGTAAGACATGCATGGATCTAAATAGAAAGGAGAAAAGACAAGATCTCCTGAGTATATTGGGAGTGTTGGGGGGGGGCGGTCACAGGAGAGGGGAGAGGGGAGGAAGGAAGCAGAGGGGAAGGAAGTGGAGGGGAGAAAATGTATAGCACAATAAAAATAATTTTAAAAAAGAAAAGAAAAAAATGGTTGTAAAGACTGAAACTTCCCATTTTGAAATTCACATATCCAGGATGGGTCATATCAGAAAGCAGGTATAGCTCACTTCCAGAAGCTTGATAGTCGGTTCCTCTTGACAGAGCTGGTTCTGTTAAAGCTGCCTTTGTCTTCAATGGGCATCCTCAACACCTGGAGTCAACCCTCTCATTCCCTAACACCTTTCAACCGAACCAGTTTCCATCTCCTTTTTTTTTTTTTTTTTTTTTTTACTTTCCTCCTCTTTTCTGGTGCCACTATCACTTCAGGGAACACTCACACTAGATACACATGCTGACAAGTCTGCAGAATCAGTCCTAGACACAGCTGTTCATTCCCCTGCTCCGAAACCCCAAAAGGCACTAGAAAGATGCACAGACTCTAATGGTTGAGCCCAAGGCTCTGCCTCCTGCTCAGGACTCCGCAGAAAGCACTCACTATGTGCTGGCTCTTGCTGAAGAGGCAGGAAACCCAAGCCATGTCTCTTGCTTTCTTCCCACCTCTAGAGGCCAGAGTTCCATCTATGGAGCCGGACTGCTCCTCGGAATCTAGCCTCTAACGCTAGCCTTGGGCAGGTTGGTAAGCAGACCAGTCTGAGCCACATCTACAGCCAGCCCTGCTGGAGCTCTCTGAGGCTCAGTTTGTTTCATTTATAAAACAGGAAATAAAATTTCACTTACCCTATAGGATTCTTGCTAAAGGTTCAGAGAGAATTATTTCACTTATTTTATTTCACTATGACTGACTCTTCTGTTATTTAGGGGATATTTTATTATTTCTACAACCAAACCCATGTAGATAAGAACTTGCATATTCAATAAGGTCTGTACAAATAAAAAACAACATTTAATGTTTCTAGACCAATTTCTAGCTAATTTCTGTAGAATGCTAACTTCACATAGCAGAGCCCGGTTCTTTGAGGTACCTTCCCTCATCTTATTCTGGCTAACGTTTGTTTTTAATTATTATAAAAGCACATTTATAATTGACTAGGGGTGCAGGTCAGTGGTAGAATAGTTGCCTAGCAGGCAAAAGTCACAGGGGAATGATACTCAGTGTCACTAGAAAACAAAGCAAATATACGTGAATGTGTGTATATATAATAAGTTTTAAATGATTCATACCTACTCTGGTTCTCCCTTTCCTTACCACCTTTCAATTAGCTGGAAGTTCTCTGGGTAAACAAGTTGGGTTTAATTTACTCTGATGATTTTGTTACATGAGTTCTCAAATCTTTCTTGAAACATATAAAATTTGGTATAATGATTTCATTGCCCCTACCTCAAAAGGCAGAACTAAGAAAAAAAAACCTAGGAAATACAATGACCTGGCCAAGATCACATCAAGTAAACTAGAATCATGAAAGAAACTGTTTTTTTTTTTTCCCAAAAAACCTTTTGTTTGATTTCTGAGACAGAGGAGTCTTGCTGTCCAGGAACTCATTATATACTCACAAATATCCACCTGTCTCTGCCTCCCAAGTGTTGAGATTAAAGGTGTGGGCCACTATGCCCAGCTAACTTGGCACCCTTAACCAAATCCAAAAAACCGTCGGTACCAGCAGCCAATATCAAATTATCCCACTACAGAGGCAGTCACTACAGTGATTGGTAGTTAACTTCAACATCAACTGATTTATCTCAAAAAAGAATTCTGCATCACTTGGTCCAGTATCATCAGCCACCTCTTGTTTAGATCAAATGCCCTAGCATAGGTACTTCCTCCATTCTAGCTGTGCAAATAAAAAAATGAAAGAAAAAGAAATAGGAAGGGAGGGAGGGAGGGAGGGAGGGAGGGAGGGAGGGAGGGAAGGAGGGAGGAAAGGAGGGAAGGAGAGAGGGAGGGAAGGAGGGAGCAAGGGAGAGAGGGAGGGAGGGAGGGAGGGAGGGAGGGAAGGAGAGAGGGAGAAAAAAGAGAGAAAGAAAATGGAAGTGGTCCAGTGAGTTTGTGCTCAAGAAGGAAAGAGCCCAATACTCCCCAGCCCTTACAACTCAGCTGCTTCTCTCTCATGCAACAGCAGAAATCAGATGCTGAATGAGAAAAGACTAACACACAGCCTTCCCAGAGTAATCATGAGAGTAAAGAAGTTGCTGGACAAGGATGAGGACTGGACACCACACAAATGTCAAGAGGCGCCTGTGTTTAATGTCGAGTGTCTGTGTGAAGGGAAGAGATTCTCTGACGGTTCTGTGATGTTTGTCTTACTACAAGTAGAAAAGTCTGTCCAAGAAAGTCCTTTTGCCAAGGGTCTAGAATTAAGCTCTGAAGCCAGAGGCGCCTGCAGGGGTGCAGATGTTCTGACTCTCACTGATGTTGATGTTAGCCGTGATGCGGCAGCCACAAGCTCTCAAAGAAGTGTGAAAAGATTACATGCCACATAGGAAGTGGTGACCAGACATAGCCAACAAACCACGGATTCAATCAATAAACTCAAGTGCCTCTTAGAAAGTAGTGAGATGGAAACAAAGGGTTCCTATGGTAACCGCTGGCTGGTTACAGCCCATCGGCGTTGTTCTTTTTTATTGTATAGGTCTCTGAGCATTGTGTCTGCATGTGTATAGATGCACCATGTGCTTGCATGGTGCCCTGGGAGGCCAGAAGAGGGCACTAGAACTGTAATTACAGCGAAAGTGAGACCTGAGCCCACATGAATTGAATCTGAGGTCTCTGCAAGAGCACTAACTGCTCTGAAATGCTGAGTCATCCTTCCGGGCGCTCATTAAAGAAAACAAAAATGAGTAAGAAGCAGGTGTTTCTTCAAGTTTAGCTGGAAGTTTTGTCTCCTGTTTCTAGAATAAAGTGGGTTTTGAATCTGGCACACCCACATCCCTGGAGAAGAAAAAGATGAGGAATTTTCAGATATAAATATAGATACAGGTACAGATGTATCAAAACAAAAAGAATATAAGCTGTACACTTGGAGAGAATATTTGTAACGATGTATCTGACCCCCCCAAAAAATGACCACCACCCAAAATATATAGAGTAATCTTAGTACTCATCAACAGGTCTGAGGAGATGGCTCAGTCAGTATAACATCCTTGTTCCTTAAACACCTGTGTTTAGTACTGTTTGGGTGGAAGTTCCATCCCAAGCCCCCTCCCCTAGGAGTTGCCTCAGTCCAGACTCCACCTCTGAGAAAGCCTGCCAAATGGTGACCCCTCCCCAGAGATGCTCAAGACCACTCTCACAGGGTATTTAAATTGTACCCAGAGGACAAACATGTGGTTTCCTGGTCTGCCTTCTCCATCTCCTCTCTGAGGGCCTGGAAGCCCACCCGGGAGTGTCAGTATCCATTAAACCTAGGCTTTTTTCTAATTCGGTTTGATTTGGTCTGATTTGAATCATTGTGTTGGCAAAGAGGTTTATCAGGGTGCAAAAACTTTTCTTCTGGAAGTTCCACAAAGGGACTGTTTTTCTCACTGGCCCAGGGCCATGTGGTAAGAAAACACCCTCCCCTTGCACCTACTCTCTGCCAGGCTGAGATCAGCTTCCTCTGGGTAAGTTTCAAGTCATTGCCTTAGAGGCCTATGGCCTCATGCAATTTTCGGGCTGTCCTGTGAAAGGCACAGCTGTGCCAAGCACCCAACCTGACCAAGGTTCAAGGTATTTCTCACACCCCTCTGTTTTTGACCCAAAGTCTACCACAATGAACACACTGCACTAGGCTATGGGTCCTGGCATACACTTGCAAAATGGGTACCTACAATTCAAGGCCTAACCTCCAAAGGCCCTTGGGCAGCCTTTTACAAAATCTTCTTAAATTGGGGCTATCTGACACCGTATGTCCTTGACACCTAAACTTTCTGCCAACACGGGAACAAATAAACAACCCCCCCCCAATATGCCCACGTTTTCTGGATGCTGTGCTCCTGCTCCTCCTCCCCACCCCCTCCCCACTTCTCTTCGCTCTTTGCTGTTTGCATTCCTGTGCAATATGGTCATGCTGGGCTTCTCTCTACAAGGGATCCGTTCCCCGTGTCCTTCCCCTCTAAACTGCATAGGTGTTCTGTCTTTATGTTTCTGTTCTCCCTTACAGCATCTGCTAATCTAGCCCTCAATGAGACCAACTGTGACCTGGCTTCAGCAGCCTACTCCAGAATTTTTAAGTTGGTCAGCTGACACAGGTTCCTAAAAAAAAGCTTTGTTCATCTGTCTATTAATATATGCATAAATAATGTGGCCACAGTTTGCTTGTTTTATGTCTATGTGTATATGTGCTTGTTTTAAAATCTATAAAACTTTTAACTCCAGATTACAACGGCTCTGGGAAAATGCGAACACGTGGATAACCACCATTTTTGGTTGAGGTCAAAGTGAAAACCTCAGCACCATCTTTGGTAAGAGTACCCATGTGTGCTGGCCCTACCAAGGAGACATTCCGCCTCCAATATACTTTGGCTTACTAAAATACTTCTTCTAATCTTCTTGCCTTTACTGACATTGGTAAGCTGTAACTGATTGGGTAAACTATATGTCTAAATTTAACTTATATGTCTAATTTGGCTATACCTGCCAGGTAATGGTACCCTGATACTCAGTGACCTTACAGATCTGAGAGTATGGCATTTAACAAAAGAGCTTCTTAGGACAGAGACATGCCAGCTCCTGCAGCATCCTATAGCTCCTCCAAGAAGATGCATGGTTGCAGAAGACCTTCTTCTTGGAGGCTTGCCTTTGGATATGGTAAAGCCACCCACACAGCAAAAAGGCTGCCTTCTACCTTATCAACCTCCTGGACACTACACAGGGGATCGTTTCATTCTGCCAAGACAGGTAGACTGAACCTTACCCCCAAAGAAAAAAATCTTCAGGCCTCATGGGATCATTGGCTAAAGACAAGTACTGCTTCTAAGACTGGTATTCACCAAAGACCACAGAGAGACTTGGGATTGCCTACATAGCTAAAGAAAGCTACCTCACTTCTGCTCCTCTACTTATCCCTCCTAGATCTGTCTGATGGCATTTGATGACTTAGGGTACTGGTAGCTCATTACTTCATTTGTTAAGTTTCTTGCTAAAAATACAGACAGGGGTGCCTCTTTCATAGGCTTCATAGTCCAGAATTAATAGTTTCAGATGTATCTTCAGAGGTTCAGAGTTTCCAGTTTCCTTTAATTGTCTTCTAAAATGTTCGTGCCTTTTAACCTAAAGTCATAGCCTTTTGCTATGACACCAAGGTTTAAATCTGTTCCAGCTGTCTCACAGATGCCTGAAGGTTCCTGGGGAAAGTTCTGCTACTGTATCAAGAAATCTGGTCTGGTTAATACAGTCTGCAGAGCCTATTTTGACCCCACCCATTTTCAAGCCCGCCAAAAGATGACCTCTCCCTAGAGATGCTTGAGACCACTCCCACAGGGTATTTAAATTGTACCCCAGAAAACAAACCTGTGGTTTTCCAGTCTTTCTTCCCTGTCTCCTCTCTGGGGGACCAGAAGTGCACCTAGGAGTGTTGGTATCCATTAAACCTGGGTTTTTTTCTAATTTGGTTTGACTTGATCTGACTTTGATTACTGCATTGGTGGAAAGGTTTATTGGGGTGCCAAAACTTTCCAAGTACCTAGCATAGGGGCTGGAATGCTTCCATAGCTACACCATGGAAGCAGAAACCCAGATAGTTTTCTGCTGAAAGACTACATTTCCAGGCTTCCCTGTGGACTACAGAAGCCATTTCCATCCCATAAGGGTCCACATCTCACACATTTTGTCCATCGTACACGTGGATGGCAAAGATGCCCCCTTACTATGAATAAACATGGTCCAGCCTAAGGTCAAACCAAGCCTCTCCTTCTTTCCCTTTCCATCTCCCTACAGCTGCCTCTTAATAATGTAACATATGGTTCAGTACATTGTAAAGGGATCAGGATTTCAGAGCTTGCACCCACACCCAAAATGTCTCCAACAACAGAGGCAAATAACAATTGCCTGCCCTCAAGGTCTCCCGAACTGACATACAGGATGCTGTGAACACGAGAGCTTTGAACCTACACCTACCATCCAACAAGTATGGGACCTGCATGCCAGTTCAACTGGTCATGCCCTTTACCCTGGCATTTAACTCTTCCTCTTAGCAAAAGATAATTCCAGCACCTACACGCTAACCACTCAGGTTCCCTCATTAAAGGAGGCTGCCAGATACTCTGTAATCAAAGTCACACCTTTGGCAAATGATTCAGCATATCCTAGGGGTGTCTTTCAGTTGGTTTTATATCTGTAGAGTCAACAAATCATTCTATTAAATGATATTCCAAGGCTTTGGATTCTTCAGGAGGAGAAGACTTAGATGAGGCGATTTTCTCCCACCTGGGCTCATCTGTGGTACTTTGAGATTATAATCAACACACAGAGAGATCCAGGGTCAGTGCCTACAACCTGGATCCTACAAGCAGTCCAGAGGCTTTGACAGTGAAGCTTACGGATGTTTTCTAAGAAATCCCCAAAGCAATTATCTGCTAAAGCTCATTTAATTTGGTTATCTGCTTTATAAATTATGCCTCCAAACAGTAAATCTATTTTTAAATAGAATTATATTAAGAAATATGCTTACTGCTGCTATGTGTGGTGACCTGGAGATTTGTCCTTCAGCAGAAGGAGCAAAGAGTTGACGTTAGCGTTCGTTGTTAATTCAGTCTATGATGGGGGAGTGTCATATCAATCTGTTGATTTCCTTGGTTAAGCAATAAAGAAACTGCTAGGCCCATTTGATAGGCCCAGCCTTAGGTGGGTGGAGTAAACAGAAGGGAAGGCTGGGAGGAAGAGGAAGTGAGGGCAGACTCCGCAGCTCTCCTCTCCAGAGCAGACACTTCAGAGAGACGCCATGTCCAGCTCCCAGGCAGGCGCACGCAATGAAGCAAGCCGCCAGGTCAGACATGCTGAATCTTTCCCGGTAAGACCGGTGCTCACAGATTATTAGAGATGGGTTGATTGGGATATCAGAATTAGCCAGTAAGGGCCAGAGCTAAGGGCCAAGCAGTGATGAAAAGAATACAGTGTCTGTGTAATTATTTCGGGGCATAAGCTAGCCGAGCCGGGCAGGTGGCTTGGGGTTTTGGGGACGCAGCCCAGCCGCCGCTCCATATTACTACAAATGACGCCCAGACGTGTGGCTAACTGAGTCCACAAAAAACTTGAGAAGGCTTAAAAATAAGGGAGAGAGCGTTTAACACAGATTTTTGCTGTTTGTTGGTGGCGTGCTGTAGAGAGATTTCCTGATTCGGCAACAGCAGCAGAAAAAACGCTGTGTCATTTCAAAGTGTGGCTTCCTGGGGCTGTGCCGCCAGTGAAAACTCTGGACTATGTTTGTGTTCCCGCTTGGGATCGGAAGGAGAGTGCTCTGAGACCGTGCGATGACTCAGAGCTCCCCGCCTGCTCCTGGGCAGAAGGCAGAATCAGGCTTAGGCAGGCGGAAGAGCGTGGCGGATTCCTGCCGCCATAGAGAGACGTGTTTTCAGACTGCACAGTGCTCTGCGTGTCAGATTTTGATGTAACTTGGATGAAAAGAATTTCTGTGCTGCATGCTCAGTCTCAGAATTAAAGTGCTGAGTGCCGCTCCTACTTGGTAGCCCCAAGAGGCTTCCTGACTCGGCTTTAGCTGCAAAGCCTGCAGCTCATTAAGAGGTCCTGCCACGAAACACTTAAACGGTGTTGACGAAAAGCTGAACGCGTGCTTTTCGGTTTTCAGCCATAGCAGAAAAAAAGCTGCGCCGCTTAAAAATGCCGGCTTTCTGGGCCATCCTGCCAGGGCAAACTCTGACTGTTTGAGGCAGGAGGGCCGGCTACCGAGAGAGGACTTGAGTGTTGTCTGTTGTAGCTCGCTGGCTGGCAGGGACCTTGCAGCCTGTACCTCAGCCATGAGGCTGGAAAGCTAAGGAATGGACTGGATCTAGCTGGCAAAGCCACGCCTTTAGTCCTACTGATATTGCTTGGCAAATTAAAGGCTCTTGTGGTCAGAAAAAAAGAGATATACAGTAAAGAGAGATTCAAAGACAGAGAAAATTTCTGAATGGTTTAAAGTGTGTTAAAAATATATGCAAGCTGAAAGTTGAAGTTCTTAAAGCAAAAAACAAAAAAAAAAGGAAGAGAGTTGTTGTGTGTACACGCCTTTAATCCCAGCACTTGGGAAGCAGAGGCAGACGCATCTCTGTGAGTTTGAGGCCTGCCAGGCAGTGGTAGCACACGCCTTTAATCCCAGCACTTGGGAAACAGAGGCAGACGGATCTCTGTGAGTTTGAGGCCTGCCAGGCCGTGGTAGCACACGCCTTTAATCCCAGTGCCTAGAAGGCAGAGACGAACAGACCTCTGTGAGTTCAAGGTGTAGTTGCAAACACCTTTAATCCCAATGCCTGGGAGGCAGAGACAGGCGGATCTCTGAGAGTTCAAAGACAGCCTGGTCCACAGATATACGCTCAAAAAGCAAAAAGTTAACTTAGGAATGTCTCAGCTTAGATTCTTAAGCGCCTAATGATTTAAAGGCGCAAATCAAAAGTGCTCCTGGATAGTAAAAAATTGCAGATTCACAATAGGACAGATTCAGACCACTGAATGAGTCACACTGTTGGATGAATGTACGTTGGCTTGGGAGAGAGAAGAAAAAGAATATAGAGAATAAAGTTAATGGTTTAAAAAGAAAAAAGTAAAAGTAAAGTCTTTAAAGAGACAGAATAAAGTAAAGTGATAGAGTAAAAATAAGCCGCGTAAAGATGAAATATTCACAGAGAGTCTGGATTATGTACATTGTGTTTTCCTTAAAATTTTTGACTGTGAAGGAGCTAAGTACAGAGAGACATTTCATTACATGGGCTGCCAAGCTAAACCAGAATGGATATAAGGGTATTACGATTTCAGAATTTGGGTCTAAGGATATGATGCTTTGGAGAGAGTCTTCTTTTGTTTTCACAGAGGATGAGACTCTATGGATTTCTTCTATTCCGATTTGGTATGATGGACCACGTCCTCCTGAAGGGTTGCTGTGAACATCTTCAGAAAATTGCCTTGCTCAACTGCCAACTGAGATAAACCTGGCACACAGGTTACACCCTAAAATCATTAACGACGCCCCCATTCAGCAGGAAGCAGTTTGGAGAGAAAAAACTGCGCCCATGTTCCCAAATATAGTTTATAAATGTTCTTTTACATTTAAAGGGGGATATGATATAGACATGAATAATTTGCATTAGTATAGATTTTGCTTTATTGATAGAGATTTACGGTCAATTTTGTTATATGTATAAATGTTTCTGATGTAACTTTTACTTGATAACTGTTTTGTTATATGTAATTTTGCTAGGTTGAAGTTAAAGCCTTTCTTTTTTGTTTAAACAGAAAAAGGGGAAGTGATGGGGGAGTGTCATATCAATCTGTTGATTTCCTTGGTTAAGCAATAAAGAAACTGCTAGGCCCATTTGATAGGCCCACCCTTAGGTGGGTGGAGTAAACAGAAGGGAAGGCTGGGAGGAAGAGGAAGTGAGGGCAGACTCCGCAGCTCTCCTCTCCAGAGCAGACACTTCAGAGAGACGCCATGTCCAGCTCCCAGGCAGGCGCACGCAATGAAGCAAGCCGCCAGGTCAGACATGCTGAATCTTTCCCGGTAAGACCGGTGCTCACAGATTATTAGAGATGGGTTGATTGGGATATCAGAATTAGCCAGTAAGGGCCAGAGCTAAGGGCCAAGCAGTGATGAAAAGAATACAGTGTCTGTGTAATTATTTCGGGGCATAAGCTAGCCGAGCCGGGCAGGTGGCTTGGGGTTTTGGGGACGCAGCCCAGCCGCCGCTCCATATTACTACAAATGACGCCCAGACGTGTGGCTAACTGAGTCCACAAAAAACTTGAGAAGGCTTAAAAATAAGGGAGAGAGCGTTTAACACAGATTTTTGCTGTTTGTTGGTGGCGTGCTGTAGAGAGATTTCCTGATTCGGCAACAGCAGCAGAAAAAACGCTGTGTCATTTCAAAGTGTGGCTTCCTGGGGCTGTGCCGCCAGTGAAAACTCTGGACTATGTTTGTGTTCCCGCTTGGGATCGGAAGGAGAGTGCTCTGAGACCGTGCGATGACTCAGAGCTCCCCGCCTGCTCCTGGGCAGAAGGCAGAATCAGGCTTAGGCAGGCGGAAGAGCGTGGCGGATTCCTGCCGCCATAGAGAGACGTGTTTTCAGACTGCACAGTGCTCTGCGTGTCAGATTTTGATGTAACTTGGATGAAAAGAATTTCTGTGCTGCATGCTCAGTCTCAGAATTAAAGTGCTGAGTGCCGCTCCTACTTGGTAGCCCCAAGAGGCTTCCTGACTCGGCTTTAGCTGCAAAGCCTGCAGCTCATTAAGAGGTCCTGCCACGAAACACTTAAACGGTGTTGACGAAAAGCTGAACGCGTGCTTTTCGGTTTTCAGCCATAGCAGAAAAAAAGCTGCGCCGCTTAAAAATGCCGGCTTTCTGGGCCATCCTGCCAGGGCAAACTCTGACTGTTTGAGGCAGGAGGGCCGGCTACCGAGAGAGGACTTGAGTGTTGTCTGTTGTAGCTCGCTGGCTGGCAGGGACCTTGCAGCCTGTACCTCAGCCATGAGGCTGGAAAGCTAAGGAATGGACTGGATCTAGCTGGCAAAGCCACGCCTTTAGTCCTACTGATATTGCTTGGCAAATTAAAGGCTCTTGTGGTCAGAAAAAAAGAGATATACAGTAAAGAGAGATTCAAAGACAGAGAAAATTTCTGAATGGTTTAAAGTGTGTTAAAAATATATGCAAGCTGAAAGTTGAAGTTCTTAAAGCAAAAAACAAAAAAAAAAGGAAGAGAGTTGTTGTGTGTACACGCCTTTAATCCCAGCACTTGGGAAGCAGAGGCAGACGCATCTCTGTGAGTTTGAGGCCTGCCAGGCAGTGGTAGCACACGCCTTTAATCCCAGCACTTGGGAAACAGAGGCAGACGGATCTCTGTGAGTTTGAGGCCTGCCAGGCCGTGGTAGCACACGCCTTTAATCCCAGTGCCTAGAAGGCAGAGACGAACAGACCTCTGTGAGTTCAAGGTGTAGTTGCAAACACCTTTAATCCCAATGCCTGGGAGGCAGAGACAGGCGGATCTCTGAGAGTTCAAAGACAGCCTGGTCCACAGATATACGCTCAAAAAGCAAAAAGTTAACTTAGGAATGTCTCAGCTTAGATTCTTAAGCGCCTAATGATTTAAAGGCGCAAATCAAAAGTGCTCCTGGATAGTAAAAAATTGCAGATTCACAATAGGACAGATTCAGACCACTGAATGAGTCACACTGTTGGATGAATGTACGTTGGCTTGGGAGAGAGAAGAAAAAGAATATAGAGAATAAAGTTAATGGTTTAAAAAGAAAAAAGTAAAAGTAAAGTCTTTAAAGAGACAGAATAAAGTAAAGTGATAGAGTAAAAATAAGCCGCGTAAAGATGAAATATTCACAGAGAGTCTGGATTATGTACATTGTGTTTTCCTTAAAATTTTTGACTGTGAAGGAGCTAAGTACAGAGAGACATTTCATTACATGGGCTGCCAAGCTAAACCAGAATGGATATAAGGGTATTACGATTTCAGAATTTGGGTCTAAGGATATGATGCTTTGGAGAGAGTCTTCTTTTGTTTTCACAGAGGATGAGACTCTATGGATTTCTTCTATTCCGATTTGGTATGATGGACCACGTCCTCCTGAAGGGTTGCTGTGAACATCTTCAGAAAATTGCCTTGCTCAACTGCCAACTGAGATAAACCTGGCACACAGGTTACACCCTAAAATCATTAACGACGCCCCCATTCAGCAGGAAGCAGTTTGGAGAGAAAAAACTGCGCCCATGTTCCCAAATATAGTTTATAAATGTTCTTTTACATTTAAAGGGGGATATGATATAGACATGAATAATTTGCATTAGTATAGATTTTGCTTTATTGATAGAGATTTACGGTCAATTTTGTTATATGTATAAATGTTTCTGATGTAACTTTTACTTGATAACTGTTTTGTTATATGTAATTTTGCTAGGTTGAAGTTAAAGCCTTTCTTTTTTGTTTAAACAGAAAAAGGGGAAGTGATGGGGGAGTGTCATATCAATCTGTTGATTTCCTTGGTTAAGCAATAAAGAAACTGCTAGGCCCATTTGATAGGCCCACCCTTAGGTGGGTGGAGTAAACAGAAGGGAAGGCTGGGAGGAAGAGGAAGTGAGGGCAGACTCCGCAGCTCTCCTCTCCAGAGCAGACACTTCAGAGAGACGCCATGTCCAGCTCCCAGGCAGGCGCACGCAATGAAGCAAGCCGCCAGGTCAGACATGCTGAATCTTTCCCGGTAAGACCGGTGCTCACAGATTATTAGAGATGGGTTGATTGGGATATCAGAATTAGCCAGTAAGGGCCAGAGCTAAGGGCCAAGCAGTGATGAAAAGAATACAGTGTCTGTGTAATTATTTCGGGGCATAAGCTAGCCGAGCCGGGCAGGTGGCTTGGGGTTTTGGGGACGCAGCCCAGCCGCCGCTCCATATTACTACAAATGACGCCCAGACGTGTGGCTAACTGAGTCCACAAAAAACTTGAGAAGGCTTAAAAATAAGGGAGAGAGCGTTTAACACAGATTTTTGCTGTTTGTTGGTGGCGTGCTGTAGAGAGATTTCCTGATTCGGCAACAGCAGCAGAAAAAACGCTGTGTCATTTCAAAGTGTGGCTTCCTGGGGCTGTGCCGCCAGTGAAAACTCTGGACTATGTTTGTGTTCCCGCTTGGGATCGGAAGGAGAGTGCTCTGAGACCGTGCGATGACTCAGAGCTCCCCGCCTGCTCCTGGGCAGAAGGCAGAATCAGGCTTAGGCAGGCGGAAGAGCGTGGCGGATTCCTGCCGCCATAGAGAGACGTGTTTTCAGACTGCACAGTGCTCTGCGTGTCAGATTTTGATGTAACTTGGATGAAAAGAATTTCTGTGCTGCATGCTCAGTCTCAGAATTAAAGTGCTGAGTGCCGCTCCTACTTGGTAGCCCCAAGAGGCTTCCTGACTCGGCTTTAGCTGCAAAGCCTGCAGCTCATTAAGAGGTCCTGCCACGAAACACTTAAACGGTGTTGACGAAAAGCTGAACGCGTGCTTTTCGGTTTTCAGCCATAGCAGAAAAAAAGCTGCGCCGCTTAAAAATGCCGGCTTTCTGGGCCATCCTGCCAGGGCAAACTCTGACTGTTTGAGGCAGGAGGGCCGGCTACCGAGAGAGGACTTGAGTGTTGTCTGTTGTAGCTCGCTGGCTGGCAGGGACCTTGCAGCCTGTACCTCAGCCATGAGGCTGGAAAGCTAAGGAATGGACTGGATCTAGCTGGCAAAGCCACGCCTTTAGTCCTACTGATATTGCTTGGCAAATTAAAGGCTCTTGTGGTCAGAAAAAAAGAGATATACAGTAAAGAGAGATTCAAAGACAGAGAAAATTTCTGAATGGTTTAAAGTGTGTTAAAAATATATGCAAGCTGAAAGTTGAAGTTCTTAAAGCAAAAAACAAAAAAAAAAGGAAGAGAGTTGTTGTGTGTACACGCCTTTAATCCCAGCACTTGGGAAGCAGAGGCAGACGCATCTCTGTGAGTTTGAGGCCTGCCAGGCAGTGGTAGCACACGCCTTTAATCCCAGCACTTGGGAAACAGAGGCAGACGGATCTCTGTGAGTT
The DNA here is from genome assembly GCF_037038515.1 of Microtus pennsylvanicus. NCBI lineage: Eukaryota > Metazoa > Chordata > Mammalia > Rodentia > Cricetidae > Microtus > Microtus pennsylvanicus. The sequence continues at coordinate 115,789,628 of NC_134585.1, forward strand.
TGAGGCCTGCCAGGCCGTGGTAGCACACGCCTTTAATCCCAGTGCCTAGAAGGCAGAGACGAACAGACCTCTGTGAGTTCAAGGTGTAGTTGCAAACACCTTTAATCCCAATGCCTGGGAGGCAGAGACAGGCGGATCTCTGAGAGTTCAAAGACAGCCTGGTCCACAGATATACGCTCAAAAAGCAAAAAGTTAACTTAGGAATGTCTCAGCTTAGATTCTTAAGCGCCTAATGATTTAAAGGCGCAAATCAAAAGTGCTCCTGGATAGTAAAAAATTGCAGATTCACAATAGGACAGATTCAGACCACTGAATGAGTCACACTGTTGGATGAATGTACGTTGGCTTGGGAGAGAGAAGAAAAAGAATATAGAGAATAAAGTTAATGGTTTAAAAAGAAAAAAGTAAAAGTAAAGTCTTTAAAGAGACAGAATAAAGTAAAGTGATAGAGTAAAAATAAGCCGCGTAAAGATGAAATATTCACAGAGAGTCTGGATTATGTACATTGTGTTTTCCTTAAAATTTTTGACTGTGAAGGAGCTAAGTACAGAGAGACATTTCATTACATGGGCTGCCAAGCTAAACCAGAATGGATATAAGGGTATTACGATTTCAGAATTTGGGTCTAAGGATATGATGCTTTGGAGAGAGTCTTCTTTTGTTTTCACAGAGGATGAGACTCTATGGATTTCTTCTATTCCGATTTGGTATGATGGACCACGTCCTCCTGAAGGGTTGCTGTGAACATCTTCAGAAAATTGCCTTGCTCAACTGCCAACTGAGATAAACCTGGCACACAGGTTACACCCTAAAATCATTAACGACGCCCCCATTCAGCAGGAAGCAGTTTGGAGAGAAAAAACTGCGCCCATGTTCCCAAATATAGTTTATAAATGTTCTTTTACATTTAAAGGGGGATATGATATAGACATGAATAATTTGCATTAGTATAGATTTTGCTTTATTGATAGAGATTTACGGTCAATTTTGTTATATGTATAAATGTTTCTGATGTAACTTTTACTTGATAACTGTTTTGTTATATGTAATTTTGCTAGGTTGAAGTTAAAGCCTTTCTTTTTTGTTTAAACAGAAAAAGGGGAAGTGATGGGGGAGTGTCATATCAATCTGTTGATTTCCTTGGTTAAGCAATAAAGAAACTGCTAGGCCCATTTGATAGGCCCACCCTTAGGTGGGTGGAGTAAACAGAAGGGAAGGCTGGGAGGAAGAGGAAGTGAGGGCAGACTCCGCAGCTCTCCTCTCCAGAGCAGACACTTCAGAGAGACGCCATGTCCAGCTCCCAGGCAGGCGCACGCAATGAAGCAAGCCGCCAGGTCAGACATGCTGAATCTTTCCCGGTAAGACCGGTGCTCACAGATTATTAGAGATGGGTTGATTGGGATATCAGAATTAGCCAGTAAGGGCCAGAGCTAAGGGCCAAGCAGTGATGAAAAGAATACAGTGTCTGTGTAATTATTTCGGGGCATAAGCTAGCCGAGCCGGGCAGGTGGCTTGGGGTTTTGGGGACGCAGCCCAGCCGCCGCTCCATATTACTACAAGTCTATGTTGTAAATTATTTCTTAGAGATTTGGCATGGCTGACTGCTTTCATCGTTCATATCTGTTGACTGAGTGTACGGAAGGAGGAGGCAGATCTGTAACAGTTCTGTTAATAGGGTTAGGGTTAGAGGACTTGGTAAGGTGAATCACTTACTGACACGTAAGCCACTGACTCGGGTGGTAACTCAGGATGTTCTAGAACAGTGGTTCTCAACCTGTGGGTCCTGACCCCTTTGGGGGTTCGCACATATCCTGCATATTGGATATTTACATTATAATTCAGGATGGTAGCAAAATAATTTCATGGTCAGGGGTTGCTACAACATGAAAAACTGTGCTAAAGGGTCACAGCATTAGAGAGATTGAGAACCAGTCTTCTCGAGTGTTCTAAAGAAGTGCCTTTGGAGAACCTAGACAACAAAGAGGACCCAAAAAGAGACATACATGGATCTAATCTACATGGGAAGTAGAAAAAGACAAGATCTCCTGAGTAAATTGGGAACATGGGGACCATGGGAGAAGGTAGAAGGGGAGGGGAGAGAAAGGAAGGGGAGCAGAGAAAAATGTATAGCTCAATAAAATCAATTTAAAAAAAAAAGAAGTGCCTATTGAAGATAAGGCAAAGCAGTCACTATGTCTGGAGTATGTTCAGATTGGAAATTAAAAATTATTCCGTTTTGGGAAATATAAATTGTAATTAAATTGTCTCTTGGAATATAGGTATAACAATTTGGTAATTACAGAAATATATATTATTATGGTTTCAAATACTGGTTCTGGTCACTTAAGGTAATAGTCTTATTTTTAAAAAGTTTTACCTTATCGAATTATTTCTAACCAAAACTTTTGTTTTACTTAAGATACTATTTTTGTTCCTTAAATAACAGTTGGTATTGTTGATATTGAAAACAAATATGTAAAGTTCATCACACGTAAGAGCAAGAAATACGTCTTTGGCACATTCAGTTCAGATTTGTTCCTTGGACACTGATTTTAACTGACTTCGTTTACACAGCATCCAGGTGCCTGTTGCTTAGGTAGGAGTCTGACTTAACAAACAGCTGATTACAGTCACTCTGTCCTTCTCCAGAAGAACTCTGATACCTGACCCAGCCAGTTGTCCAACTGCCTCCTAACTGCTATTAATCTTGATATAAGAGATTTCCTCGAGCCACTTTGTCTACTAATGCTCCCCACAAAGTTGTACAGTTGTTACCTCCTGATGCTCCCCTCATTGCCTTTCTGTCAGCCTTGAAGCAGTGACCAAGAGATCGACACCCCCAAATCCGTAAAAGCAGTCTGGATGACCTAGGGAACTAATGGACCATGGGCCACCCAACTCATCCCTCTTCTTGCCACGCTGGACATTGTTTGGGGGGACTCAGAACTAAAGCTGCAGGACTGGAGCCCCCTTTCGTCAACTAGCCTCCCAGTCTCAGCAGCTCAGGTCAGCTTAACACCCTTCAGGACCTGCCGACTCTGTGCCTGCTGCAGTACTCCAGGAATGAGAAGGACTGGACCCAACCACTGGGATGAAATCTGTGCCATCTCCACAGAAGATGCTGCTTTCCACACCAACAAATGTTAACTGGTTTGAGACGGCGCCTAGAGACAGGGACCAGGAAAAAGTCAACCGTACACCTCCTCCTACACCTCCTCCTATGTATGGGCTTCTAGTTCCCTCCCAGTCTGGCTCCTCCTCTGGATCAATTCTTTCCGTCTTCTTACCCCCAGACTTAAGTTTTTACACTGTCTTTTAAATGTTTTTCTTATGGAGCTTCACCCTTTACCCCAACAAAATGTCCCACGTCAGATCTCCCAGTAGTTCTCACCCTGAAACAGCTCCGTCTCTTCCCAATACATCTGTAAAAAGACCTTTCAGATACTACGGAGAAACTCTGGCTAAAAGGGACCGTCATCCATCCCTTTCACACCAGTCCAGACACAATCTGTCGCATTACTCTTCTATCTCCTCCTGTTGCTTTCCTTTGATGCTCTGTAGCTCCCTGCTACTTCAACTAGCTCATTTTGGTGACAGTGGGACCAGTTACTATCACCCTGTATCAAATCTATGTCCACTTTCTGTCACTGGCCCACTTGGTCGGCTCCACCTCTACCCCTCCCTATGCCTAACCTTCCCAGAAAATCTCTCAGCTTTAATCTGTAAACAGTCATGTATTTACAGCCCTCTAGTGATTATTTCCCAAGTCTCTACAGGAACTGCAGGAGAACAATAGCATGATCCACTACAGCTGATCAAGTTAAGGCTCTCCCCTGCTGTGTGACCAGAATACCCCTTCTCGATGGACCCAGAACTATCCCCTCCAACACAGCTGTACCATCCCTACCCGTATTTTTTGTTTACATCCTCTCAGAGTCAGGAATGATAACTTCCTGCTAAAGGACTACACTTCCCAGCTCCCCTCATGGACTGCTGAAGTCTCCCTGGCCCTACAAGGGGCAGCATCCCATCTTTCTCTGTGGGCATCTGGCCATCTTCACACACGGATGACAAAGATGCCCACTTGCCATAAGTGGACATGGTCCTGCCTAAGGTCAGACCAAGCCCTTCTTTCTACCTTCTGTCTCTCTACCGCAAAATAATCTTCCAACCTAATCTTTTAAATAATCTAACAGACAGGAGGATCTCTGAGACTCTGGCCAGCTACTCTACCCAGATCAGTGAGATCCAGGCTCATTGAGAGACCCTGTCTCAAAAATTAAGGTGGAAGAGACTAGACAGATGGCTCAGTAGTTAAGAACACTGGCTGCTCTTCCTGTGGACCCAGGTTCTATTCCCAGCCCCCACACGGTGGCTCACAATCATCTGTAAGTCCAGTCCTAGCACTTCAGAGTAAACCAGGCACACATGTGGTATGCAGACATACAGACAAAATACCCATACACATTAAAGTAAATAATTTTTAAACCATCACTGACATTTGTTTAAAAAAATTAATCAGATTTTAAACAACTAATGCTGTAGGAAGTCTTACAGCCAGTGGTTACCCACCCACTGGGGCATGACCTCTTATACTATCTAAGCTGATGTAGAGCATGATATAGAGCTTTTCCAGACCCTCTGTTCTGGCTGCAGGATTCGGTTTCTGATCACCATTCAAGCAGAGGATTCTGATTTGTGAGTCTACCCTTAAATAAATAACCATCTATTTCTCAATTCTGAGCTAGTGTGGGATGTCTTTAAGCATCCTTCTTCATTTGGCATCCAATGTGGGGCCCAAACTCACGACCCTAAGAGTAAGAGTTTCATGCTAGCCAGGCAGCTGGGACAAACAAGTGGCCCCTCCTCCAACAAACCAAGGAAGATGCCCAGCATCCACCTCTGGCCTCCACACAAGTGTACACACACACACTTATCAACACGAATTTAAAATGTACAAAAGATATGAACAGGCATGTACCAAAGAAACCATGCAAATGGTAGATGAACCTATGAAAAACTGTTCAACATCACAGGCTCTGGGGAATGGAGGCAACCCAGCTGAGAGACAGTGCTCCCACCTTCAGGAATATTCAAACCTAAAACTCCCTGTTTCTGCTGATGGAAACAGAGCAGCAGCGAATGGCATTCTCTGGTGGGAAAACACAGCACATTCTTCACAAAGCAAGACGTATTCTTACAGTAAGACCCAGCATTTACACGCCTTGGTATTTATCCGAGCAAGACGAAAGCCTGTCAAAAAACAAAAACAAACCAACAAAACCTGCACATAAATCCTTACAGCAGCTTTGATCTCAGACTTAAACCTGGAAACAACTAAAATGTCTTTCACGAATTGAATGGATAAACTGTGGCATTCCAGTGACACGCTACTCACAGGCACACACACATACACTTACCCACCCAGCCTCCCACACACTCACATAAACGCATCTACCAATCTGTATTTTTTTTAAAAAAAAATGTATATTACTGAAAGAAGCCAATATAAAAATGACTGCATGCTTCAGTCCCATCTCTATGACTCTGGAAAGTGCAAAACAATGGAGAGAGTTGGAAAAAGCAAACCAACCAACAAAACAACAAAGATCAGTGGTTGTCAAGGATTTCAAGGGAGCGATGGACAAAAGAATAAAAAACAGGTGATGTCGGGGGCATCACAGGGTTCCGTGCACTATTATAACGGCACGCAGGTCGTTACACACTTGACAGCTCAGAGAGGGCACACCACTCAGAGGAAGCCAGACGTGAACAGGAGACTTTGGGTGATGAGCAGTAACGGTAGCTTACCAAGTGTAGAAAATGCACCATGCTGAGACAGGACGCTGAGGGTGGAGGAGGCTGTGACAGGGTGGGGGCAGGAGGCACATGGAGACTCTGTACCTTATGCTCAACTCTCCCATGAGCCTGGAAACTGCTCTAAAAATGTCCATTCTTAAATTATGTACAGTTGCATATGCTGCATGTGTGGTTATTTTTTTTTAGCTCAGTATATGGGCATTTGTTCATTCCCACATTTCCACTAGGCCAGAAGAGAAATGCAATGTTTAAAAATATAATGGGTTTAATAAATATACAATCAATAAATATGTATTAAATGTGCCACAAACTACCATTCTTCTAGGTTCTGTGTTGCTAGAGATTATGTCTAATGGATTTATATCAAATTCCAGTTTTCAACAGCACCCACCATTGTTAGAAGAAATCTTTATTAGTATCTGCTGAGAAGTTACCAAAAAGGCCCAGGGAGAAAATGTGATTCTTTACCAAGTATGACAGCAAAGCAAAACCGTCAACAACTGGGAAGAGCAGACGTTTCAGTAATGCCTTTCACCAAGCGTCAAGCGAAATGTGTTTGCCACATGGCAATGCGTGACATTTCTTAGAAATGAAACCCAGGAAGAATGGTTGCTGCCTTGTAATTCACGACAGGATCCTGGCAAATGTCATAGAAGGCCACATGTATGTGGCCTCCTTGAAGAAAGGCCACGCCTAGCCTGCGAATGCGCAGAACATGACCCGCTGTGTAGATAGACAGGGCTATCCCATGAACTGCCTGTGGGAAGGCAGGTTCAATCTCGTGACAGCAGACAGCCCTGTCCACTCGTGAAGGAGAGGCTGCTCCGCATCCATACTTGCTGAAGTAAAGCCCAAGTCCCCCCTCACTCTCCCAGAGGCGCTATCAGAGAAGCTCCTTCACCCATCTTTCCTTTCTGTATTTCCCTCCCTGCTGGCACTTAGGGAGCCCCTATGATTTTCTCAGATGTACGATAAAAAGGCTTTTCCTATTTTCCTAGTCCCAGTGAAGGTGGACAGGCCAGCAAGGGTAGGAACGAAGCAGTGACCGCACCCACCCAACCTGAAATCATCAAACTCCACCATCATTCAGAATGATGTTGGCACAAACACATGCAAGCAAGTCTCTGCTCTGCATCCTTCCAGCCGGAACTCAGCAGCCAGTTGGGTTAAAAACATGAATGATAACTAAGAAAGGCAACTTCTTTCTTGTCTTCCATCTACAATAAAAGCCACCTGCTAATATTAAAATGTTCCATGCCTCCATTTCTGCATTTTACCCATGACTAACGGTTCACCATGAGCAGACTTCTGAAAGTCCGCCACACGCCAGGCTGTGTTCTGGGCATGCAGTCCCTGTCATGCCAATGAAACCCAGGCATTTTAGGCCATAGAGACCGAAGGAGAGCTAAGGACGACCTGGTGTGACCAAGCCAACCTACCCAGAAGGGAAGAGACTTAGCCTGGCGGGGACAGAGAATTCAGATAGACTGGAAGAAAACAAAAAACAAAGAGGAAGGATCCTGGGCAAAGTTCTGTGCCCAAAGGCCTTAAGGATTCTATTCTATTCTAAATTTGGTCTTTGCAACTGATGGCCATAGAAAATTAAAGACAAGAAAAAATGTGGTTTATTGTTGTTGTTTAGCTTGTAAAGGAAAAACTTTGCTTCTCAGGATGAGAACCAGTAGAATGATTTTATAAGCCCAACGATGTTCCTGGATGGAAACCTGCAAATGTGGAGGGCTTTAGAGGAAGAAAGGATGACAACCAAGTCCCTCCCACAGAAACTTTTTTTTTTGTAGTTTTTTCGAGACAGGGTTACTCTGTAGCTTTGGAGCCTCTCCTGGAACTAGCTCTTGTAGACCAGGCTGGGCTTGAACTCACAGAGATCCACCTGCCTCTGCCTCCCGAGTGCTGGTATTAAAGGTGTGCGCCACCACCGCCCAGCCAGAAAGAGTTCTGAAAGCTGTGGTGATTGGCAGACCTACATTCCAGTGCATCTCCAGAACAGAAGCTGGGGCTCCAGGCAAGCTTCTTGCCGTCGCTCTGTCTTCTGGTTTCCTCATTTTTAGAATGGAGATAATGCTGATAACGACAGTTATCAGATGAAATAAAGCAATGCATGTAAACTGTCTGGTTTCTCCCATGTACGTGTGGAGGTGCACATCCAAAAACATGTGTATATGGAGGCCACAGGACAGACGTGGATGTGATCACTTAGGTGCTGCCCATTTGAGCTAGATCTCCCAATAAACTGGAACTCACCAAGCAGGCTAGACTGCCTGGCTTCAGCGATCCTCCTGTCTCTGTTTCCCCAGTGCCAGGATTACATTGCATGCACATGCCATTATGCTAGCTTTTTTTAAACAAGGGTTCTGGGGATCAGATTCATGTCCTTGCACCTGCAAAGCAAGCACTGTACCAACCAACGCATGCATGTCCCCAACCTCGAATGTCTTAGTGTGAGCACTGATGTATTCAATAATGTAATGATTATAAGTCACATGAAAAGAAAGCAAGAAAAATACACAATTATTTGGCATTGGGGAGAAGTAAACAAAGTTTGAGGATGTAATCTGCCCTGTTCTTCCATGTGCTACATTTTGGCCCTAATAGACAACTTAATCTGTAAGAAGGAAGAGGCATGTTCGATGCCTGCCTCAGCTGCAAAGAGCTGGGCAGTCTTGCCTTCTCGTAAACACTTTAATACTGAGGGAAAAAAAATCACCTTCCTCTGTGCAGACCTACAAAAATAACTGGCTATGCACTTACATTAATCCATTCCATATGTTGCTAGAGTTTGAAATTCAGGTTGGCGAAGAAGCCCAATGACACAGTTCTCACGAACATCTTTTACTAGACACCATGGCAAACGCTTTCAGAGTCTCTTGAGCCAGGAGAAAGGAAAGGTTTCGGTATGCTGTGACCTAGAGCTTTTATTTCCCGTCACAATGAGTCCACCCAAGTCTATGAGAAAGATTCTGTGACTTTCCTATAGAAACCAAGTAAGAGATAAAATAAGCCAAACGTGGGCCGGGGATGTAGCTCACTTGGTAAAGGGCTTGCCAAGTTTGCACCAAGTCCTGGTACGGCATAAAATTAGGTGTCCTGAAACACACCTCTAACCTCAGCATTCACAAGACGGAGACAAGGATGAGAGCCGAGGAGCTGTTCCGTCATCCTTGGCTGCACAGTGAGCTACAAGGCAGGCCGAACTTCATAAGACCTGATCTATAAATAGAGACAAGATCGTGTATTCTTTCATTTATTTATGAACTTCAAATCAAACATCCTCCGTGCGTCTGTTATAAAGCATCAGGCAGAAAAAAAATATCATTGTCCTCAAGGGTTTGACAACTAAAGGGAGAACGAGACGACAGTTCTCACAGGCTGGGAGGGATGTCACCAAAATACAAAGTGCAACGAGGATAAGATTAATACCAACTAGGAATTATTGAAAGGCTCCTATGAGGGAGTTATGGATTGGGATGAAAATAATGGGAGGCCGTGCAGGAATGTGCTGCAGGCCCGTGGGTTGACCTGAGGAACCAATGCTCAAGAACGTGTGTTGCGTCTTGGGATGAAAGCCGTGTGTTGCAAGAGACCAGTAGACGATGAAGAAACAACGGAGGAGTGGGCAGACCCTGGATATGTCAAGAACTCTGAATGCCAAATTTAGTTGTTAAGCTTACTCAATTACATGAACACTAATAGCACGTGGGTATACTCAGAAACCTGCCAAGAGGCAAAGAAGAAAGGAGAAGCAATGCCTCAGAGAACGTCTCAAATGGCTCTCAAGTCACCCACACAGAGCTGCGACCTGGACTGCTGCGTGCTACCGGGGCTTTGTGCGTTCTCCCTTTGGAAACAGACAAGCGCTTTCTTGTCTTACTGTATCCTTTTTAGTAACCAACTTTTACACTTTCTCCTTCCTTCCCCCAGGAGACTAAAAAATTAGGCAGACAAGCAGATTCCGGAGAAATCCAAAGAGCTTTTGGCAGGAGGAAAAGGAATGTTATGGAAATCCATCAGCCTCAGACATGCAGCCTCCAGTGAGGCCACCCTGGTCCCTTCAACCCAGCTCCATCCTCTGAGTTTTCTGATTTCTTGCCACTTGCTCCTTAGCTCCAGTAGTTTTTGAATGACATCACGTTTGTCTCCTGCATGCTCTAGAAGGCAGTCTTTGGACTTTCCCTTGGTTCAATCTCAGGTTATGTCCTTATCTCTTGGACCATCAACTTTCCTCCAAGGCTCCTACCTCCAACACACGTAGTCAGTGTGAGCAACTGTAGACTTTTTTCAATAAAAGCCTCTTTCTTCATTTGATCCCAATAACACTGGCTGCCTGGACACCTCCAGTTGGTTCATTCCAACTTCCTTCATGTTTCATTTAACTAGTAACACAGGTGGAAAACCTGTCTCTCCCTTCAAACCATTTACCTACCCAGGGTCCAGAGCATCCTTCCTCCTGTGAACTTCAGGTAATCCCTCCTCCCTTCTCAAGAGACATTCATTTGGCTTTAAAGTGTATTGTACATTAAGTAATAATGGCTCGTTTCCTTAAGGGAGGGGGTACACATCTGGATATCCGTGGAAGAGCAGAAAGGCAACAGAGGCAGGTGAATATCCGTACAGGCGTCTCACTCCAGCTGTGTTCAAACTTGCCCACTTGTCCACCACAGCCCTCAGAGACCACGGACTTGCTAGCCGTTGTCTCGCCGCGTTTACCACAGCAGTCTCTTGGGGAGAGACCCACTCTCTGGGAATGCTGACAGCGAACTGTGCCTGACTCAACAGGCAGGATTACAGAGCCATCAAATTAAAGTATGTCTCGAACTGATGTGGAGGGGCAGCTGATTCCCGGGGGGGGGGGGGGTAAGAAAATGGAAAATCATGGAAAGTCCCAGAGGAAGTCGTAAAGTCCCATTCTAGAAGCCCGCTATTGTGTCCTCTGACTGTAAGATACACCCAGAGCCCGTGTGTCACTGCTTCTCTTCCCCCTCCCTCGTCCCAACATATGCCTCACCCCGGGCCACCTGAGCCTCGACAAGCCCTCTGGATGCAGGTTCCAGCTCTGTCCACCGCCTGTTCAGGACAAGCCAATGTGAACATTTATAACTGGGGATTCTAGCAACGCCAGACAACGACCCCTCTTGGGCCACCAGCAGCTGCCTAGCCCTGCCTTCCATCCGCAGGTCCTCATTGTGCCTTTTGCCCTGTCTGATCGCAGCCCCTAAACGGTAAGGGGTTGCGATAATCCGAGTCGGGCAGACAGATGAAAGGATAGGGGAACAGACATACGTTTCACAAGGACCCAAATTAACCTGCTCGCAAAGTCCCCACCCTCATCCCCTTTCCTCACAGCAGGGCTGGGGGGCGCTGACAGAGCAGGCAAAGGGAGCGCGATCTCAGCTGGTGCACCGCTGCACACAAAGCCCTTCACCTTCTGCTCGCCTGGCAAGCTCCTCCCTGGGTTTGGTCTCCCAGGGTCTCTGATGCCCCCTTCGGTGGTCCGTGGGACGGTCCCACTCGCTCTATCAGCGCAATCTCAACCTCTTCCTCCCCGCCCCTCACCGCTGAGCCCAAAGGGAGCTGTGCTCGCTTTAGGGATGCGAGGGCTCCTCATGAGTCCACGGTTCCTGAGCCCACGGGATGGCAGACCGCGGTCCAGTGTGCGGGACACAGCTTCGCGCGGCAGCGCAGCCACAGCAGACATCCCAACCCCCGACATGGTCAGTCCCAGTGCCCAGCTCCCCATCCCCGAAGCGGGCGCGCCGAGACGCAGCAGCGCTCCTACCTGCGATGCGCCTGGCGGCTCCGAGCGCAAAGCCGGAGCCTGGCGCCCGCGCGTCTGCCTGGTGCGGCGGCGGAGCGGCCGCGGGCTGGCACTCGGGCTAGCTGCCCGCTGCCTCCTCGCTGGGGCTTCCTGTGGGGCTGGACAAAAGACATTTCCTGGGAGGAGCGGGGAATGTTCCCAGCATGCCTCGATTTGTAGTTCGCGGGGACTTCCTGCCACCGCAGCAGCTGCAGGGGCCCTAACTCGGACCCCAGGACTGGAGGAGGGGCGCTCGTTGCGTCCCTGGACATTGCTGGACTGGAGTGGCGCGCAGCTTATGGCTGACCCACCGGACGCCGCTGACAGAGCCGCGGTCCTTCAGATTCATGCTGCACGTACCCGCTTGCTACCCTGTGCGCACGATGCAAGCGGCCTTTTCTTTAGAAATGAAGTTTGTGATGGGTTCTCTTTAAGTAAACTTTTCCTCTTCTAATAGGTGGTCTTCCATAATGGGAGATTGAGATGGGGACACACTCTGATACCCAGCCTGGCCATGCACTCACCCTGACAACTCTCCGCGATTCTCCTTCCTCAGTTTTCAGGCGTGTGCCAAACCGAGTTTGTTGTTTTTGTTTGTTTTCTTGTGTGTCAAGGTTCTGCCTTAAAGCCCCCTGCATGCTAGGCAAGTGCTCTGTCCATCTACATCCCGTTTCTCTAACCCAGTGGTTCTCAACCTGCGAGTCGCCACCCCTTTGGGAGTCAAACAACCTTTCAAAGGGCTCACCTAAGACAATCGGAAAACACAGATGTTTACATTATGATTTACGTTAGCAAAATTACAGTTATGAAGTAGCAATGAAAATTATGTTATGCCTGGGATTCACCACAACGTGAGACTGTATTAAAGTTTCACAACCTGAGGAAGGTTGAGAACCACAGTCAGGATTCAGCGGCAGGTCGTTCAAGAAGAGAACTTGACTGCTCTTCTGGAATTCAGATCCTTAAGGTCTTGGCACTTTGTCCTTAAAACCATAAGGAGCTGATCATTCCCAGATCCTGGCTTGGTGACATCCCTTTCCTCCACTGTTGGCCTCCACCCAGGCTTCTTTTCAAGAAAATTAATTGAATTGAGAGATAGAAAATAAACTTCATGACGTAGATAATGTGAAATCCTTGAGTTAGGAACGTTCCGGACTTTCTGTCGTATCCTTTAGGATTCAGCTTTCTCAGCCCAGGGACACACCCCATGAATGCGTGTTTGGGTGGGGAAGGACACTGGCTACCAGCAAAGGACTCCGCTTCCAGCCTAACAAGGTCTACCATGAGTTCCCATCGGTGTATGGGGATCAGAACCCCTGTGGAAAGTCAAGACAGAAAAACATAAGAACTAAATGACTAAAAGCTGCAGTTTCCAAAGGACAGTGTGGAGGGCATGATGAACCAGTCCAGGAAAGGACAAGTCCTAAGAGTTGTCCTTAGACAGCTCAAAATATAATCTGGCAAGAGCCCCATGTTGTGGCTCCACCCAGGAGGCTGGGGCAGGAGGGTGTGGAGTTCAAAGCCAACGTGGGCTACCTAGCAAGACCCTGTCATAGGTAATACATGCATATGTACATGATTGGAAGGTCACAATTATCTGCCATTTCCTTTGTCATTTTACATTTTGAATCTGCATAAGTAGGGACATTTGAGTGAGGACTTTAGTCTGTGTAAAGAACAGATTGTCTTCCAAAAAGCTGCAATCATTCTAGAGACCTTTAGTCATGGGGGTAGGGTGGCTGGTTTAATTCAAGATGTCAAGCAAGTCGATAGGATTGTTTACTTCCCAGAAGTCCTGGTTGATCTGTTGACTATCTATCTAAATTCGTCACACAAAATTCTGCTCCTTCACATTTGCAGCCTCGGAACATCCCAGTAAAAAAGCCTCTCACTCTTCCCCTAGGGAAGAACTCATAGTCGTTTGTTACATCACATAGCCTTGTGAAGCTCAGTCTGAGAAGGCAGTAGGCTGGCTTGCAGCACTGAACACTCTCTATTCTGCCCTCGCTGAAGCTATTTGTGCCCCTTCCTCTAACACCACCCCCCTATATTTCTTACTTTTGTTGATGATGCTGAAATTTGACTCATTACCTCCAGCACACCTCATCAAACCTGCCCCTTCTTTTTTTGTTTGTTTGTTTGTTTCCAATGACATTAGTTCATTACTTTGGGGAAGTTTGGGGGGGTTTATTTTAAACATACTCATGCCTTTGTAATTTTCAATAGTGACCTCACTGATGTAACTAAGTCTTAAGAAACCTGCAATGGTCACTATATGTGGAGTGGTGTGTGTGTGTGTGTGTGTGTGTGTGTGTGTGTGTGTGTGTGTGTTCTGGGGGATGCCAAGGACACTAGCCATAAGAGTGGTACTTTTCTTCCAGACTGGCAAGGGTCTGTGAGGTCCTCCTCAGGTTGTTCACTGAGTAATTAAAGGTACGTGTTAGCTTCAAGAGCCCACACCCCAGGCGACAAGATATAGTTCACACAATCACTACACTGCACCCAAGTCCAGCAGTGTGAGAAGTTCTATATCAGAATTTGTGTTCTCAGAACATTCTGGTCTTCCCATAAGCCCTTTTGTCCCTCTATCTCAGTAGTTCTCAACCTTCCTAATGCTGTGACACCTTAATCCTGTTCCTCATGTTGTGGGGACCCCAACCATTAAGTTATTTTTGTGGCTACTTCATAATTGTAATTTTACTACTGTTACGAATGGTAATGTAAATATCTGTATTTTTTGACAGTCTTAGGCAACCCCTGTTAAAAAAAAAAAAAGTCACTTGACTCCCAAAGGCTCAACCCCTGTGAAAGTTTCATTTGATCCACAGGTTGAAAAGCGCTGCTCTTAAGGATGGGAATAAATATGAGAAAGAAGAAACAGACAAGGGGTGAACTTTGTCTCTGAAGGATGGTGGCATCAATGGGAACGGGCTCAAAACAAAGTGTCATTCATGAAGTGCTCCTTGTTTGACTTTCAAGATGCACAGAGCTGCTCTAGATATTCAGATCTAGGCTGGAGAAGAATGGCAGATGGTAAAAACAGAGGGAGAGAGGAAAGGTGAGGGAGGACCATCTAGTCTGTTAGTGATGGACTAACAGATTCCTGCAGCGCAGCCTGATTGGTGATGTTGACCCTGAAATGAGGAAGTGCGGATTCCCACCACGAGGCGTGGAGTCTGAGAGCAGACAGCAATGACATTCCTTTCTCTCTGCTCACACTCCCTTCCCTGCCCTCCACATCCCCGGGGGAAGATGAGGAATGAGAGGAAGGAGAGATTCAGCCTCCCTGGTGCTAGAGGAAGCTCTCTCTGACTGAAGGATAGATTTAAAACGTACACAACTTCAGAACAGTCAAAGCTTCCAAGAATTTTTGTTTTACTTATCTTTAAATAAATATTTCCCCTTACCCTTGCATTTTATTTTTCTTTCCGGTTGTGGGCATTGAACAGGGGCCTCTTGAATACCAGGCAAGTACTCTGTAACTGAGTTACATCCCCACACAATCTTTTTCCGTTTTATTTCAAGGCTGTGTCTGGCACTAAATTGCCAAGAATGGCCTTGAACATTTATGTTCTGCCTGCATCGGTCTCCGGAGAATCTGGGATGACCAGCCTGTGCTGCCAGGTCCTGCTCTGTAAAACTACACCAGTTCTGTTCCATGCTCTACTCGATACACACTACGGGAACTAGGCTGCAAATTTAAAAACACACAAACACAGGCAGAGACAGACAGACAGGTGGGACTCAGGGACATCCTTGAGACAATAATGCCTCCTTTATTGTACTCGGGCAGCTTATATAAGGCTCTGGCTATGCCCTAGCTCTCGGGATCTTTCAGCTGCAGTCTTATCAGAACTCACTCCCCTCCTCCCGCCCCGCGCCATCAGGATCTGGGGTTCAGAGCAGCTGTAGGCTGCTCAGAGCAGAGGAAAACAAGTTGTTTACGAGAAACTCGGGGTCTGGTGGTCCGCAGTTCACAACACTGTTCATTCATTACTTCTTCATCTTGAAGTAAAATAAATAGCTATTCTCATCCTTGTCTTTCCAAGAGAGGAGCTGGGCTTGGAAAGATTAGCCAACATCATCTTCAGAGCAAATAGCTCTTGTGGCTTTTATTACTATGATTATTGTTACAGTTATTTTAGGTGGACACAAGGTAGGATTTACTGGTGGTGAGGGTTATAAAAAGCAGGGTTGCTTTAGAGGCCTTCTCCAATGCTAACACTTGCTCAAGAAATGACAACTGGGGATATATTTAATCCTGTAACTATTGGGGATAAGGCCCCCTGTCATCCACCATGTTATCAAATCTGCCTTCATTAAACTCGGTAAACCCCATTTCTCTGAAAAAGAAAAATCAAAACGGAGGAAAGGGACAGAGAAAGTACCAGAAAAGTCTTTACGATATTGCTGGGATTATACCTGAAGCTTCACACCCATAGGCTTCTTTGTTTTCATGAGCCAGAACCCGGGGCTCCAGCTATTCTGAGTTAAGTTCCGTGCCTTGCAGTTAAGAAGTGCTGTGTAGCTGGACAGGAGAGGTTGTAGTGTAGCAACTGGCGGAGCTGTGGATGGGGGACATCACGAGGGATTGCTCTGTGCCAGAGTCAGGAATTGGATCCTTGTGACCTGATGACCAAGGGACTGAACGGAGAGTGTTAAGTCAACATTTGAAAGGAGAGTCTGAGATGTCACCACAGACAGATGCTGGAATTTTAGGGGATCGGTGGCTGCTTGTTCACAAGGATCTAAAGAAAGGGGCGTCTGAGACTCACTGCTGTGAAGCAGAGAGGAAGGAAGGATAGCCTGGCTCCAAATTGCCCTGTCTTCCTGTCACCAGAAAACCTAAGTGATAAACTGTCGAATACATTGATCCAAGGCAGCCTACAAAGCACTCTCTGCCCCATGCACGATGACAGCAGAGATAGGAGAGTTAAAAACTGATCCTGGGGGCCGGGCGGTGGTGGCGCACGCCTTTAATCCCAGCACTCGGGAGGCAGAGGCAGTCCTGGTCTACAGAGCTAGTTCCAGGACAGGAAACAAAAGCTACGGAGAAACCCTGTCTCAAAAATTAAAAAAAAAAAAAACTGATCTTGGGAAGACAGGCTCCTGGGTCTTGAGCAGTGGTTTTCAACTTTACCAATGCTGCAACCCTTTAATACAGCTCCTCATGTTTTGCTGACCTCTACCATACAATTGCTTTATTGTTGCTTCATAACTGTAATTGTGATGCTGTTATGAATTGTCATGTAAATATTTGACATGCAGGACATCTGATATGCAACCCCCGTGAAAGGGTCTTTCAACCCCCAAAGGGGTCACAACCCACAGGTTGAGAAGCTCTGGTCTAGATCAGCTTTCCTCCTTCTGTGCCATCCACGCCTGAGGGAAGGAAGAGTTGACCCCCTTTTGAGCAGGATGACCACAGAATTTGTCGTGTAAATGAGGCAATTCTGAGCGTGCAAGGGGTGCTGTTCATAATTAGACCTAGTTGATATCGCTAAACCAGGTCGCACTAATTAAAAGAGCTGTACTAGGGTGTCACTTTGGATGGTCTCACATCCAAAAGCCAAGCCCTTAGTCCTCAACACCAGACAGTTATTTCTGGTTGGCCCTGGTAGAGGTAGAAAGGGCTGGTCAGCTGAAGACTAGAAAATGAACCAGCCCTGAGCCTTTCTGTAAGAGATGGTACCAGCTAAGCCTTAGAGTGTTGATGAGTTCTGTTCTCTAAAACGCAGTGCCAGCTGGTCACCATGAAGAACTGAACTGAGCCAGGCACTGCCAACCAGGGCCTCACTGGCAGGTGAGTTCATCTGTGTCTTCCCTATTCTAGAGAATAAGCTACATCTCCAGCCCCTGAAAAATGATGTTTAAGCCTTAAAATTCCTATTAGTTTGACTGGCTTATTAATGGGCAGTATGCATTCTAGGTTCTTTTTCCTCATTTAGCATTTCTCTCTTAAATCCCAAGAGCTGAAAGCATCCCATGGCAGACTGGGACACACACCCCACCCCACCACCCCACCCCCCCGTCTTCGGCCTGGTGTCAGCATTCCAACTGCAGGCCAGCCTTTGTGTGGGCAGCTCCTTCTCATCCCACCCAAATGCACAGACGGAGAGTGTACCCCGCGGTGGCAGGAGAGAGTGACTAAGCTCAGCGTCACCTCTGAGATGTCTCACTCTTCTTTAGCCCTTTGTCTCCTTCTCAAAAGATGACTTAAACTTCATCAGCTATTCCGACAAAACGACGTTAGTGACTATGTCCTCCTCAGGGCTCTGTCCGAGAGCTTAACAGAGTCGTCAGCTTTTGAAATACGCAACCGAGAGCACTGATTGACTCTACCGGAAGAAGACTTCCTCCTCAGCAGCTGCAAGGAACGCCGCTGTCCGTCTGTGGGCAATGTGTTTTGTACAATGCTTTTCCAAGGCAGCTTCTTGTTGACATGCACGGTATGAAGGTGGGGTTTTCGTTAGCGTGTTCATATTTTTAAAGTATATCTTGCTCTCCAGAGACTTTGGGGGAATGGAAAGTGAAAGTATTTCCCATGTGGTCAAAGGAATTGGGCGGGGTGTTGGTGAAGAGTGCTATCACCGGGATGTGCCCGGTTGTTTATTAAGGGCTGTTCCTAAAATAGCCTCTTGCTTGCATTGTTTCCCACAGCAAATGCCTAAGACTGGGTAGGCTTCATCTAACTGGGATGTCTGATCCGCAAGGCAGAGAAGAGGAGGAAGCCGTGAGTGGTAGGAAAAGCCAGACTCAGAGATTCCACTCACCTCAACACTCCAAAGACTCAATGTATTTCTGTCCCTGAGTTTTAAAGACAAACCTGTATCAGATTTGGTGGAGAAACATGAAGAACACTGCAGCCAAGAGGTGGCTTGGAATAAGAAGGCTCCGTGCCATTGATTCTTGCTTGGTGTTGGCAACTGTTGACACCCCAACAAGAGAAGAACCCCAAGATACTAAGGTTAGAAGTGAAGAGCTCCTGTTGTTTGCAGAAAACATGACCATCTGCGTGGAATTCGCCGTAAGCCAAATGCCCTCTCAACTTATTCAGTCTTTGCAAACCACCTTGAGTTTTGTTTTTGTTTTTTTTTTAACTAAGGAGGCATGGGCTCTGTGAGGCTGTGTTTAACCAAGGTTGCTCGTCATAGGGGACTGAGCTTAAGCACAAGACAAGAATTTTTATTGTATGGGACAGTGTTTCCCAACATTGTGGGGTCACCACGACTTGAGGAACTGTATTAAGGGGTCACAGCATTAGGGAGGTTGAGAACCACTGGTGTAGAAACTCTCAGAGTGGAAATGTGAAGGGGAGATCTAGGAAGTCCCATCCACCCACCCTGTCATCAAGCGATCTATTCAACAACTTGACACTCACTATATTAGCATGTGTCCGCTCCCTTTTCTGTACGGTGCTGCATTCCAGGGGCCCCACTATGAAAGACAGGGGCCCGACAGTAGTTGGGCAAAAACAATAACCCTATGGGCACTCAACGCTGTCAGTGAATTGGCAGGGCCGGCAATGGGGCACAGAAGACATGAGGAGCTTTCAGAGTTGCTTTCTCCCATGGTGACTGAATGGCAAGGTGGAACTAGGTTTGCTGGACATTTCAAATCATGGCAGAACCCTGAGATACTGTAAGGCAGGGGGTGAGGCAAGGTGGTTGTACACATAATGGCAGAGCTTGAGGCAGAGGGGTGTCGACTCAGACTGATGTTTTATGCTGAGGAGAGCAATGTAAATAATTGGTACAGCAGTGCTGCGGGGAAGCCACGACTGGAAAAGAAAATACCTGTGCTGACGACAGCTGGAAGGGAAAAGACTCAGGCCCTGCGGGTTGACTTCCGTGGTGGAGTTAAAACACATTGTTTTCTGTTTCTTTTGCTGTGTCTGCACTCGGTGGTGCCCGTTAACCCTGGGGTCAACAGGCTAACTTGCTGGAGCTTACACCAGCCTGATCACAGCTTCTTCATGGATGTCAGCAAAACCTGATCCTATTCCGAATAAAACTGCACTAGGATCTAGTTGCGCTGTCTAAGCCCCATCCCCTCCGGCCGCCCACCTCCCACCATTTATCTCTTTAAGCACGGTTACTTTATTGCTAGCCACAGCTTCCACACAGGTAAAAAAGACAACCCCATTCATTCACTAAACATTTATAAGCATTTATAGTGTGAGAAGTATGTCCGTGAACAAAACCAGGATCCTGTTCTCAAAGAGCTTGTGGGCTTGAGATGACCACAGTGGTTAACCCGAACAGGAGTCATAAATATTTGATGGCAACGGTGCCAGTGCTAGGCCATATGAACCCTTCAGGTCTTCACTGTCACCAGCCACGCCACGTAGTAGCTCCTGATGTTGTCTCCCTTCCCCTGTCACTTTGCAGTTGGCTTGAACACCAAGTAACCAGTATTTCCATATTAGTCCACTGACACAGACACTTTCCGCAGAGCAATAACCAAGGTGCGCTGACACCTGAGTTGCAGGGGCCAAGAAGCACTTTCTGAGAGAGTTTTAAACTGAGCCTGGAAGACTATTAGAGAGGCACAGAGGAAGCGGCTGAGGTAATCCTGGGCCAAAGGAACCCAATGAGCAGCGATCCTGAGTTGAGTCCAGAAGCAGGTTGGTTTCCGTGACGACTGCAAGGCATCCTGGGAGGCAAAAATGAGGCCTCGATGCAGGGCTGGGGTGAGGAGGGAGCAACATAAAAGTAAAAGTGATTGGAGTTTGTGTCTTTCTGTTTTACTCTCGTTGCTGTTGGGTGTTTTGTTGGCTTTCTGAGATACAGTGTTGCTATGGAACACAGTCTCACCGTCACTCTGAGGAATGAGCACTTGGAGCCAGTCTAGGGTAAATAGAAAGAATTCATCATAAAAAAAAAAACAGTTTTACTAAGGCCTGTCTCAACTAACTCATAAGTTTAACAAGAGACTACTAAGCCATTTGTAGATGTATTTAATTCTATTTTATGTGTACAATGAGTGTTTTGTCTGCATGCATGACTGTGTACCATATGCATGCCGGTGCCCACAGAGGCCAGAAGAGAGTATCAAGTCGCCTGGAACTGGGGTTACAGACTGCTGCAAATAGCCTGATGTAGGTGCTAGAAGCTGAACCCACATCCTCTGCAAGAGCAGTAAATGCTCTTAACCACTCAGCCATCTCTCCAGCCTTTGAATTCAGTTTTAAGAAAAAAAAATGTTACTATAAATAGAAAGACATCTAATATTTGGATTCAGGATCTTCAAGAACTTAGCTTCATTCATTGCTTTGTGTGATTTCTTCTTTGTTTTTTCAGTGCAAACATCTTAAGATATAAAATGGCCATCTTTTTTGTGTTTTGTTTGAGACAGATCCTTGTATAACCCAGGCTAGCCTGGAGCTTAGTGGGATAGCCAAGGCTGGCCTTGAACTCCTGGTCTTCTGTTTCCACTTCCTAAGTATTTGGACAGTGTTTGCTGGGTATGGTGGTGCATGCGTATAATCCTAGCACTTGGGAAAGTGAGGCAGAAGGATCATGAATTTGAGACCAACGTGACTACAAACCAATATTCAGCCTCAAAATACCAATGATAATGATAGATGGATGGAAGGCCAGGGAGACCGGCAGGCAGACAGACAGATATTACACAAAATGGTATGTGTAACACATCTTTGTTATTGAAAAATTATAAAAAGTATATGGAATAAACGCTAGAAGCCACTTTTCTTAGCTGTTTTTCTCCTGTTGTAACAAGACTTATAAAATAAAGCATGTAACTAATGACTTCAAACATATGAACAAATGTGAACCACCCTCATTCCAACTACCACATCCGTCTTCACGGCACTAGTCTGTCTGCCCTTCTGTTGACTTCCAAAAGACCTTTTTAAAAGGAACCGCATCTTGAGCAAGATTATGCAACTCTATCCAGGTAGGTTATCTCCTTATCTCTACTGTGGGTGAGTGTGACACATGCTTTCCAGCTGAGAGGGCTGGAGAAACTGTGACACAGAAGACAGAAGGAAAATACTGTGCTATACTTAGTGTGTTTGCAGAGCCAGCATGCGAACATAAAAGGGGACTTTGTTTCTATTGATGGAAACAATGATCAGTGGCCCCACCCCTTTGCCTTTAAAGATATTTGTTTGGAGAGTTTCTAAGACCAGGGAAGAATGTGTTCCTGGACTGGTGAGATGGCCTAGCAAATAAAGACGCTTGCTGACAAGCCTGATAAATACAGGTCAGTTCCTGGGCCCCACATGCTGGAAAGAGAAAACCAACTTAGAAATTGTCTTCTGACTTCCACAGGTGTACACACACACGCGCGCACATACACATGCATGCTTTCATATGTGCACACACACGTAATTATGTATACATACACAGAGAGAGAAAGAGAGATAAACACAAAAAGAAATTAGAACAAGGATTGTGTCCCGCTCCTTTCTTGTCTGTGAAACTCAGAAGTCTTTGGCTCTTGGCCTCTGGGAATGTCCCTCCCCTCAACTTCAGCAAAGCTCTTCCTGGCCCTGATCTCCGGTCCCTTGTCAACACCCCAACTGCCCTCAGTTCCTGGCTATTCTCAAGCAGAAATTCTTTCTTATCCGTGACTCTAAGAACATCAACTGTCTTACTTGATAAACGGTGCTTGCCTCCCCTACTCCAAGACTCAGATCACACTAGGAATTCATTTCTGTAGGTGGCTTCCAGGCACATTAACCATTGCCAATATGCTCTTTGCCAGTTGCTTTCCTTATTAACATTTCCGTTAGCTCTGCGTTACTGAGGCCAGCCAGGCCCATACAGTGGGCACTCCCGTCCCAGGCGGTGTGTCAGTTCCTGGGTCTCACCAGGATGTTTTCCATGGACATTTCATTTTTGATGTAAGGTTTTATTCATGTTAAACCAGTTTAACAACTTCAGAATGTCAACTGGAAAAGGAACCAGTCAGCCTGTATACCCGTTAAATATGAACAGAAGTTACCGTATCTGTGGAGGACTTTTTGATGAGAATGAACCATGGAGTAAATCAAGAGGCAGGTGGTTAAGATTCTGCCTTTAGCCACATCTATTGCAATATTTATTTCTCCTCCATGTGAAGAGATTAGAAATTAGAAAAAATGTTTATGCCAAGTTGGGATCTTCATAATTACAGAATGAGACCACTACAAAGAAAGAAGTTTCTGTACAACCACTTTGGAAATCAATACGGAGGTTCCTCAGAAAATTGGGACTCAATCTACCTCAAGATCCAGGTAGACCACTATTGGACATCCACCCAAAGGATGCTCAATAATACCATAAGGACACTTGCTCAGCTATGTTCACTGCAGCTTTGTTCATAATAGCCAGAGTGTGGAAACAACCTAGATGCCCCTCAACAGAAGAAGAGCTAAGGAAAATGTGGTGCATTTACACAATGGAGTATTCCTCAGCTGTTAGAAACAGTGATTTTATAAAGTTTGAAGGCAAATGGATGGAACTAGAAAAGAATCATCCTCAGTGAGGTAACCCTCCCCAGAAAGACAAACATGGTGTGTGCTCACTAATAAGTGGATATTAGCTGTAAAGTAAAGGATAACCTTGCTACAATTCACAGATCCAGGGAGGCTCGGGAACAAGGAGGGCCCAAGCGGGGGGGGGGGGGGGCACATGGATCTCCCTGGGAAGGGGAAATAGATCTAGTGGGTGGGCTGGGGGCAGATAGAGATGGGAACACGAAAGATCAGGTTCCGGAGTGCATGGAAGGGGAGAATGCTGAAAGAGATGATTGGGAACAAGAATCGTTTCAGGGTCAGGTAGAAAATCTACAAGGAGGATCACAGATAAGTCTCCTAGCAATGGAGGATGCATAGCCTGAACTGGCCATCTCTTGTGACCAGGCAGGACTTCCAGTGGAAGTCTTGGGTACACCGGCCCAGCCACACAGCCTCTGACCTACAGTCTGTCCTGCCTATAGGACATGCGGGTGGGGAAGGGAGAGGGGTAAGGATGGTACAAAAATTGTGAGAGTGGCCAGACAGTGACTGGTCCAGCCTCAGACTCATGCCAGTGACTGGTCCAGCCTCAGACTCATGCCAGTGACTGGTCCAGCCTCAGACTCATGCCAGTGACTGGTCCAGCCTCAGACCAGGAGAGCGAGTCCATCACTGGCACTGCCAGAAGTGCCAGAATGGAAAGGCGGGATGACCCAGAGACCTGGGAAAGAACCAAATGTGACTAGAAAGAGAAAAAAAATGTCAACATAATGATGCCTAACGGTATTCTGCTATACTCATAGACTGGTGACTACCCCAGTTGTCCTCAGAGAGAAAACAGGACGTAGAGACCCACAGCCAAGCATTGGGCCAAGTTTGGGGAATCCTGCTGAAGAGAGGGGGGAAGAATTATATGAGCCGGTGGGGTAGAGTGTGGTAGGGGGAAGGGTCAAGGACATCCCAAGGGAACCCACAGAAACAACTTATCTTGACTCCTAAGAGCTCACAGAGTCTTCAACAGCCGGGGAGCCTGCATGGGACCAACCTAGACCCTTTACTTATGTGTGACAGTTGTGTAGCTTGGTCTACTTTTGGGACACCTAGCAGTGGGAGCAGGGACTGTCCCTAACACTTTGACTGGCTTTTAGGAACCTATTCCTCATACTGAGTTGCCTTCCCCAGCCTTAACACAAGCAGGGGGAGGGGAGGAGCTTAGTCTTACCTCACCTTGATATGCCATGTGTTGTTGATACCCATGGGAGGCCTGACCCTTTCTGGACAGCAACAGAGGAGGAGTGGATTGGAGGGTGGAGATGGGGGAGAGAGAATGGGAGAAGAGGAGAGAGGAGAAAATGTAGGTGGGATGTAAAGTAAATAAATAAAATTAATAATAAGAAGAATAATAGCTTTGTGAAGGTTGGTTGACCAAGCATGATGGAGAGAGAAGAAAACGAGAGTTCTGCTAATCAGGTTTGATTCGGCCCCTATGATCCCTCCCCATAGCTCCTCGAGCTACACACTCTTACATCAACCCTCTTTCCTCATCCTGACCTGAGCTTAGTTTTCAAGCCTGAAGTTCAAGGGTAGGCATCCCCGGCTACAGGAGTTGTGATGATGGGAATGTATCATGGCGTCATCATTTAGTGAGTTACAGCAATGAGCAGAGGAGCTGGAGGCAGCAACGGTTTCCACTAGGGGTCAGGCAGTAAATAGCTTAGACTTTGTAGTCACGTGATCTTTGCCAGCTTCTTCACTCTGAAGCGATAGGGCAGAAGTAGAGAAGACAACAAGAAAAATGGTCAACACGATTATGTTCCAATAAATCTTTATTTATAAAAGCAGTTGGCCAGGGCCCTGACGCTGGCCCCACAGTTTACCGGCCCCTGTATTAAATTGTTGCGAGTGCTTGGATTTCAGGCTTTGCTTAGCTGTATCTAAGCGTTATACTCTAACTCGCACTTTTAAAACAGAACATGTTTTAAAATATGTGATAGATTCATATTTTTTTTGCAAACTAGAAGAAAAGAGTAAGGTAGGCAAGGCTCAGGGGAAACCTCCGGGAAACCAGCAGCACTGGACTGGCTACAAGGTGTCTGGTGGAGAGCTGTGTTGTCAGCTACACTTACCCAAGAAACCCTGGGGCGCTTCGATAGCAGCCCAGACTGTGTGCTCTTTCTTAACTCTGTCTCCAGCTCGGAATCCCATGTCTGCCGTAAGTACTGTTTGGAAAGAAGGGGAGGAGTTGAAATGCCTGGCTTTGTGCTTCCCGTGTCTCCATTAAAGTGCAGGTGTTGTGGGCAGGGCATTCATCACCGACTTTCCTGGTAAGCCCTCAGCTCCCGATGGGCTGCTTTGTAGTCTTGTTGTCTGATGACACAGCCGGGCAGGAGGGATAAAGTACAACCATAGCTGGGCAGAATCCAAATCCACCTTCCCTGAATGTCTAGTCCTGACATTTGCCTAGGGACAGGGCTTCAGGAAAATGATGTCTAGAAGCTAGGAGGTGCCTCGTATCTTCCAGAGTCTCAGCCAAAAGTTTAAGCTAAATAAGTTCATCCAGCACCCCAGAGGCAGAGGCCGATGAATCTCTGACTTCAAGGTCAGCCTGGTTTATATAGTGAGCTCCAGGCCAGGTGGGACTACATAGTAAAACCCTGTCTCAAAAAATTAAATAGCCATTACAACATTTTTAATGATTTTATTAACATACATAATTATATACAAAACAGGTTTATTATGACATTTTTACTTCTGCATATATTTTATCATAGTCACCCCTGTTACAGATTCTTTTATTCTCCCACTAATTTACTTCCTAGTTCACCCTCACCATCATCAGATCCAACAATTCCTACGTTCTCTTCTATGAGGACAGTGGAGGCCGGAGAGGTTTAGTAACCTGAGCTGGTAATGAACACAGAGAGGTCTGTGTCCACATTGCTCACTGCTGTCCTGGGAAAGACACCATCAGCTCACAGGGCAGAAAAGAAAGGACACTCTGTCGTTGTGAAAACCTGCAGACTAAGCAGTCAAAGCAGAAGCTTGATGCTTATTCCCTTGCATCTGGCCCCTAAGTTTTCTTCATTACAGCCGGCTTTTTAGCCCACATCCAGATGCGAACACTCTGCTTTGATCGTGAGCAATCAGGGAGGAATAGTCGTCGGTTTTGTCAACGCGCCATTTCATCTGCGGTGCAGATGCTAAGGTCCACCATGGACAGCGTGGGTATGTTCAGTCCTCACCGTCAGGGGACTGGCAGCTGAGAGCAGAAAATAAGACATGCGTATTGGAAGATGAACCGAAGCAGCATGCAATGGACTCTATTTTGTACTAGACAAGGAAAGAATGCTGGGGGCCCCGGGTTACAGTGGAGAAGTCAGGTTCTGGACTGGAGGAGGCGTATATCTGGAAGTAGTGGGATCCTGAAATTGGAGATAAAACACCAGGCTGATCATAACTAGGCTGGAAAGGTGAGCTGGGTAAGACAAGGCAAGATCAGATAGTGTAGATCTTAAACACAATGCGCGGCCATTTGGTTTCATTACAATGAATAAGAACAGCAGTGCCCACCCCCAGGCCTGTGTTGGGCCTTGACAACTCTGGAGGCTATCGCATAACCCAGGCAGAAAGACCAAGGGCTTTGGAAAGAAGGTGAACTTCAAATCCCAGCTCTGCTGTTTACCAGCAGCATGACTGTGGTCTACCTGCTTAATTTCTGTTTCAGTTTACCCGTGAGTAAAATGTGAGCAGCTCCCATGATGCACGGTTCTGGAACCAGAACGCACCAGCTTTGTTTAGATGGGCAGATAGTTTCTTCTCTGTAGGCCACAGTTCTCTGGCAGTGCATGGTGAGGGCAAACCAGCAATGTGTAAACAAGCAAGGATCGGGGTGTTCTAATAAAACTTTATTTGCAGAACAGAATCAGCTGGCTGAATTTTGTCTGAGTCGGTTTGTCAACCTCTGCTATAAAAGGCTAAATGAAATAGTGTTGACAAAGCCGTTATTATAAAACAGAGTTGAAGCTGGGCCTAGAGGGACACATCTGTAATTCCAGCACTGCAGAGGCAGAGATGGCCGGACCTTTGTGGCTTTGAAGCCAGCCTAGTCTATCCAGTAAGTTCCAGGCAAGGCAGGAAACCCTGTCTCAGAGAGAGAGAGAGAGAGAGAGAGAGAGAGAGAGAGAGAGAGAGAGAGAGGGTTGATTAAGTAGCAATTTTTTTATTAACATAAAATTATACACAAAATAGGTTTGTTTGTTTGTTTGTTTTGATTTTCGAGACAGGGTTTCTCTGTAGCTTTTTGGTTCCTGTCCTGGAACAAAATAGGTTTAACTATATTTTCGTATATGTTTATATTTTTACCACATTCACACCATTGCCCTCTCTTGTCCTCCTGCTCCCCCTAATCTCGTCCTCTTCCCCTCCTACTTCCCCGTCTTTATAGGGGGAGGGTATGACCCACTGAGTTTGATGAGTTTAATTTTGATTGCTTACAGGAGCATGAGTGAGAGATTTGGTGGGACCTGGGCAGCTTACTAGCAGCTGGACCACTGAAGAAAATAGCTCTCCCTCTCCCAGCAACCATTAGCCATCCATCCATCCTCAGGGAGGGCTGGGTCCTGGTGTGCCCCTCCCTGCTCCTCCACTGATTCAGTGAGCCCAGTCTTGTAGATATCCTGCACAGATACTCTATTGATTTAGGAAGGCAACAGCCTGAAAGATGGGGTTCCACAACATCCCTCTGCTTCCACTCATTGCTACACTTGTGACCTTCTTGATGCTCCCTGAGCCTCCAAGGGGTGACATCAATGCCCCTTTTAGGCCTGGACATTCCACAGCCCCTCATTCTCAACACTGTGACCAACTACAAGTCTCTGCCTTAACCAATGCCTGCTGCAAACAGAGCTTCTCTGGCTAGTCTATGGGGATAAACATAGCTATTTAGAAGGCAATTTGAGGGGCACATCACGCCTATTCAGCAATACCTTTACCATCAAGGCCCAGCATGCCGGCAGCCTCAGGCTTTTGACCAGATTTACAGTGCTGAGCTCCAATTTTTGTGAATTCCCTTTGCCCTCTGAATAATATGTGCCCATCACCACCCTGCTGTAATTGATACTGATGTATATGTGCTTTATAACTTGTTTTTCTGTTCTGCTGGCCATAGTATTGTACCTTTAAAATGTACTTCAGAACTGAGAGTTTAGGCAGTTCTTAAGGGTGCTATTTACTAGCAATATAAGGAAAAGAAGCATTCCTTGGTTGCAGTCCCAAATGAGAAGATAGTTCTGGATTGAGAGACAGGAAGCCATACTGACCATCTCTTTCCCTTAAGGCTCAGGAAGTGGGGAGGGGGGAGGCAGAGAGGGAGGGAAGGAGGGAAAAGACAGGAGAAGACAAGAAAAGAGAGGAGAGGGAAAGGAAGGGGAGGGGAGAGGAAGGGAGGGGAGGGGAGGGGAGGGGAGAGGAAGGGAGGGGAGGGGAGAGGAAGGGAGGGGAGGGGAGAGGAAGGGAGGGGAGAGGAGGGGAGGGGAAAGGAGGGGAGGGGAAAGGAGGGGAGAGGAGGGGAGGGGAGAGGAGGGGAGGGGAGACGAGAGGAGAGGAGAGGAGAGGAGGGGAGGGGAGGGGAGGGGAGGGGAGGGGAGGGGAGGGGAGGGGAGGGGAGAGGAGAGGAGAGGAGAGGAGAGGAGAGGAGAGGAGAGGAGAGGAGAGAAGAGAAGAGAAGAGAAGAGAAGAGAAGAGAAGAGAAGAGAAGAGAAGAGAAGAGAAGAGAAGAGAAGAGAAAGTTCATGAGCTCCCTCTGCTGGATCTGGGACAGACCTGCGCAAGGGAATTGTAGTGACAGGGCGCCCCCAACCGAAGACAGAAGGAAACTTCCAGTTCTGTCTGTAGCTACCATTGTGTTCCTGTATGCAGAAATTTAGAGTCAAGTGGATGTGGCAGTACACACCTGTAATCCCAGCTACGAAGGAAATATCTCGAATTGGAGACCAGCATGGACTTCACAGAAAGTACATAGGTTTCAGCACTTAGGCCTGCTTAGAAACGCTTAACACAGCGGTACTTAGTAGATTCTCTCTTACTCCCCCCTCCCCCTTTTTTATGGTTTACTTGTTAAGACAGGGTCTCACTAAGTAGCTCAGGTTGGCCTTGAACTTGTGACTCTCCAGCTTCAGCTTTCTAACTCCTGTGGTTATCAGTGTGTATCCCACCCTACACAATGGACTGACCCCTGTTTTTCATTCTCCAGCTTTGCTTGGGTGACAAACGTCCCTAACAGCTGTGTTTTATCAGCTCAAGATCTTAGGTATTCCAGCCTCTGGGCCATTAGGGTAGGAACTTTCTTCTCCTTGTTTGGCTTTACTCTAAAAGCACTGAGCCTTCTGTCTGGCCTGGGGACCCACCTTGATAATTAGCTAAGACCCTCAGGCTGCAGTGTCTACTTCCTCCTTTGAAGACCTTCTAGGGGTGATGTTTACACAGGGCTGACTTTTCCTGGAGCCGGATTGTTATGCTACCCTGGCCAAGAAAGACTAGGTCTGTCAGATTTACTTCAAAAGTGTGGGCCTCAGTTTGTTTGTTTGAGACAGGGGCTTTCTCTAAGGCCCCTTCTTGGGCTAGTACTGGATATGAAGCTCGTGTTGGTCCTAAACTTGCAGTGATCCTCCTGTCTCAGCCTCTAGAATGCTACAAATCACCACCATGTCCGGTAATGTTAGTTTATTTTGAACTCTCAGTTTCTCAATGTTCTCGTCAAGATCCAGTCAGTGGGCTTGCGTATGGACATAGATGTTGTCCTCTGAAGACTTTGTGTATGCTGTGGGCATACCAGCCTCCCTGCCACGGAAGATTTGGGGAAACTAAACAGATGCTCGAACAGGGTCCACCCTGATCCCCAAAAGCTGGATTTGTAGACTGACAAATCTTCCTGATTTGCCCAAGACTGAGGGGATTTGGAGGGGTGGAACCTTGATACCAAATTTAGCAATGTCCCTAGTAAACTGGGAGGAGTTGGCGGCTTTACTGATTGGAAAGGACAAGGCCTTGTCCGTAATTAGGGGTTCAGAAGCACATAGGACCATCTCATGGAGAAGCCTGAGAGACACAGTGTGACAGGGACTCCCAATGTGCCTCTTCAGAGATGACCAAGAATAAAGAACTTGGCTCTGGTAGTACCAACTGAGCATCAGGTCTCAGCTCAAAGGGCCAGCAACCTCCCCGCTATGTCTAGTGATAAGGATTTGGAACTCTCAGAAGATCAGAGAGGCCAGCACAATGTCCAGTATTTATTCCTTCCTCTTTATATGGTCCCCCATCATGTTCAGGGCACTCTTGAGACTTAGAAGGGTAAAGGATGTGGGAGAGGTTTGAATTGTATCCAAGGCCCCACACGACACATCTGTCAGCACAGTCCCCAGGAGATCTGGGCATGAAGATGCTGCGGCTGAGGCTCAGAGGAGATAGAGCAAGAGAGCAAAACAGTAATTAAAGATGGTGAACGTGTCCAGGGTCAGAGAAGCAGAGAGGCAACAGCATCTCTGCTTAGCTATAAAGCTCTGGCCCAACTTTCGGGATTCTCAGACGAAAACCACCAAAAGACCTGGTGTTTCCATTAAAGTTATACATTTCTGGAAATTTCCAGTAATACTTAGAGAAGTAAGCACTAAAGAAAAATAACGAAAACCTACTAGTTATCAGTTATGGGCAGGAAGGTTGGAGGTGAGGATTATTATATTAAACACAGGTTGGGGCTATCATGCTATCATTATGCAAAACTGTCTAGCCAAGCTTGAGACATAGAGACCATAATTACACTAAGCTATTATAAAAAAAAATCCAAAAACTTTCTATCAAGTACAAGTACTTGAAGAAAAACGCCTGATCATGGGTTATGGCTCAATGAGTTTTCCAAGGAAATTTCTGGATAGCCACTGTCCCCATACAGGTTCACCAGAGGCTGGTGCTGTCTGTTCTTGACCTTCAGATAAATGGTAGCACCCGTGGTTCTTGGTTTTCCGTCTTTGACTCATTATGTGTATGAGGGTCATCTGTATTATGATGTCAGGCTACGGCTTATATTTTCAGTGCTGTAGGGGATCCTGTTGCGCTTTTCTGTCGCTTTAAGGGACAAGCCACGCCCACTCCCATTACCTCTGACCTGCCTGCTGCCATCTTGGGCCCTTCCTTTTCTGCTTCCTTGACGTGCGTGCTTTTTATTATTATAAGGAAGACCTGGGAATGTTATGATTTTGGTTCCTTTAAGAGACAAGCCACACCCATTCCCCTCCCCATCCGCTGAGGCAGGCTGATCTTCAGCTTCCGGCCTGAGCTCACTCTCTTTTTTTCCATCTTCCTCTCGGAGAGGCAGCTTCACTTCTGCCTCCCTCCCCACTTCTCTGCTTCCCCCCCTTCTCTGTCTCTTTCTCCTCCTCTCTCTCTCTCTCTCTCTCTCTCTCTCTCTCTCTCTCCCTCTCTGCCCCCCCTTCACCCTTCCTCCTCCATAACCCCCTGAATAAACATTCAACCTCACCCTGCATGTCGTGTCTATCCATGTTTCTGTCTTCTGCCCGCCCGCCATGTGTCTCCCTGCCTGGAACCAGCCATTGCTCGGGGACCAGCAGCCGACTCTGCCTGGGGCCCACTGCCTGCTGCCACATGGCCCGCCACCACTGCTCTGGGACCAGCAGCCGTCTCTGCTTGGGACTGGCTGCTCCCAGGGCCCGCTGCCTGCCACCACATGGCCCACTACCACCGTTTGGGACCTACAGCATTTCTTCTGCCTACTGCCGCTGGGATCTTGCAGCATTTTTAAAAAAGAATAACAGATCCCATTAGAAGATGCAGAATTTACTCATCGATTCTACCGCAGGTAGACTTTTGTGCTGTTTGCAATCTGGACTTCCTGGACGAAGTACTGGTGTGTACTTTCCACCACATGGATTTTTGTAAAGGGAGGTGGGGTATCACCTGTAGGCCAGACTGGCTTTGGACAGTGTGTCCCCATAAGGTTGGGGACCACAGGCCTATGTACTTATTTTGAGCATTTCTGCTGTGTGTGGGGGTCTGCAGTACCATCTGCCCCTGTGTGGAGGTCAGAGAACAACTTGTAGGTGCCAGTTCTTTTCTTGTAGATAATCCTTTCCATTGAGTATGCTGGGCAGGGGTCTGTAATTTCAGCACTTGGCAGACTGAGGCAGGAGAATCGCTAGGAGTTTGAGGCCTAACTTGGCTGTGTGGTAAGTGCCAGGACAGCCTGGGCTACATAGCAAGACCTGGGTCTGGGGACGGGGAGAAAGCTAATCATATAGCAGATGGTACAGGGAGTAAAAGTGTTTTTGCCACAGCCGGGCAGTGGTGGCGCACGCCTTTAATCCTAGCACTCAGGAGGCAGAGGCAGGCGGATCTCCATGAATTCGAAGCCAGCCTGGCCTACAAGAGCTAGTTCCAGGACAGGCACCAAAAATTACAGAGAAACCCTGTCTCAAAAATCAATCAATCAATCAATAAATACATATATAAATAAATAAAAATTTTAAAAAGTGTTTGTCACAAAGCCTGTCTTCCTGAATTCAATCCCAGCAACCCAAGTTAAGGTGGAAGGAGAGAACGGACTAACTCTCCACATGTGCCCATACACACACATCATACACAAACAATAAAAATAATAAATAAAATACCTTTAAAGCCATTTAAAATGAGAAAAGAACAAAACATTGCATATGAGAACATTTCCTAAGCCAAGCACGTTGGTACACACCTGTCACCCCAGCACTTGGGAGGTGGAAGCAGGAGGACCCAGAGTTCAAGGTCCTCCTCTACAGAGTGAGTTCAAGTGCAGCCTGGGCAACATGCTATCTAAGTAAGTTCAGTCTTGTCAAGCCGCACTTGGACGGAACTGTTTCTTTGGTCTGTCTTCGGTGCTCAATGTAATGTTTGTTCACCTCTACCCAGGAAAAAGAACACTATGCTAGGCTCCTGAATGCAGACGCCTTCGGGAGAAGTTGCATTGTCCCCGCCAAGGGTGAGCGCATCAGTCTGAGGGTGGGACATCCATGGGACGAGGGGGCAATCCTAGTATGGCTGACTTCACCACGCAGTATGGAATGGCACGCCTCCTTGCTGAGATGGCAGTTGTCCGGCCCCTGCTGTGACTGATAAGGCAGCTGAACCTAAATTCTAAGCTACTTGCCCCAAAAGAATTTCTCCATATAAGGAAATGGTGACAGTAGACTAGTGCTGGCGTCTCCTCTGTTAGCCTCCGACTGGGCAGGTCAACTGGATACAGGAGAGGAAGAGCCGGAGGTGGCTCTCTAGCCTTACTGAGGAAACAAAAAAAGCCAGGCGGTTCCCTGTCTAAACAAACCAAACAAATTCTGGTTACAGCAAATTTGTTAAAGTCACGCAGCCAGCCAGGAGTGGTGGGTGCTGCGGCACTTTGGGGGGGCTATAAACAAATATCCATTCACCCAGATAGTGTGAACAGATTAAATAAATGGAGACTCAGAGTCAGCTGTGCCATCATAAGGTCCACAAAAGCTGCATCCCTGGAGCCCCCGCCCAACACTGCAGGCAGTCACCAAAGACTCCTTCCTCCTCTCTCCTCCTCTTCCTCAATAAGTGATTGTGATGGCTCTTCCTGGTTGTCGGCTTGACTGTATCTGGAAAGAACTACAGTCCAGAAATGCAGGGCACACTTGTGATCTGGATCTTGAGGCAAAAAAGCAACATGACTTTGATCTGAATCTTGAGGCAGGAAGGCACACCTTTAACCTGGGCCACGCCATCTGCTGGAAGCCTGCATGAGGACAGTGGGGGAAGGAAGGCTGTTCTTCATCTGCTTGCCCTCACCTGTCTTCCATCCATTCCTTCTCAAGATCCCAGCAGACCAGCTGAGACCGCCAGCCTCATGGGACTGAGCAGCTCCTAGATTCTTGGACTTTCCGTTTATAACTAGGCCTTGTTGGACTGCAGCTTTTAAGACATTCCAATAAATTCATACATACATGTATATGTGTATACACACACACACACACACACACACACACACACACATATATGAGTTGGGGGAGATATTCATTCCATAAGTTCTGCAATGCTAGAGAACCCTGCCTAACACAGTGCCTATTGTTTATAAACATGAGCGATGGCTCCATGAGTCTCCCGCTGCAAAGGACACTTAAGTTCCAAAGAAATAGCTACACAACACAGTGTCTCATTGTACAGCTCAGGCTGCCCATCAAATTGTGTTCCTCCTGCTTCAGCCTTCGGAGGTCTGGGATTACAGCTATGTGCCACCCTGCCCAGATAATATTAGGATTTTTGTTTGGCTTTGTGGTGCTGGATGATCCAACTCATGTTTTACTTGGCCAGGATTCCACTGCTGAGCCACAGGCCCAGGCTTTTCAGGATTTTTTTTCAAAGTAGAACTGTGCAGATGGCTCTGTGGGAAAAGCACTTGCAGTGCAAGCATGAGAAGCTGAGTTCATATCTCTAGAATCCATGTAGAAATTTCCCGTGGATGTAGTAGACTGCTATAATCCTGATGCCCAGGAGGGGGAGACAGGGGACCCCATTCCCCAGCAAGCACTCTAGTTATAGACTAACCCAATTGGTGAGCTCTGGATCCAAAGGAGACCATAAAATATAAGGTGGAAAGGGATCAAGGAGGACACCTGACATCAACCTCTGGTGTCTCCGTGCACACACATACATGGGTCTCTGCACACAAGTGTGTCCACACCTCTGTAAACATGTACACAGATACATGTGAATATACCGCAAACACAAAAGAAAAGCCATAAACAATGGGAAGAACTCTAAAATTTAAAAAAAATGTCACATCCACACCCTGGTAATGGGCAAAGAGACCCCTTGGTGGTGGTGTCTTCTATCAGTCAAGGGTAGGGCAGATGGCAGTCCTTTGGTCATCCTAGTTTGGTGCCTAGCTTGGGGACCAAAGCTGTTTCACGCCTAGGGCATATAAAATCCAGAAGAAAGGAAGAGGAGAAGAAGAAGGAGAAGGAGAAGAAGAAGAGGAGGAGGAGGAGGAGGAACGGGAGCAGAAGAAGAAGGAAGAAGGGGAGGAG
This sequence comes from Microtus pennsylvanicus, assembly GCF_037038515.1. NCBI lineage: Eukaryota > Metazoa > Chordata > Mammalia > Rodentia > Cricetidae > Microtus > Microtus pennsylvanicus. The sequence goes on from NC_134585.1 coordinate 115,824,810, forward strand.
AAGCAGAGACAGAGGAAGATCATCTGGGCTATGGGATACCAACGGACAAAAGTATTTGCCACACAAATCTGATGGCTTGGGATGGATCCCTGGATCTCACCGTAAAAGGTGGAAGGAAAGGATGGATCATAAACTCCGCCCTCCAGCCACATGTGAACATGTGTGCATGCGTCCTCACATGTCACACACACAATCACAATCATAAACAATCATCATAATAGTATTAATATATTTTTAAAAGATCACATTCCAAAGGGAGGAGCAGGAAGCTAGCAAAGAAAGGCTGGGTCAAAGACTGCAACCCAGCAGGGTGAGCACCAGATTCTGCAGTTCTGTGTCCAGCATTCAGGTCACATGGTGCCATCACACACCCTCCAAGGAGTCTTCTGCAGCCCCTGCATCCCTGCCACCTGCCGACGATATGACCAAGTCCTGCCGGGCTCCACAGCTTGCCTGCAGGTCTCCTCAGGTGACATCCTAACTTTCCGGCATCTCCAGGACCATGGCCTCTCCATTATGACTTAGGGGTAAATTGATATATTTGATCAAATTACACAGTGACCGAGCAGGCAGGGAAGGCGCTGCACGGCTGGAAGAGGAGAGGTGTGTATGTCTTTGAAGGATGCCATAGTGGCCATGAGCTAGAGCCAGTCATCCTTCCAAACAGGAATCTCCTCCCGAGGGCACACCTCTCTGTGCTCATTCTCTGCTATAAAATATGCTCCGTGTAATTAGCAACTGAGTGTGTTTGATAAGCAGCACAGAGGGCGTGGAAGCTTGTGTTTCTGTCTCGGGCATTTCAGTGAGGCCTGGGGGTTGGAATGGGAACAGCTAAAACGACTAATAAATGTGAAATCACATGTGAAGCAGAAGTCGCTGTGCTGTTCCTCCTTCCACAGCGCTAAATCTGCTTTTTAAAAATTGTGCCTCGGTGGTTCAGGGCACTGGCTGCTCTTCCAGAGGATCCCGGTTCAATTTCCAGAATACGGAGGTTCACAGTCGTCTGTGACTCCAGTTACAGGGGATCTGAGGCCCTCTTCTTACATAATATATATAATATATGTATTTATATAAATCTATATATAATACATAAATATATATTTATATAGATATATAAAATATATTTAAATAATTGTTATATTGACTTTTCTTTTTTTAATATTTACTTATTTATTATGTATACAATATTCTGTCTGTGTGTATGCCTGCAGGCCAGAGGAGGGCACTAGACCCCATTACAGATGGTTGCCAGCCACCATGTGGTTGCTGGGAACTGAACTCAGGACCTTTGGAAGAGCAGGCAAAGCTCTTAACCTCTGAGCCATCTCTCCAGCCCTACATTGACTTTTCTTGAGCGCCCTCTGGTGGAAAGATTCTAATTCCCAATCGGATGGCAAACTGAGCACACCCATCACAGTTTAGGGCTCCTCTCCCAGAGAATCAGGTTTTGTTTCAGTTCCCCAGCGCTTTGCACAGTTAGCACATGATAGGCAACCAGAAACCCTGTTGAAAGAGTAAACACTGACGACAGCATGGACGTCCAGCGTGAAATGCTACGGAGGAGGGGTGGGGGAACATGTCGGGAGGTGAGGTAAGAAGCTGGAAACGGGACTTCTAGTTCTTCTGACTGTAAAAAGCCAGAGCTATGCCTGGAACTGAGCCAGGAAATCAGTTTTGGGCTCAAAAGGCCCTGAAACCCCACACTGGTTCCCAGAGGTCATGCAGGGCCCCTTGCAGAATCTTCCCTGAACCCAGTCCATGAATGTCTCATAAAGAAATAGACCCAGACCCTCTCCCCAAACGAAGCAACTCAAGGTGACTTAACTCTTCGTGTCTCTTTAGCACAGGTCCCCAGTTCCAAGGTCGCAGCCCCCAGAGAGCAGACCCCGGAAGACCAGCAAGCATCTGCCTTCTGTTGGAGAGCCTGCACTGAGAAGCCCAGTGGCTACTCGGAGGTATGGAAATGCAACTCTTATCGAGGTTGAGCCTTGTGTGGCTGCAATCCCGGCGTTTGGGTGGCAGAGGCAGCAGGGTTACTAAAAGTTCAAGGTCACCCTGGGCTACAGCGTGAGACTCTGCCTCAAGAATGAAAATAAAGCTGGTTGTGGTGGCTCTGTGAGTTCCAGGCCAGTCTGCCCATATAGTGAGTTCCAGTCTAGCCAAGGCCATGTAATGAGACCTGGGGTGGTGGGGGTTGAACAGAAAAAAAAAATGAGAAAAATGTGGGGTAGCAAGATGGCTCAGTGGGTAGAGGCACTTGCTGTCTAGCCTAAGGACCTGAGTTCCATCCTCAGGACCCACATGGTGGAGAGTCAACTCCTGCACGTTGTCCTCTGATTTCCAGATGCATGCTGTAAATAAATGTACTAAAAAAATGAAAAATAGGGCATGAGGATATGACTTGATAGACAGAGTTTTGTCTAGTATGCTGGAAGCCCTGGGTTTGATCCCCACCACGGGTCTAGGTTCAGTCCCCAATATCTTATAAATTGGGCGTGGTGGCACACACCCGTACTCACAGAACTTTGGAGGTGGAGGCTGAAAGTTCAGACGTTCAAAGCCATCCTTGGCTAAATAGTAGGTCCAAAGCCAACCTAGAATATGTGATACCATCTCAAAACAATAAATAAGAAGAAGATTAGGAATATGGCTTAGTTGGTAAAGTACTTTAGAACATGAATTTGTTCTATAACCATATTAAAAAAAAAAGAAAACCAAGCTGGGTATGTTGGCATATACATGCAATACCAGTACTGGCTTCCACATGCACATATATACAAGTGTACCCATATGCCAGTGCACACATACACACACACAAATATATCTTAATTATTACACATTCTTTAATTTTACAATGTCAGCTCTAATTACTTTTGAAACCTATGAACTAAAAAAAACAGCCCTGTGTTCCTGGCCAAAAGTTAATGAGCCTTCACCGAGGATCAGCGCTGGCTCCACTCCTGGCCATACACTGCGGCTCTGCCTACATGTATGCATGGCTAACTTTTAAATACGGTCAGTTGATAATTGTGGGTCAACGAGGACCAGAGGGCAGGAGTGTTCTTCCTTTGAAGGTCCAGAACAATCAACTCCTATTCAGAGGAAGACCATGGCATTTCTTCTCTGAAGGGAAATGATTCCTAGAGCTCTAACATGCCCCCACCACAGCCATGGCCTCAGCTTTGTGTTTCCCAGCTTCTGATCATCACAGCCTGCTGCTCCGGGCACTTGAACCACTCCAAGCCTCTGAAATCTAAGAGTTTCTCAACAGTGAAATGGGTTTTTTAATGGGCAGCTTTCATTTGTGCCATTCAGCTAATTCCAATCAAGCAATGTGTGCTGAAGCGAAGGAATTCCTTAGCTAGTTAGACTTTTACAAAGAGGTTTGAGCTGGGCAGTGGTGGCACATGCCTTTAGCCCCAGCACTTGGGAGCCAGAGACAGGCAGATCTCTGAGTCTGAGGCAAGCCTGGTCTACAGAGAGAGTTCTAGGACAGTCAGGGCTACACAGAGAAATGCTATGTTGGAGAGAACAAAAAAAAGATAGGTTTGATGTAGAAATAAAGACTTTAGTATATTATAAATGTGCAAACAAAACACAGATACTGTATATAGTGCACCAGGGTCTACATTCAACCCTAATGTACAACATGCATGCATGCATGCGCGCGCGCACACACACACGGTTTGATCCCTTGATTTAGCCTGGCTACAGTTATGGGAATTTTTTCTTAAATCATTGGTCAGAAGCCCCTAGGAGGCATCCTATAAGGAAAACCCTCACGAGTACAGCGCCTCCCAAAGCCTGAACACAGAGCTGCATCATTTACTTTCCTTGATGCTGTATCCAAATGCCTGGCAAGAAGCAACTTAAGGAAGAAACCAAGAGACACAGTCTGCCATAACAGGGAAGGTGAGCTGTAGTCCCACCACAGCAGGGAAGGCATGGTGGGAGGAGTCTGAGGCAGCTGGGTCAAGAGGCCAGCACAAGCTTTTCATCTGCATGTATGGTACAATGAGACCTTGCCTAAAGTGGACCGGTATCTTAAAGGCTATCCCCTGAGGGAGTTCCCACAGCATGCCCCCCCTTTTGTCTAAATAAGAGAGTTCCAAGCCTACTACAAAACTATATACAGTAAGAACAAATATCAATATTATCCAGGGAAAAGAGGCAAAAAACATATGTAAAAAGTAGAATTACAACCAGCTTGAGCAACAACAAACAAGAAACATATGCTAAATGTTTCAATGGTTATCCTATGCTAAAAATGGCTTGACTAAGTCATGAGAGGAAAGTAACATGACTATCTAGTCTTCAACCCCATCAAAGACCTGAGAAGGAAAATAATATTACTTGAGTAAACAGAAAGTGCAATCAAGCAACTTCTAAAATGTGCAGGAAGTAACAGAGACAACCAGATACCTGGGCAATCACCCAAAGTCTCATTTGCAATGTTGTGGAAACCAACTTTGGCTAAGGCCTTAGAGTATCTGACAGATCATTTTCAGAGGCAGGAAAATTTGAAAAACTGTCTTATTCTGTCTTGGCAAGGTTTGGCAGTCTTTTTTGCTTGTATCCTGCTTGTCCAGTCTAGATACCGTGCATTTTGTCAGTGGTTGAGGCAGGTGCAGTTTTTTGGCCAAAGGCCAGTTTTGCCAAGAGGAAAACAAGCTCCAAGGGGAGCATATTCTATGCCTAACATTCCCTCGGGAATAAGTCAGTACTGCCAGGAACAATCGTGTCTCACATCAACAGAATCCTGAGTTATTTAAATGCCATATTCTACAGTTCTTTGAAGAGTTTAAAGATTACCTATCTATGTGAAATATATCTCTGTACATCCAGAAAACCTAACTTACATGATTACAGTGTTTGATTATTACAGATGACTATCTATTAATCTGCATTTTTAACTATACATTTGCATTTTTAAATGAGCTGCACAAGCACAATACATTAAACAAGAGCAGAAATACATATACACAGTATGGCAAATTGACCTTAAATTTTTATCAATAGACCAAAGTCCATACCAATGTAAAGTATTCATCTCTATATATCATATTCCTCTTATTTATTTATAAATTGATTGTGACCATTAATCACTTATAACCAACCCTTTTAAAATGAAAACAAACATTTATAAACAACCATTTTGTGAATTTGAATGTAGTTTTCTCCAAACTGCTTCCTGCTGTTTGTTGGGCAAAGTATTTTTAGGGGTTCAGCCTTTTGGAGGGGTGGTCTTGTTCCATGAAATCCCATTAGCTTAGAATCCGCAGGTTCTCATCTTCTGTGGAAACAAAAGCAGAACCTCCTTTCCAAAGTAACATATCTGTAGACTCAAATTTTGAAGTCAAGATTATATAATCTTGACTTCAAAATATATATTAGCAATCCCCAGAATCAAATGTCTCTATGCAGTCAAAAAATTTAAAGAAAACACAGTAATATGCATAATCTAGACTCTGTGAATTTTTCATCTTTACATGGCTAATTTTTCTTTACTCCTTTAATCTATGTCTATCTGTACTCTTTTATATTACTTTTACTGTTTCTTTAAAGACTTTGTTTTATTTTTTAAAACTATTACTTCTTATAACTGTCTATACTCTTTCTTCTCTCTTCCAAGCCTATATACATTTTTTAAACACACTGTGATTCATTTAGAAGTCTTTTATGTCTGAATTTGTCTTTATTACATATCTGTAATCATTTCCTGACCTGGGGAACCTCTTAAAATGCTAAGCAGCATGGCTAGGACTAAGACTACTTTGCATTTTGGCTCCACCCAGTTCAACATGGTGGCGGTATGTTTGCCACCAGCTCTGCGAGCCGTGCTCACTGTCCCAGCTCCAGGGCTGCAGTGAGTCTATGTCGCATTAAATAACTTGTAGCACTCTGCTCACAAACTCCATTTAAATGCTCCATGGAGTCAGAGCCAGTCCATGATGCCAGTGTGAACCAGGAAGCTGCCTTTTAAAGAAACCACACCACTGCTTGAAGACAGCAAACAGAGAGTATCTGAAAAAAGGTGGTTATTAAGAAGCTGCTCTGGCTGAGCGGTGGTGGCGCACGCCTTTAAGCCCAGCATTTGGGAGGCAGAGGGAGGTGGATCTCTGTGAGTTCGAGGCCAGCCTGGTCTACAAGAGCTAGTTCCAGGACAGGCACCAAAAACTACAGAGAAACCCAGTCTCGAAAATCCAAAAACAGAAAAAAAAAAAAAAGGCTGCTCTTGGCTCCCATTTTTGTGGGTCTAGAAACTCTCTCTTTTTTCCCTTGAGCTTTTTTAGGTCTTATGTGGATCCATGCCCTTGATGGTGGGTGCCAATTTGTTGACGTACAAACGAGTTCCACAATAGCCTGGAATGGAGTATAACAAAGGTTTATTTACCTGGAAATAAACTCACAGAAAGAGTAGTAATCTGCAGTCCTCTGTGAGTGCTGGGAACTGCTGACTCCAGCAGCCAAAAGGCCAGCTCATGCATTTCATCTGCATTTATGGCACATGAGACTATGCTCAAAGTGGGCTGGTGTCTGAAAGGCTCTTGGCTGAAGAAGTTCCTACAGCATTTCAGGTTTGTACAGTTTCTGACAATTTTGTAAATCAACAATAAAATGAATAAAAATGTAAGTGAACATATAAATTGACAGCATATGCTCCATTGTTTCTGAGGTGCATCTTAGAACCTTGTTCAGATGGTCAAAGCAAGGAAGACACAGGAGCAGAAGAAAGATAGACACATCACCAAGTGAAAATGCATCAACCCAACCTGGAGACGAATTGACGGAGTGGCTTTTGATCGTGGCATTTATAATTGAGTCGTGTATGTTGTACTTGTCCATCTAATTCTCCATACACCTGTTTGCCCCAGGGATCACAAAAACCTGCTGTTTCCCATGCAAACTACACGTTCCCTAACACCTGACTACTTGGGGCAAGTTGCTAATGAAATACGATCATGTTTTAATTGCTGAGATCACCTGTTAGTCTGTCTTACATCCTTATTACTAACTTGTCAGGGGTCATAATTCATACCTGTAGCCCAGCACTTTGGAGGTAGAGGGAGGAAGCTTGCCCCTAGGGCCACAATGGGCTGCATTAGAATTCCAGGCCAGTAAGGTCTACAGAGACCTCAATCAACAAAACAAAAATCAAAACTTAAAATCGCTCATCTACATGAAAGGTTTTTCTAGAACCTACGTTTCCCAACGTAGTGCCCTTTCTTTTCTGCCCCAGCACACGGCTCGGCCTCAGCTGTCCAGGCGTCTTCACCTCCATAAACGTCCTAAGCAGATTACAGCTCCTACACCCCCTCTTCAGACTTTCTGGAAGTATTCACCGGTCTTTAGCATCTAGTTCAGTCTATCCTTAGGGAATGCCTGTCCAGTCTTCCACGCAGTCTTCTGGGAATACCGGTCCCCAAAGATCTAGGCTTCCTCAGCCTAGGCCGATCTCCAAGTGTGGCAATCATTTACACTAGAATTCCAAGACCCAGGATGACGACAGGCATAAGCTGCCACACTAATTCCTTCATTTTTCTAGTGTTTTTTTTTGGGGGGGGGGGGCGGGAAGTGGTTTATTTTTAAAAGATGCATTTTCTGCTTATAAAATTTTGGACTGATGGATTTTTCCTCTCCATCCTTCCATGTTTTATTGTGTTCTTTCCATGTTTTATTGTGTCCCTCTGTGTGTATCATGATTTCTATCCCCCACTCTAGCTGCCTTTGAGACTTTTTTATTCTTGCTTTCTTTTATTTTTTTTTAAAAAAATGATACGGTGTCTCTCAAATCACCTTCTAAACAAATATGTTTATGCCCGTAGAGTAATGTCTGTAGATTAGTGCTGTTGTCTGCAATGGGCTTCAGCTACTGCAGAAACTTTTAACTCTCCAGAGGAGGAGACTAGACGATGGGGAATGCTCACCCCTAAGTGAAGACATCAATGTCACCCATCCAAGGTTTAGAGAACATCACAGAAGAGGGTTGGAAAGAATGTAAGGGGGAGAAAGGACGGGGTATGGTGGAACACTGTCTTGCTGGCTTGGCATGGCCACTGCCCTCTTGAATTCTCAGCGAGTGAATAAGGGGAGAGATTCCCAGGGTTCCACCCGCACTGATGGCTTACAGGCAGTTAACAGTCAGTGAGGAGCTATTAGCTGCTAACGGTTGCTAGTGAGAGGGAGATTTTCTTCAGAGTACAGCTTCTAGTGAGTTGCCCATGCCCATCATGCTCGTCTAAACAACCTAGATTAAGCCGTTGGGTCACTTCCTGCAGAAGATGTGAAAGGCCAACGGGGGCTGGATGGGAGGAAGGGCGTGGGAGGGGAGGCTCGAGAAGGTAGTGAGGCCAAACAGTGTCCAAGTGCATTCACATATGAATGAAAATACAGTAACGAAACCAATGCCTATGCATAATTAATATGTGGTAATAAGAAAATTTCTGAGTCAGGGTCCCTTGTACTCCAGGCTGGCCTCAAGCTTGGCGTGGATGCAAGGATGACCTTGAGCTTTTGGTCCTCCCAAGCAGGGAGTTCCAGGCAAGAGACATCATGCCTAGCTGATCTGACTTTTCTTTCTTTATTCGTCTATCTTTTTTTTGTTTGGTTTTTGTTTGCATTTCTTTGAGGTAGAATCTCACATTCTGCAGCCCAGGCTGGCCTCAATGTCATGATCCTCCTGCCTTAGCCCCTCCCAAGGGCTGATACTGCAGGTGTGTATACCACCACACTACCTTAGTTGGTGTAGTAGTTTTTGGCTAGTTTGTGCCTGGGCTGAGTTTCTATGGTTGAAAATTTTCCTCAAGTTTGGAAAGATTTGGGGCCATTTTTACTTCAAGTGTCTTTTCTCCCACTATATCCCTACCTGTCTTTCAGCACTCCATTATGATTTGGTTTTTTTTTCCTTCTATGAGGGTATCCCGCCGCCAGAGTCATATATGCCAAAACTTTGCCAGTAAGCCACTGCCACATGGGAATATGCAGATTAATAGAAATGGGTTAAATTCATATGCAAGAATTAGCCAATAAGAAGCTAGCGCTAGTGGGCCAAGCAGTGATTTAATTAATACAGTTTCTGTGTGATTATTTTGGGGCTGAGCAGTCAGAAATGACCAAGCGGCCTTCCCCTTAACTTATATTACCCAAGCTAGGAATACAGATGATGGTCACCATGAATGTCTTTTATTTTGTCTTCTGTCTAATCTGCTGTTTATCCCATGCAGTGTCTGCCTTAAACATTGCTTCCCCTACACACACACAGACCACACAATCTTGCTGTGTAGTTGAGGTGAGTCTTCTCCCATAATCCTCCTTTCTCAGCTTCCCGAGTTGCCCTGAAGCACATCTCCATGGTGGAAGCAGCCACAGGAACTTTAATAGTCACAGAACAAAAGCCATTCTAAATCAGTGCATTTAGGAACCGTATCAGGAAAGCCAGGCAGGATGCAGATATAATCGTGTGCTATCTTGTTGTGTTCTTGGCTTTGGGGCTGGTGGAGCCTAGAGGTCTGTCAGGCTTGATTATAACAGCCACGAGTTTTATCTAATGGGAAAGCATTGGCTTAGATACAGAGTTGATAGTAACTGACTGTTAAAAGGGCCTAAGATGGCTTAACAGCCGTCACTCTGCAATCACAGCTGTGGCGAAGCAGTCCGTAAGCTCTTCCGAGAAGTGTAACCCAAACCTCTACAACTATCAGGGGTGGCCAACCTTGCCCAGCATCTTTGGCTTCGATTAATCATTCCAGGAAGCAGGTGCTTGATAGGGAAGATGACAGGAGAGAAGAGTTCTCCAGATCCACTGTCCACATTAGCACAGAATACTCCATGTGTGAGGATGATCCTGAGGATACAGAGGATGTTCTGGGCTTGTCTAGCTGTCTGGACCCTGGTCACAGAGCTTCATTGAGTTGTATGAACATGCTTGCTGCCCGCCGCCTGTTCCAAAACTTAGGGCACCCACAGGGCTCCCTCTGCTTGGAGGTTCTGAAAAGCTCAGAAGACTGTTAACATGAGTTCTGTCTTCTAATCTCATCAGAGCTTTAAACTTTCAAAGAAACCTTCTTTCCCAACAGTGCTTAAGCTCTTAAATGAAAGATTCTCAAAGAACCAACTTTAGGCTATCCTTAAGCCAGGTTATAATCAGATCCTCATCTGTGTAATTATTTGATATTCATTGCTTCCACTAGAAGAACATGCTACAAATACAAGGACTCCAAAACCTTCAGTCTTGGAAGTTATCTAAGCACACGGTATTCGGAGAAAGAGCTAATGCCAAGAGGGAATGAATAAAGAAACTACCCCTTCTCATCTATCCCCTTCATCCCCTAGAATCATAAGTAGCATTCCCTGAGGTTCAAGAACATCCCCTCTACCCTTAAACATTCCTTAAAATTTATCTAGACGGCCGCATGCAAAATGCTTAAAACTCAAGTCTTTCCACCAAGTGAATGCTTTCGTTTCTGGCCTCTGGCATCCACAAACACTCCAGAAAGCCGGGGCTTGAGGAGCAAGGATGCCAGGGTGGGGAAGAGCTCTCCTCCTGCTCCCATCCACCCACCTAGCTTTCACCTCTGGTGGTTATTAGTGCTCGGGGTACCAGGCAGGGGCTTCACACTGAGCCACACTCTCAGCTCCACTGCTTTTGTGTTTGTTTTGATGTTGTTTGTTTGTTTCATGAAGGAGCTCATCCTAAAGCAGAAGCAGGGCTGGTACTCACAGTGTAGCCTTGACTGGCCTCTTTCTGCTTCGGCTTCCAGAGTGCTAGGATTGCAGAGAGCCACCGCATCCAGTTCAGCCCCATGGTTCTGTGTCTGCAAATGTGGTTAATGAGAAACGGCAGAAGAGCCCATGATTCCCATCACCCTTCCTTTCTCTTAAACTTGCCATCCCTCTCAGGCACTCTTAGCTTCCATCTATGACATAATTCCTTCTTCTCATCCTTTCCTTGTTTCTGAGTAGGAGGTTTCCTGTTGCCTATTTTAATAGTGAATTAAAACAACAAACATATATTCACTACAGTTCTATGATCCAGAAACCCAAAACCAGTCTCACTGGAGGGAAGCGAAGGTGCCATTAGAGCTGGTCCTTCTTGAGGCTAGGAGACAGACCTTTTCATTGCCATTTCCTCTTTCTAGACGCCATCTGTGCACCGTGGTTTGTAGCCCCCTTCCTCCACCTGCCTGGCACACTCCTTCAGCCCCCACCTCCATCATCATATTTCCTTCTGTGTGCCTGCTGCTGTTCCAGCTTCAATAGTGAAGGCCTGGGTCTCGGCAGCCATGACGAGCTGGACTCGACACCCCGTCCATGGCATCAGAGAAACAGGAATAATGGAAAGGGGAGAAAAAAGAGTAGCTCTGTGTGGCCCCAAGTTCGTGATGGGGGTGCTAACATGATGTTTGGGTTTAACGGAAAGCAACAGCTATGTATAAGAATAGTGATGGAATGGTCCTGTCCAGTGTGATGGGATGGTCCTGTCCAGTGTGATGGGATGGTCCTGGCCAGTGTGATGGGATGGTCCTGTCCAGTGTGATGGGATGGTATTGTCCAGTGTGATGGGATGGTCCTGTCCAGTGTGATGGGATGGTCCTGTCCAGTGTGATGGGATGGTCCTGTCCAGTGTGATGGGATGGTCCTGTCCAGTGTGATGGGATGGCTCTGCCCAGTGTGATGGGATGGTACTGTCCAGTGTGATGGGATGGTATTGTCCAGTGTGATGGGATGATACTGTCCAGTGTGATGGGATGGTACTGTCCAGTGTGATGGGATGGTATTGTCCAGTGTGATGGGGTGGTACTGTCCAGTGTGATAGGATGGTATTGTCCAGTGTGATGGGGTGGTCCTGTCCAGTGTGATGGGATGGTCCTGTCCAGTGTGATGGGATGGTCCTGTCCAGTGTGATGGGATGGTATTGTCCAGTGTGATGGGATGGTCCTGTCCAGTGTGATGGGATGGTCCTGTCCAGTGTGATGGGGTGGTCCTGTCCAGTGTGATGGGATGGTATTGTCTGGTAGTGATGGGATGGTACTGTCCAGTGTGATGGGATGGTATTGTCCAGTGTGATGGGATGGTACTGTCCAGTGTGATGGGATGGTCCTGTCCAGTGTGATGGGATGGTCCTGTCCAGTGTGATGGGATGGTCCTGTCCAGTGTGATGGGATGGTATTGTCTGGTAGTGATGGGATGGTACTGTCCAGTGTGATGGGATGGTATTGTCCAGTGTGATGGGATGGTACTGTCCAGTGTGATGGGATGGTCCTGTCCAGTGTGATGGGATGGTATTGTCTGGTAGTGATGGGATGGTACTGTCCAGTGTGATGGGATGGTATTGTCCAGTGTGATGGGATGGTACTGTCCAGTGTGATGGGATGGTCCTGTCCAGTGTGATGGGATGGTCCTGTCCAGTGTGATGGGATGGTCCTGTCCAGTGTGATGGAATGGTACTGTCCAGTGTGATGGGATGGTATTGTCCAGTGTGATGGGATGGTATTGTCCAGTGTGATGGGATGGTCCTGTCCAGTGTGATGGGATGGTCCTGTCCAGTGTGATGGGATGGTCCTGTCCAGTGTGATGGGATGGTCCTGTCCAGTGTGATGGGATGGTACTGTCCAGTGTGATGGGATGGTCCTGTCCAGTGTGATGGGATGGTATTGTCTGGTAGTGATGGGATGGTCCTGTCCAGTGTGATGGGATGGTCCTGTCCAGTGTGATGGGATGGTCCTGTCCAGTGTGATGGGATGGTATTGTCCAGTGTGATGGGATGGTACTGTCCAGTGTGATGGGATGGTCCTGTCCAGTGTGATGGGATGGTCCTGTCCAGTGTGATGGGATGGTCCTGTCCAGTGTGATGGGATGGTCCTGTCCAGTGTGATGGGATGGTACTGTCCAGTGTGATGGGATGGTACTGTCCAGTGTGATGGGATGGTCCTGTCCAGTGTGATGGGATGGTCCTGTCCAGTGTGATGGGATGGTACTGTCCAGTGTGATGGGATGGTACTGTCCAGTGTGATGGGATGGTCCTGTCCAGTGTGATGGGATAGTACTGTCCAGTGTGATGGGGTGGTATTGTCCAGTGTGATGGGATGGTACTGTCCAGTGTGATGGGATGGTCCTGTCCAGTGTGATGGGATGGTCCTGTCCAGTGTGATGGGATGGTCCTGTCCAGTGTGATGGGATGGTCCTGTCCAGTGTGATGGGATGGTCCTGTCCAGTGTGATGGGATGGTCCTGTCCAGTGTGATGGGATGGTCCTGTCCAGTGTGATGGGATGGTCCTGTCCAGTGTGATGGGATGATACTGTCCAGGTGATGGGATGGTATTGTCTGGTAGTGATGGGATGGTCCTGTCCAGTGTGATGGGATGGTACTGTCCAGTGTGATGGGATGGTCCTGTCCAGTGTGATGGGATGGTCCTGTCCAGTGTGATGGGATGGTCCTGTCCAGTGTGATGGGATGGTCCTGTCCAGTGTGATGGGATGATACTGTCCAGTGTGATGGGATGATACTGTCCAGTGTTATGGGATGGTACTGTATGGCCCATGATTGGCTTTCATTGTCTGGGCTTGCAAGGTGTTCTGCTCGGTTGCCAGAAGTGTATGAAGTCTCTTCCTCGGTACCATATTTTTCCTCTGGCCATCACTGGGCTACTGGCATGTCATTCCTGAGGAAATGCCAATTCTTTGGAGTCCACATGTTTCAGTAGTCTGATGACCACAGGGGGGCACAATGGTCTCTCTTTGGGCTATCTTCCCTTCTGCCAAAGCATCTACAATTCTTCTCTGTCCTCTTGTAGTTATGTTTTGAGCCCACCCACACAACCCAGAATATTCTCTCTTTTCTAAATCCTCAAGATAATTTGACTTGCAAAAACCCTCTGGCATTGTACCACTGGGAACACTTGGATCTTGTGTTGCCTTTGCTGGCCTCAACCCCTCATATAGCTGAGGGCCCCCCTGGATTTCTGACCCTGCTGATTCCATCTCCAAGTTCTGAAATTACAGGCATACACCTGTTTCCGGGTGCTTGATCTTCCATTAAATAATCCAATGAAGGCCCATATAGATTGCAATCTACCTAGAAAGCTTTAGTCTAAGGAAGTGTATATTAGGGTTCTTTAGAATCACAGAACTTATAGGATGAATAACTCTCTCTCTCTCTCTCTCTCTCTCTCTCTCTCTCTGTGTGTGTGTGTGTGTGTGTGTGTGTGTGTGTGTGTGTGTGTGTGAATTTACTGGAATGACTTATAGGCTGCCATCCAACAATGGGTAGTTATGAAAGTTGCTTCGATTTTTCCATCTATAAATGGAATTACAAAGCCATCTACAACAAAGTGGGGAAGACTTAGCAGGTTGTAGTTATCTGCCACTTCCAAGTGGCCAATGAATATTTGTCATATAACTGTTCTGCATATAAAATTGTGATTTAGGGCTGGAGAGATGGCTCAGAGGTTAAGAGCATTGCCTGTTCTTCCAAAGGTCCTGAGTTCAAATCCCAGCAACCACATGGTGGCTCACAACCATCTGTAATGGGGGCTGGTGCCCTCTTCTGGCCTGCAGGTATACACACAGACAGAATATTGTATACATAATAAATAAATAAATATTTTTTTTAAAAAAATTGTGATTTAACAATGAGAGACTCACTGGATCCTAAGAGGCTTCATGAATAAGTGTTCCGGCCTTGCGCTGGTCCAGCATTTCCTCATTATGCTCGCTTTCCTTCCTTTTGGAATGGTAACGTGTAGTCTGTGCTTCTGTGTGTTGCAAGTATGTGATCTGCTCTCCGATTTGGATCTTATAGGGAGTTACAGGTAAATACACGTAAATCAAAAGTTTAAGAGATATTTATGTAGACGTGTGTTTCGCCTGCATGTATGTCCACGCCCCCGCATAGGTTTACACGGCGCCACTGGAGGCCAGAAGAGGCATTGGGTCCCCGATACTGGAATATTTATGTACACGAGTGTTTCACCCGTACGTACGTCCATGCACCACATATGTTTGCACAGTGCCCTTGGAGGCGAAAGAGAACGTTGGGTCTCCTGCTACTGGAGTCACAGGTAGTGTGAGCTGCCATGTCGGTGCTAGGACCCATCAGGCCTTGGGTCCTCTACAGGAGTATGAGAGCTTTAACTGCTGAGCCAGCTCCACAGCCCTAGCTTAGCTTTGCCCCTAACACTTAGTGTAAATTACTTCCCTTGAGAATTTTTACTTAGAAAGCCACAGGATCATATATGAACGGCCATTGTAAAGACACCTAAGTGCTATTCTCTAGAGAAGAAACCATATATTTGGTATGTACTGATGTTTACTTTAGTGAACTCTGATGCTCCTAAATCCCTCCCCCCAACACTCGTGCTTCAACACATACTCTTCCCAATTTTAATAGACTTTGCCTCGCTTTATCTTGCCCTTAAATTCTTATCTGCAGCCTAGTCAAGGATTCAGAGTTCCTTACGTGAGTGGTTCTCAACCTGTGGGGCACGCTATCCTACATATCAGATATTTCCATTACAATTCCTAACAGTAGCAAAATTACAGACATGAAGTAGTTACAAAATTATTTTCTGGTTGGGGGTCACCAAAGGGTCGCAGCGTTAGGGAGGTGGAGAGCCACTGTCTTTGAGTGGGGGTCCCTAGGTGGGAAGGAAGTGACTCCTTCGGCTGCTGGAGACAGGGTTGGGCAGCGTCTCCCCACCGCTGACACTATCACTGAGCTATATATCCCCACCCCCTCAGTTCCTTATAGAACTAAGTTCTTATCAGTTGCAACCCATACACCATCTCCTCAGGAAGGCCTTCCCTGAACGAGAAGTCTAACGGCAGTGCCCCTTCCCCACCCTTCCCACCACGTCGCCCCGACTTTATCCTCTTCGCTATGTTCAGCATCTCCGCAGGGCATTGTTTTTTACCTTTTTTGTCCTCAGCAGAATATAAACACGAAGAAGCATTTCCTCCCTTAGGGTTGCAGCACTTTGTATTTAAGTATCTTCAATTTAAGATCTAAGAGACCCCTGGATCCCACCCAGTGTATTCGCAAACATGGGCAGCATGGCAAGTTCTTCATGTAAAAGAATTCCACTGAAAATGGCAAATTATGACAGCCCCAGGCATTAGTCCCACTGTAAGCAGCAGCTCCCTCCTCCCTCTGCCCCCTCCCCCAGCCAGTGCATCGGATTGTAAGGTACCATCCACACATCGTAGCTTACATTCTGCGCAGAATAGAAAGGAGTAAGCCCCATTCCAACCAGGTAAAGAGTCCCGGGCAACTCTCCTAAGTTCAGGAGAAAGTGGACACCCCTGTCCCACCAATCTGTTAGAATAGCACCCATTTCCCTTCCCCCCTTCTCATCACAAATCTAGTTGGAAAGCTTCTTTGAATATAGCTCGAGCTGGATATTATGGCTCACATTTTTAACAACCTCGGCACTCAGGAGGCAGAGGCTGGTGGATGTCTGTGAATTTGAGACCATCCTGGTTTATACAGTGAGTTCCAGGTTAGTCAAAATTATGCAGCGAGACCAGGTTAAAAAAAAAAAAAGAAGGGGGCTGGAGAGATGGCTCAGAGGTTAAGAGCACTGATTGCTCTTCCAGAGGTCCTGAGTTCAATTCCCAGCAACCACATGGTGGCTCACAACCATCTATAATGAGATCTGGTGCCCCTTCTGGCATACAAACATGCATGGAAGGAATGTTGTATACATAATAAATAAATAAATCTTTAAAAAAAAAGAATATAGCATGACCCTGGAATATGACCAGTAACGCACCAGATCTTACATGATTGACTTCTCAATGAGGATAGCTGGGGGGCATTCATGAACCCCGATACTACAAGCGGATAGAATGTAAAGAAACTTGTAGCGAGCTGCATGGAATCACACCTGATGGAGATGTATAATCAACTCCTGAGATGGCTAAAGTCGGATTTATGCTATGATAACACAATGATCACCAGCTGCTTGCATATGCGTGAACCTATGGGCAGTGCCCACCTGGCAGTTCGGGGTTGGCAGCCCAGGCCTACTTAAGGGCTGGGAGAGGTTTGCCCAGAGAGAGAAGAGAGAGAGAAAGAAAGAAAGAGAGAGAGAGGGAAGAGAGAAGAGAGGAGGGAGGGAGAGGGGAAAAGAGAGAGAAAGTGAATAAAGTCCTGGAATAAACTGCAGTGAGAAGAGCTCCTGTGGTCGCGTCATCCTTGCAGGTCGAGGGTGGTGTGACAGAAACTGAGAGAAGCCCACTCAGTGAAGAAGGTGGGATAGCTTATAGCGTTAGCCAGGCCAAGCTGCAGGTCTCACTGGGGCCAGGTTGAAAGGCACATCAGAGAGGCCCCTACAACAAGCCCAAGATCTTCACCAGGGCTTTCAACCTCAGTGCAAGGGCACACAGAAAACAGGAAGTCAAGTCTTGTTTTGCTATATTTTGAGACAAAATCTCCTGTAGCCCAGGCCAGTCTAGAATTGGTTGGGGTTTTTGTTGTTGTTGTGGTTTAGTTTTGGTTTTGCTTGATTGGTTTTGATTTTTGATTTTGGTTTTGTTTGGTTGATTTTTTTTTTTGCTTGTTTGTTCGTTTTGGTTTCTGAAGACAGGATTGCTTTGTGTAGCCCTGGCGGTCTAAAACTAGTTCTATAGACCAGAGATCCACCTGCCTCTGCCTCCCAAGTGCTGGGAACAAAGGCGTGCACCACCAGCCCTGGAATCGGTTTTGATTAGACTCTGATCTTCCTGTGTCTACCTCCCAAGTCCTAAGATCACCTACCACATACCACAATGCCAGTTTGGCATGAGATTTTTCTCCGCTGAACTTCCATTTCCAGCATTCTCGGCAGTTTTCAACAAGTAAGCGTTGACTCACCAACTGGCTGACTGGCTACCTGTGAGCAAGTCCTGCACATTATACCTAATTCAAATGCCTTTTTATCTCATCCCCCAGACAAATGCTTCCACATTGCAGACATGAAAAAGCAAACGCTCGGAGAGACCCTTTTAGAGTCAGGTTTTTTTTTTTGTTGTTTTGTTTTGTTTTTGTTTTTCCTTTTCCTTTTGGTTTTTTGAGACAGGGTTTCTCTGTGTTGCTTTGGAGCCTGTCCTGGAACTTTCTATGTAGACCAGGCTGGCCTCAAACTCACAGAGATCGGCCTGCCTCTGCCTCCCGAGTGCTGGGATTAAAGGGTGCGCTGCCACTGCCCAGCTAGCATAAGTTTCTTGTCCGTTTGAGAAGCTGACAATCAAACCCTGCTCTATCTTGTATACTCTACCCTTCCAACTAGCTGTTTTATTTCTCCCCGCGCAGGTTTGCAGGGCAGAGCTGAGCTCCAAAGAGCAAATTAAAGCTACTGCCCTCCTCTGGTCTGCATAGCCTTGCTAGTCTTATTCCGAGAGCCATAGGCAGTGGAGCTGGGCAGCTCTAGATCCTGGAGAGTCTCTCTTCCCAAGGGACTGGGGCCAGGGGCGGGAAAGGAGTGCAAGTCTAGAGAAAAGGGCAGCACCGCTTCCCTGATTCTTCCAAGAAGGTCAAAGTTCCTGTTTTGTGGAGGAAGATGACACCACAAGCAGAAGAATTTCCTGGGTGCAGCTCTGAAAGGTATTCGACTGTGGGGTATTGTATAGTAAGTACAATATATGCATATATTATATATAAGTATAATATATGTGCATATAGCATAAGCAGAGCTCGGCTTCCTCAACAGATTTAATTATTTCTAAAAAGAAAAAAAATTAGTCTTCTAACTCCTAAAGAATAAACACTGCCCACCATTGTACTTCGTTTATAATGGATATGGTCACCTCACCCCAACCTCCACCCCACCTTACTCCACCTGATGTGGGATTCCTCTCTGTATGCTATGAATATGTTTTATTACCATTGGTTATTAAAGAAGCTGTTTCAGCCAATGACTTAGTAGAGTAAACCCGGAGGGGTGGGGGGTGGGGATTTCAAACACAGATATAGAGAGAAAGTACGCAGAGTCGGGGAGACAGCATGTAGCTACCGAAGGAGAAAGACGCCAGACGCCAGCCATATAGTAAGCCATAGTCTTGTGATGATACACAGATTAATAGAAATGGGTTAATTTAAGATGTAAGAGTTAGCTAAAAATATGCCTAAGCTATTGGCCAAATAGTGTTGTTATTAGTAAAGTTTTTGTGTCATTATTTGGGTCTGGGCAGCCGGAAACGAACAAGCGGTCTCTGCCTATACACACCGTGCCCCAGCCTGGGTCAGCCTGGAACTCCTGGGCTCAAGTGATCCTCTTGCCTCATCCCTAGCCTACACTGCACCTAGACTGAAAGTTTAAACTCTTTCTCAGGGCAAGGCGTAGGCATAGGCAGCTCTTGTCTTTCCCAGCCCTGTCTCTGGTCTCCCACTGGAAGGGCCCATAGTGGTGCTGAAGCTATGGGACTCCTAGAGTTCTGGCTGGGGTTGGAGCTCAGTTGATATTAGTACTTACCCAACATTCACAGCGCCCTAGATTTGATACCCAGAACCAAATATAAACAAAACCAAAAACTGGGTCTGTAATCTGAGCACTCTGGAGGTTGGAGGATCAGAAGTTCAAGGTCATCCTCAGAGGCAGAGCAAGTTCTAGGCTAGGCTGGGATAAGGGAAATCCTGTCTCCAAAACCAAAATAAACTGGGCAGCAGTGGTGTGCACCTCAAATTCCAGGATAGCCAGGGCTAGACAGAAAAAGTCCATCTTGAAAAACAATAAACCAAACAATCACAAAACCAAACTCTCTGGATACTGTCTGAACCAACAACCCAGGCAGCTTTCCACACCTACATCATGTGGTATTTTCCTTTTTAATTTTTAATATCTCACATATTTGTTTATACTTTTTTTTGAGACAGGGTCTCCTGTGTTTTTTTGAGACAGGGCCCAAGAGCCCACATTCAGCTTGTTCTATGTGGTGCCGGGGATTTATCATTTGAAGCAAACACTCTACCACCTGACCTACATCTCCAGCTTAACTATCTTCTTAAGTTTTCGTTTGTTTTGTTTTCTTTCCTGTGTGACTTAGAGTCCTCTTCAAAGTAGGTTGTGCTGGAGGTGATTGAGTGCTTGCCTGCCACGCGTGAGGACCCAGGTTCAATCCTCAGCACTAGATAAACTGGGTGTGGGGGCGCTGGTCTGTAATTCTAGCTCCAGAAAGGCAGGGACAGAAGGCCATCCTAGGCTACATAGTCAGCCAGTTCTAGGCTAGCCTGGGCCACCCTGATTCTGCAGTGCATGCATGACGGCTTCCGCCCACAATCCGGGTTATATCACAGGCTTGTGTAATATAAACCATCAACATTTTGCATCTTATTTCTTTCTGTAGTCTCATTTTGCTAAGACCAGAGAGGGTGAGCATGATAACCAAAGTACCCAGTACCCATGTATGAAAATGTCATAACGAAACACCTTATTTATATAATTAATTATGATATCAACATACTGCAATAAAAAGGCAAAAGGGGACAGGCAGTAAGTCTGTACTTCCCACCAAGAGCACCTCACACAGCTATTTTATATCGTAAGTGTTCAGGAGATGGTTTGTTCAAAAGCTAACTTATGAAGCCACCTACTGTGTGCTTGGTAATGTGCTTTAACATTTGGGGAGGTTGACAGTTAAGACACAGACTCCTCAGAAGAAAAAAAGAGCATAATTTAAAAATTACAAACGGACAGGGGGGGCAGCTCACTAACTGAGCGTCCACCAAGCTTGTGAGGGGGCCTGTGCTATGCCCACCCAGCACCGAAACTAGAGAAGAAAAAGAATTATCAACAACTAAACTAATTATTCCTCATTCCACCACCGATTTGGAGCTGACGGCTTTCTGGCACTGGTTTCTGTTGTTGTCATTGTTTCTTTGTTTTGTTTTTCCAGACTGGGTTTCTCTGGGTAGCCCTGGTTACCCTGGAACTTTATAGACCCGGCTGGCCTCAAACTCAGAGAGCCTCTGCCTCTGCTGACTGAGAGCTGGGATTAAAGGTGTGTGCCACCATGCCCGGCCTGTGCGTTGTTTTTAATTATTTAAGTTCGCACCTGTCTGTGCTTGTCCCAGACTCTGTTAGCCTAACAGATGTATTGCATTACCTTTTAATGTCTAACATTGCTCCTGGACTTTAAAGGGAAAAAAAAATGCTTAAAAGGGCTCAGGCAAGGCTAAATCAACAGTTCAATTCCACGAGTCCACGTGGTGGAAGGCAAGAACCAACTGTCAAAAGTTGTCCTCTGAACTCATGTACACACACACACACACACACACACACACACACACACACACACACACACGCTGTGAGATTATTGTGTTTGTGTGTGTGTTGCCGGGAATTGAACCCCTGGCCTTGCACATGCTAACTATGCTTAACCACAGAGCTATAAATACTCAGAGTAGTGACTGGGCCCTTAGCTCTCTTGTGGAGACCGCGTAGTTCTCCGTTTACTTCAGATATAAATCAACTAGTCAGCGTAAATCGTGCGTGTTAAAGCTAACCAGGTGCAGGTAAGAGATTCGCTGCTACAGAAAATAGTCAGGGAAAGAGCCAAAAGAAAAAAAAAAGTGGGAGGTTCTGCCCGGGGAGGCGGAGTCGGCAGAGTTTAAGCATTTCTGACCAATCAAAAGGAGACCATTGGCGCGAGGGGGTGGGTAAAGGGGGAGCGGGAGATCGAGAACCCTGCCCAGTCACTGGAGCCAGAAGCCCTCCCGGCAGCCTCCTGACCTAAGTGCTTTTGCCCACCCAGAGCAACTGATTCCGAGGCCTCGCTCCAGCAATGGCCTTCGCAAATCTGCGCAAAGTGCTCATCAGTGACAGCCTGGACCCCTGCTGCCGGAAGATCCTGCAAGATGGAGGGCTGCAGGTAGTGGAGAAGCAGAACTTGAGCAAGGAGGAGCTGATAGCGGAGTTGCAGGTAAGGCGAGCCGGAGACGAGCAAAGTCACCGGGCTGACCTCACGGGTGCCAGGGCTGTCCTCCCCTGTCATATCTGTTGGTTCCGAGGCTTTCAGAGATTGGGAACCAGTAGAGGGAGGGAGGAGAGGAGAAGAGGAATGAAACGGCCCGGGGCTGCAAGATGCAAA
This sequence comes from Microtus pennsylvanicus, assembly GCF_037038515.1. NCBI lineage: Eukaryota > Metazoa > Chordata > Mammalia > Rodentia > Cricetidae > Microtus > Microtus pennsylvanicus. The sequence continues at coordinate 115,846,872 of NC_134585.1, forward strand.
CTTTGCGTGCTGTTTGCAACCCCGTGTTTCTCGCCGGCGCTGCTAAGTACAGCTGCTCCCATCTGGTACCGCGGGATGCCAGAACTGCTCCGGAGCCTTCTTGCTCCGCGGCCCAGGCTGCGGGCTCCCGGCTCGGGGTGCTGCACGCGGAGACTCGTGCATGGGGACCCTTCCCCCCGCCCGGGGCAGGCCGCTGGGGTGGGGGCAGGAGGCGCTGGCTATGCCAATGCCCGTCCCGTGGCATCTGTGGCAGCGAACTTGCACTGCCTTTTGTCTGATGCAAGACCTTGGCGCGCTTTCCGGGGGCCCTGGGCCTCTGGGGAGCGCTCGCGGGATTCGGGGCGGGCCGAGGGAGCAACTAGAGCCCCCGTGCCGCCCACGCGGCCGCCCGCCTAGAGTCTGCCTCCACCGTCGGCTTCATCGCCGATCAGGACCTACTTCAGTTCATCAGAATCTCGTCCCATGCACCATCGCGAAGGGTTAACTTCTACCAAGTCTTCGGAACAAACCTTAATCCTTATAACTTAGTCTTTCCCTTACTTGAAAGAAGGCTTTGGTAAATTGGGTGACGTTGCTCAGATTTAGAGGGCTTATTTTGGGAGCGCCTTATTCCAGTTCCTGCCCTTTCTGCGGATCGGATCCATCCAGGTATGCTGTCTCCTTGATGCCTCTCAGCTGTCCTGCCCCATGCCCCAAGTTCCACGTGCTCTGTTCAGGGCCTGCGGCCAGAGCGAATGTTAAACCTCCCCTTGGGCAGGCTGAGAGGCCTTAAACCGCAGGGACCAAGCGGGGTTGCTCTGGCTGCCCTGGAAACCGTCGGAGCTGTTTCTCCCAGGACCCTGCCCCGCCTCCAATCCCCTTCCTCTGTGGAGCTGTTATCCAAGTGCCTGCCCAACAGCGGTCCTTATTCGCATACTTTTCTGGTCCTGGTCGTTAAGAAACTTGCAGGAGTCTAGGCCAGGTGGCACACAGCTGTAACCCCAACACTTGGGAAGCCTAGGGAAGGAGGAGGCTCCTCAAGTTGGATCCGCTGGGCTGCCTGAGACCCTGTCTCAAAAACAACAACAACAACAAAAAATGACAAAGAGCTGGCTGGCTCATGCCTAGCATGAAGGAGGCTGAGTCGGAAGCATCTCTGTGAGTTCGAGGCCAGCCTGGGTTACAGAATGAGCCCATGTCTGGAAAGCATGCCGAGAAAAGGAAAGGTTGTAGGTTTCCTGGCCAGTAGGGCCCAACACTGAGACAGCTGCTCAGGTGACCATTTTGAGACAACAAGCGGTGGCACCTGCTGGAATGGGAAGTGCAGGAGAAGGGACTTGCTTGGAACTGTACGGGTGGGCATGGATCAGGATGCGACTCTTAAGAGTGGGTAGTGTCAATGGAACAATTATTGCAAGCTCATCCGTCTCGCTTGGTATCAGAGACCTTGGCTCAACATCTAAGCAGAGGCTAGGAAGGCTGTGGAAAGGCTTTCAGATAACCATTGGCTGCAGTTGGAAGGCTTTGCTGTTTTCCAGAGGCAGTGAGAAATGTTATAGCCAATAAAGTGGCAGGAATGGCGGGGTGTGAGATGGGAGAGGGGCAGGCCAGGCCTCACCAAAAACCTGGAAGCTTGGGAGCAGGAATACGGTGCTAAAAATGCAGGCTGCTTTCAAGCAATGGAGATACTTGCCAGGCAGGAAGAGGTGGGTGCCGGCTGACTTGACTGGCTGGCCCCCAGGAAGAGCTCTCAGCCGTCAGTCTGCCTTGGCAAAATACCCAGTTCAGAATGCCAATCAATCTTGGCTACCTAGCAGAAAGACCCTCACTTCCACCCTCCCTCCTCACTTTATCTCCTCCTGGCAGTGTCTCCTGCCCTCCCCCATCTTAATCTTTGCAGTGAGAAGCAAGGGTTAGCCCCTTGGCTGGAGCTGGCCTGTGCCGCTTCATATCCGGGGCAGGCTGTTTGCCCTCAGCCCAAGAAGGAGGACCAGTCTCTCTCTCCCCTAGTGATAAACTGCCAGTCATCAAATCACAGCATAGCGGGGCACTGAGTTTCCCTAAGTCATGATCAGTGTTGTAGAAAACAAGAGGCTACAGTGTCTTCTTCATATGTGGGTATCAGACACGTGTGTGTATGTGAATATATGAATATAAAGACACAGATTAGAGGCTGGCTTCTTTTTTTCCCATCAACATAACATCATTATTATTTTGATGGGGAATCTTTTCTTATCTTTTAGCTAGCCTGGTTATTTCCTGAATCGAGTTAACGTCAACATTGTTTGAGACAGGGTCTCACAGTGTGTTTGTGTGTGTGTGCGCGCGCACGTGCATTACACATGCATACAACTGAGTCCTTTGTAAATGGTTAAATTTAGCTGGGTGTCAGTGAAGCACAGTGTGCTCTGGCTGTAGTGAGCATGCCTGCGTAATCCTCCCACACTTGAGAAGCCAGGACATCAGGATTGCTGCAAGACCATCTTAAAAAAAAAGAAAGAAAGAAAGAAAGAAAGAAAGAAAGAAAGAAAGAAAGAAAGAAAGAAAAGAAAGAAAAGAAAGAAAGAAAGAAAGAAAGAAAGAAAGAAAGAAAGAAAGAAAGAAGAGGGTGGCAAAGGAAAATGGCTCCTGCATTTAATCCCTGCACTCAGAAGGCAGGGCAGGTGAATCTCTGTGCTCCAAGCCAGCCCGGGCATACCTGTATTCCCTACAACCCAACAGGAAAATCACCTGGAGAGCTGCTGTACCCTATGTACTAAGTGGTAACAATAATAGAATTACCCACAAGGCCAAGCCCATGCTCGTGGGAAAGGAAGCTTGTGTGAACTTGAAGAAAGGGAGTGGGGCTAGGTTCCCACTGAGTTAGCGTCGTTTTTTTTTTTTCTGGGACAGACATAAATCAAGCAGACCAGTGTTTTCCAGCTCTAAAGCCTGGGAGTGATGAAATATGTAGGTGAATGTGTAACGTGCGCATTCTGGTGAAATGTAGACAAAGAGCCATGGAGGCACTTCTATCGGGGTGCTTGCATTCCCAGTTGGCGAGTGTCAGAGAGGAAAGAGCAGACACTGGGACAAGGGGGGGGGTAGGAGGATTTTGAGAGCCTTAACCTTACATTTTGCCCCTTCCCAGTGTTGGAGCCCTGGGGTAGAGTCCTGGATGACAGGCGTGCACGAAGGAAAGCATTCTAAGCCAGCACTACACTAGGAGTTTGGTAGGTGTGAACCTTGGGGTTGTCCAGTAGTTTGTACACGTAGACGAGGGAGGAACACCCCGGAGGGATCTGTGAGGGTTGAGCTTTGGTGCTAAGGAAGGGTCGATGGTGTTCAGGAGTGCCGGGGGTCGAGGGTGGTGGTGAGCAGTTAGCCCGAGGTGGGTTGACTGGTGGCCTCCCTATGTTTGTACTGAATGAGCCAAAGAAATGGCTTCTAGCTGATGTTGTAGGCGGCAAACTCTGACCAGTGTTGGCTCTGATGTAGATTCTGGGCTCTTGGGACATGCCAGCTGTTGGATGCACATGTGTACCAGTTCTACCGGAGAAGCTTCGGGTTCATTAGAGCCAAAAGCTGGTTGGCACAAGGTGATAGCCCCACAGAACAGACCCAGCCAGCGAGAAGAGAACATTGTTGCTCCGCTTGTCCTTGGGGGCTGTCAGAGAAAGCAGACCACTGGGACCCCTACATCCTCTGCAGCTGCTGCATCCTAGGGGGGGTCCTCAATTTGGGGCTACCTTGGAGGGAGTACCGAAACCCGGGGGAATGATTGGGCAGGTTACCTTGAACAGGGCAGGGCCTGGGTTTGGGATCACAGAAAAGACTGTGGGTAAGAAGGTTATGACTCCTTGGGTGGTCTGTGCCCTACTTGTTCCTTATCTGTGCTTGTCAGTTGAACTTGGATCCTTCTCCCAGGGTTGGCCAGTTCCAGGCAGGTTTAATATTTGGTGTTAGCAGTTACCTAAAGTATGCTTGCTGACTGCAGAGGAGGACGCTAAGCTTCCAGCCGCTGCCCTCTGCAAAGGCTGCGGCGCGGTGTTCACCCTCCTTTTCCCCACATGCTCACCATCGGGGAGTGGTCAGTTTTCTCTTTACCAATAGGAAACCTGAAATGAACATTCCAGACTTTACTTTTATGTGTATTTTATTTTGTCTGCTTGTATGGCTGTAGACTGTGTGGGTGCCCTAGTGCCTGAGGAGGCCAGAAAGGGGCATTGGATCCTTGGGAACTGGAGTCACAGATGTTTGTGAGCCATTACATAGGTTCTGGGAATGGAATCCAGGTCCTCTGGAAGAGCAGCCAATATTCTTAACCGCTGAGCCATCTCTCCAGCCACATGAAATTAACTTTTAAAATTCATCTTTTTACTCTCTTGAGACGGGGCTTCACCAAGTGCCTGCTCAATTTACAATTTTTTGTTTAAAAATTTTATCTTTCTATCTCTATCTCCGTGTGTGGAGTGGGGGAGGGGCAGGCAGGGGACAACCTTCAGAGGTCAGTTTTTTTCCTCCCAGCAAGGGACCTGGGTGCAGCATCCCAGGATTGCCCAGCAAGCATTTTTTCCAGCTGAGCTCCTGTTTGGTTCTTCTACTGTCAGGATCTCACACTGTAGCCCAGGCTAGTCTCAGATCTGTGGCAATCTTCAGGCTCCCTTGTGCGAGACTTGTCAAGCAAACCCCGGTGGCTCGGCTTTGCTCCCCTTGCTCTCAGGCATTGCGGGGTCTTTGCACGGGTCTGCATTGCCAGCCTGTGCCTTCACAGGTGTTTTATTGAGTTCTGCTCAGAAGGCACGTGGTTACGTTCAGTGGTGCATTGGATTTTCTTCCCATGTCAAAGCCATTGTCTTTCACTCTTTTTATGAGACATTTTTCCATATAGAGGTTTACATTTAGAATATGGCCATGATCTTACAGTTTCTGAATGTGTGTCTTTTTTAAAATAGAAGACTCTGTCATCCCAAGAGCTTAAGAAAACCCAGTATACACTTTGCTCCAGTGTTTTATTTTAAATTTCTTTAGTTCATCTGGATTCTTAAAATCTAAGCATTTCCCTCTAAATCTTCTCAGTACTGCTGTTCAGGCTTTCCTCTCCCCATCTCCTTGGTTCTTGCCTTTGTAAGTTCCTGCTCTGGGAGTGTTAGTGTTGCTGTTTGTTTTGAAGACAATGGCTTGCTCTGTCACCAGGCTGGTTTTGAACTAGCAACGGCCCTGCTCTGGTCTTTCCAGTGCCTGGATATTCGTCACCTTGCCACACCATGTTTGTCTAGGTGCCTGTTTCTGTTGATTTCCCAGCATGTTTGTTATGTTTCTCCCGATCCTTCCAACTTTTTCCCCTTTTCCAAAACCTACTGGAGATCCTTAGTCACTCTTATTGATCAAGTTGATGTAACAAGTGTTTCGTCATCAATGTTGCTGGTCCCTGACCTAGAGGCCACGACCTAGAGGCCTCTTTGTTCTGTTATTGTTTTGTCTTTGTTCTGTAACTGTGCCTTCATGGCAGCCTGACTAGCCGAGTAGTTGAAGACCCTACGCCCTTGTTGGGAACCTCAGCGGCTTTCCTGGAGTAGCCATAGAATTTTGACAGTGTCTCTGTGGATGCTGCCTTTGGAAAGTGGCTGCGAACTTGGACTCTAAAGAGGCTTGATCCTGACCCAGCTTCTTCTAGGGTTGGATTATTGTCTATAACATGGAGACCATGAACTAGGCTGTTGAGAAGCCCAGTGCTTGATATAAAATATCCTCTTTGTTTGTTTGTTTTTTTGAGACAGGGTTTCTCTGTGTAACAGTCTTGGCTGTCCTGGAACTCTC